>NC_135317.1:81186246-81497183 GCF_048772815.1 Callospermophilus lateralis
TTCCCTCTTTCAAAAATAACTACAACATAAAAGGAGAAAGGCCAAAGATCATCTTGTTCTAGGTACTGCAGTTAGTAGATAACGCCTTTTGGGGGACTGGGGGGACACAGATTGAACCCGGGGGTGCTTCACCACTGAGCGGCATCCCCAGCCCTTTTTTTTTTTTTTTTTTTGAGACAAAGTCTCACTAAGTTGCTGAGGCTGGCCTTGAACTTGCGATCCTCCTGCCTCAGGCTCTGGAGCTGCAGGGATTCCAGGTGTGCAGCCACTGTGCCTGGCTCAGATAACTCTTCTCAAGTCATCCTTAAGGGAGAAGGAAGGCAAGGGAAGAGAAATGTCCAAAGTGATGAGCAAGAGGTTTGGAGGTTTCACCCCATTCAAAAAGCCAGGCTGTGCTGTATCAGGCCCTCGAATGGCCCAGGTGCTTGCAGACATCCCCGTGGGTGGACAGGATTTGTGTATTTTCTGAAATCAGTCTTGGTTCTGTCACAACACCACCAGAGAAGATGCCCAGGCTCCACTCTGTCACCTTGAGACTCCACGTTCCTGCCTCTGTTCACTATAGACAGTCTCCATTTGGGCCCACTTTAAGTCTTCTACAAGCAAGCAAATAAGTGTCAGGCAGACTGCTTGGGGAAGGCATAAAGTTAACAATAGACAACAATGAATCGAAGTTTCTAAAATGAGCTGTGGTTTTCCAAGTGAGCAATTTTTCCTTCTTTCTTTTAAGATATTTTTAGTTGTAGATGGAAACAATGCCTTTATTTTATTCATTTATTGATATGTGGTGCTGAGAATCGAACCCAGTGCCTCACACATGCTGGGCAAGCGCTCTACCACTGAGCCCCAACCTCAGCCCCAGAGCAACTTTTCATAAAAGTGATGCCAAGTGTGTAGTCACAGTGAAGGCTCCGAATGCACCTCAAGACGTGGGTGACATGTGGACCCCAACTGCCACTGTTTACGGTGGCAAGCTCCTGAATCTCCCTGGGCCTGGCTTTCTTCATCTGTCAAATGAAAGAGCTGAACTATTTTTTTTTTTTTTATAGTCATTAGGAGAAGGTATTTAAGGCATTTTTCTAGCTTTAACATTTTATAACCATCTTAATGGATCCTATTCATCAGATGTAGAGAGAAATGAGAATTGTCCTGTGAACCTTTTGTTTCCATTTCTCCTCCATCAAAGATAATGGCCTTTCTACAGGAAAGAGTGGTTAAGAAGGACTTAATGTTGTTTGGGTATGTGGCTTCAGCAAAAAGTTCAGCTTAGAACCAGACTCCAGCCCCAGGGAGACAGCTCCTACACAGGAGAAAGCACCCGCCTAGGCTGTTAGAGCTAGGAGAGTCCTCTCCCCGGGTTCATACCACCCTGCCTGTGTAAAGCTGCTCCGGGTTTGACTGGTGGAACTAGAACAACTGGTTCCTCTCTTGGGCCTCAGGCCCAGTCTTTTCCTCAATCAATCAAGGATCTCTCTCACGCAGCAAATATTTATCGAGTATCTATTATGTGCTACATCTAAGACTACAGCAGTGACAAAAATTGACAAGGACTTTCCTCATGGAGCTTAGGAGAAATGCACCAAAATAAAATAAAATAAAATAAAATAAACCAACAAATACTTATAATAATTATCAATTAAAAGAGCCAGGGGTGGTGGCACATGAGTGTAATCCCAGTGTCTCTGAAGGCTGAGGCAGGAGGATCACAAATTCAAAGCTTACCTCAGCCATTTAGTGGAACTCAAGCAATTTAGTAAGACTGTGTCCCGAAATAAAAATAAAAAGGGCTGGGGGTATGGCTCAGTGGTTAAGCATCCCTGGGTTCAATCCCTAATACCAATAGATAGATAGATAGATAGATAGATAGATAGATAGATAAGAGCTAATAAGTAAGTAGGGGATTCATATGAAGGCAGTGATGGAGAATTATGGGAATGGGGTGGAGAATGTCCTATGTCAGGAAAGATCCCTCAGTGGGGAGACACTGAATCTACCACTTGAAGACAAGAGGAAACTAGTCCTACTCGGATCAGGAAGAGGGAAAGCTCTTGCAGAATCCCTGCTGGTCTGGGGTGTTCCAGGACTCAGGGAGCAGTGAGTCCGTGCACAGGAAGTGGAAAGGAGAGCAGAAGGGGCTGAAGAGAGGCCCATGCCTGGAAGGCACTGGCAGGAGTCGGGAGTTTCATTCTGAGTGAGTGGAAAGCCATGGAGGGGTTAACAGGACCTGGTTATGGTTCTAAGGTTACTTTGTTGTGTGAAAAGCGAATTACAGGGGGTAGGAGGAGAGGTAGGAAAAAGATAGCAACTTGGAAATAATCAAAAGAAATAAGACAGAAATTCATTTTTTTTCCCCCCAAAGTTTAGCCAATTATGTCTTACTATTAATTTCCTGTCTTGACTGGGCACGGTGGAGCCCATATGCAATCCCAGCTGCTCAGGAGGCTGAGGCAGGAGGATTGCAAGTTCAAAGCCAGCCTCCACAACTTAGTGAGGCACTAGGCAACTAAGGTGATTGTCTCTAAATAAAACACAAAAAGGACAGGGGATGTGGCTCAGTGGTTAAGCAATTCAGGATTCAATCCCCAGTAGCGCCTTACCCCCCAAATAATTAACCTGTCTTTCTTTGATCATTTGAATTTATAGCCTCCATTTTTTAAGGATGTTGATGTATTTCTGGGCTCTATTTCACTCCTGTCTCTTAGCAACAAGCCATTTCATTTGCTTGAAATGAAGCATGGTATATTTTGGTGGGTGGTAGCACAAATCCTCCTGTTACCTTTTTTTTTTTTTTTTAAAGAAATGTCTTTTAAAAAAAGTTTTGAAAAAAAAAAAAAAAGAGGACTGGGGAAAATAGCTCAGTTGGTAGAGTGCTTGCATGCATTTCACTGATTTCCAGACTTTGCAGAACATTAGTGCACCTGGGGTGCTTTTCAACACGACTTACCTGGGCATTGGGATTTTCAAAGTTCCCCAGGTGATTGTAACATGCAGCATATCTGGGAATTGCTGTCTCACTCAAACACCCTCCTACCTCAGCCTCCCGAGCAGCTAGGATTGTTGGCGTGCGCCACGGCACCCACCCTTGGATCAAGTATTCCGTGCAGGAGATAGTCTAACCTCAGTGCCATCCCTGAACCTTATCCTAATCCCTACCAATCTTTTGCCTTTTCTCTGAACCCTGTCTCATCACAAAATCTTACTAAGTCCTTTGTTCCTACTCCACAACACAGCCTGAGCTCACCCTCATTCTTGCCCATCTAGAAAACAGGTATAGCCAGATGCTGTGGCACACACCTGTAATCCAGTGGCTCTGGAGGCTGATGTAGGAGGATTTCGAGTTCAAAGCCAAGCTCAGCAAACATGAGGGGCTAAGCAACTCACTGAGACCTTGTCTTTAAATAAAATACAAAAGAGGGCTGGGGATGTGGCTCAGTGGTTGAATGCCCCTGAGTTCAATCCCTGGCACCAAAAAAAAAAAAAAAAAAAAAAAAAAAAAAATTAGAAAAGAGGCATAGTTCCTTGGAAAGTTGAGCTCAGAGGGCCTTAGGTTCTTCTTAGTGAAGAATAATTTCCCTTTGCTCTCTAGGTCTCTTTCCTTAGATGCAAAAAAAAAAAAAAAAAAGGAAATCAAGATGTCAAATGTGAAAAAGAATGTGAAAACCCTCCAGTTGGAGGGGAATTAAATCTACAATTCCTAAGGGAAAATAATCTTTAAGTAAAATTGTTGATTATTTCTTATTAATCTGTTTGCTTACTTTCTGTTATAGTCTATAGTGATAGCGCCTTTATTTAGTCTTGCCTAGAGGTTGTATTTCCACTTGATGATCCGCATTCATTTTTTAATTTGTTCGTTTGTTCAATCATTCATTCACTGACCCCTCAAACATTTATTGGATATTGCAATCAATAGCAGGAGTGTGCCGGGCCGGTGGCGCACACCTGTTATCCCAGCAGCTTGGGAGGCTGGGGCAGGAAGATTAGGAACCCAAAGCCAGCCTCAGCAACTTAGTGAGGCCCTAAGCAACTTAGCGAGACCCTGTCTCTAAAAAGAATATTTCAAAGGGCTGGGATGTGGCTCAGTGGTTAAGCAGCCCTGGGTTCAGTTTCCAGTACCCCAAATTAAAAACAACAGGAACACAAGGAGGACAAGACAGAGCCTCCCTGGAAAGCCCACATTCCAAACTAGGTTAGCCTGCTCGACGCTCCCGAAATGAAAAGTTCAAACTCGGCCGACAGTGAAGGGGCCAGCTGTGACCTCTACCAGCTAATGTTTTCCCCACAAGGCCAATCTTTAAAAATGAGTTTTTATTAAGAATGTGATCGCTCTCTGGAAAATTCCTACTCATCCTTTGAAATTTCTGTAAAATACTGAGAATAGTACCTGAAATGGCATATAGTGGACCTTCCCTGACTTGACCGGGCCTGCAGGACGATGCCAATGCCCTGGATGACCTCTGTACTTGACAGTTTAACCCCCCGAAGGAGACAGACAGGTGGGTACCTCCTTGAACAAAGGGACTGAATGTTAGCCCCCTGAACCCCAGCCCCTGGCTCACGGTTGGTGCTGAAACAGCCCTCCAAGTGAATCGAGGGCTCCGTGTTCTGCTCCTGGCATCACAGTCTACTTTCTGAGGTCAGGGCTCCCTCTCTCTCTTTCCCAAGGATATCTTTTCTGAAGCTACCCAGATATCAAAGTTCTCAGACTTGCTGAGTCGCAAAAGGAGAGAGCTTTGAAGGGAACATCTCGGCTCGGAGGAATTGTTATTTTTCTGCTCTCCCTTAGGAGAACTCTCCAGTAGGAGCTCTTCTTTGTAGGAGCTGCTGACTGTAGCTTGGTCATTTCTGGACATGCCTGTGCTTCATCCAGAGCCACACAGAATGGAATCCTCAAGTTTTCAAACAAGGATTCTCTCCTCTGAACCTAATTTAATGTCCTAAGCTATAAAAAGGAGCCGTTAAGTCTGTTACTTGCAATAACCTATCCTGAAGCGGACAAGACTTTATAAACCAAGTGTCAGAGCTCTGCTCATCACACAGGGGAATACTGGCAAGGCAAGGCAAGCAGTTGAGACTGTCACCCATAGCCGGGTCTTGCCCTCTCCTCTCCAAGTATGATCGTCTTGAATGTCAAGCATGTTTGCTAGTCTAAAAAAAATGGTACCACAGGTGTCAACAGATGCACAATAATCTCATTATTCTTCCATCGGATTCCATGAGAAGGCTGTGTAGCCTTAGAAAAAGAAAATGAACTTGGACCTGAGTTTGAATTCCTGTTACTTAGTAACTTGTGACCTTGGGCCAATTAGTGACCTCTCTTTTCTTATCTGCAAAAGGGTTATTTTGGGAATGCTGTGGTTTGGCTGTGGTTTGTCTTTCAAAGGTTCATGGGCTGGAGGCATGGTCCTCAGTGTGGTGGTGTTGAGGGGGGCTGGTGCAAGTTAATTAGGTCACTGGGGGTGCTGCCTTCAGAAGGAATTAATGCTGGTCTCATGAAGTAAATTATTCTCACGAGAGTAGGTTGTTATAAAATAAGGCCTCTCTGCATGTGTGACTATTTCTCTGCCATGTGTGACCCAGCCAAGAAGGTCCTCACCAAGGCTAAACAGATGTGGCCATTTAATCTTAGACTTTCAGCCTCCAAAACTGTGAACTAAATAAACTTCTTTTCTCTATAATGTATTTAGCCTCGGGTGCTTTATTATAGCAGCCGACAATGGACTAATATATGGAATAAATATAATGAAGTATGTAACATATCTAGTAAACACCATAGACACTCCTTATATTCTAGATCCTCTTCTGTTTTTCCCACACCCTGTGAGATAGCAAAATGATAACTGTATAAAACCAAATCACTGGTATGGGAATATAGCTTAGTAGGTAGAGTGCTTGCCTAGCTGGGTTCAATCCTCAGCACCTCAAAAAAAAAAAAAAAAAGCTAGACTTAATCCTTTTTTTTTTTTTTAAAGCATAAAATCTATTACAGGCCTAAGGCACAGGATAGTAGACTCAGACTTCATCCGTAATCAAAGAAATTTAAATTAAAGACAAAACAGTTTATCAAATTTTCAAAAATTGTTCAGTGCTAGTGCAGAGGACTGAGGAGCTACTGTTGAGTACTTACTTCTAATCAGGCATTAAATTGAGCCCTGGAGCTTAAGAGACTTGTTAAATGATAGATATTGGCATAATTTGGTGTGAAAACATACTTTATATATAGAGTTACGAAAAATTGTGCTGTGAATGCATAATTATGTTTGTAATACATTCCACTATTGTCATATATGTAAGAAATAAAAAAAAAGAAAACTTAAAGCAGACTGAAAGTTAAAATATAGTAAAACACAAAGATTTTCATTTTTAAAAAAGAAAAAAAAATTGATAGATATTAAGCCAAATCTGACTCTCTTGATTCTAAATTCCAGACCCTGAATCACCTATTGGTTGTGTCAGAGAACATGAACGCTGATGCCCTTGAAAATATTGTTAAATTGCTTCACAGGGGATTGCATCAAAACAAAGCCTTTCAACAGAACCTTCCCGCTAGGCATTTATATATTTAAAATTTTTTTTTTATTATTAGTTGTTCAAAACATTACAAAGCTCTTGACATATCATATTTCATACATTTGATTCAAGTGGATTATGAACTCCCATTTTTATCCCATATACAGATTGCAGAATCACATCGGTTACACATCCACGTTTTTACATACTGCCATACTAGTGTCTGTTGTATTCTGCTGCCTTTCCTATCCTCTACTATCCCCCTCCCCTCCCCTCCCATCCTCTCTCTCTACCCCATCTACTGTAATTCATTTCTCTCTCTTGTTTTTTTTTTCCCTTACCTCTCAATTCCTCTTATAAGTAATTTTGTATAACTATGAGGGTCTCCTTCCATTTCCATGCAATTTCCCTTCTCTCTCCCTTTCCCTCCCACCTCTCATCCCTGTTTAATGGTGATCTTCTTATAATGCTCTTCCTCCCTGCTCTGTTCTTAGTTGACCTCCTTATATCAAAGAAGACATTTGGCATTTGTTTTTTAGGGATTGGCTAGCTTCACTTAGCATAATCTGCTCTAATGCCATCCATTTCCCTGAAAATGCCATGATTTTGACATTTTTTAGTGCTGAGTAATACTCCATTGTGTATAAATGCCACATTTTTTTTTATCCATTCATCTATTGAAGGGCATCTAGGTTGGTACCACAGTATAGCTATTGTGAATTGTGCTGCTATGAACATCAATGTAGCTGTATCCCTATAGTACACTCTTTTAAGGACTTTGGGGAATAGTTTGAGAAGGGGAATAGCTGGGTCAAATGGTGGTTCCATTCCCAACTTTCCAAGGAATCTCCATACTGCTTTCCAAATTGGCGGCACCAATTTGCAGTCCCACCAGCAATGTACAAGTGTACCCTTTTCCCCACATCCTCGCCAGCACTTATTGTTGTTTGACTTCCTAATGGCTGCCATTCTTACTGGAGTGAGATGGTATCTTAGGGTGGTTTTGATTTGCATTTCTCTGACGGCTAGAGATGGTAAGCATTTTTTTTGTGTACTTGTTGATTGATTGTATGTCCTCCTCTGAGAAGTGTCTGTTCAGGTGCTTGGCCCATTTGTTGATTGGGTTATTTGTTATCTTAATGTTTAATTTTTTGAGTTCTTTGTATACTCTGAATATTAGGGCTCTATTTGAAGTGTGAGAAGTAAAAATTTGTTCCCAGGATGTAGGCTCCCTATTTACCTCTCTTATTGTTTCTCTTGCTGAGAAAAAACTTTTTAGTTTGAGTAAGTCCCATTTGTTGATTCTTGTTTTTAACTCTTGTGCTATGGATGTCCTATTAAGGAATTTGGAGCCCGACCCCACAATATGTAGATTACAGCCAACTTTTTCTTCTATCAGACGTAGAATCTCTGATTTGATATCAAGCTCCTTGATCCATTTTGAGTTAACTTTTGTGCATGGCGAGAGAAAGGGATTCAGATTCATTTTGTTGCATATGGATTTCCAGTTTTCCCAGCACCATTTGTTGAAAATGCTATCCTTTCTCTATTGCATGCTTTTAGCACCTTTGCCAAATATAAGATAGTTGTAATTTTGTGGATTGGTCTCTGTGTCCTCTATTGTGTACCATTGGTCCACCCGCCTGTTTTAGTTCCAGTACCATGCTGTTTTTTTTACTATTGCTCTGTAGTATAGTTTGAAGTCTGGTATTGCTATACCACCTGTTTCATTCTTCCTGCTTAGAACTGCTTTTGCTATTCTGGGTCTTTTATTTTTCCAGATTGCTGAGAGTCATAGTTGAGTCCAAATGACGCATGGCATTTTTTCCAGAACGGAGTGGTTGAGAGGTGACGCCAACAAGCCAATGAGATGATAATGGTTAAGTTGAGCTGTGTATATTAGACCCCGCTATTCGCCTCGGCCTGCTACTTTGGAGTTCTCACAATACTTTGGAGATCTCGCGGGGATTCCTGGAGAGTTCTCATTGTTTGGGGAAGTGCCAGGAGAGGGATTTCCAGTTGGTACGTTGGGTGTCCAGAGAGAAGGCAGCATGTGTAGCGTTCGCGGGAGTGCGGAGAATAAAGGAGTTCCTGTTTTGAACCTACAAGGATGTGTGACAGCTCGGTTATTTTGTGCCCAGCCAGACTGCGGCACCAGATGAATTTCATGATTGCTTTATCTACTTCTACAAGAAATGCCATTGGGATTTTGATTGGCATTGCATTAAACCTATGGAGAACTTTTGGTAATATCACCATTTTGATGATGTTAGTTCTGCCTATCCATGGACAGGGTATATTTTTCCATCTTCTAAGATCTTCTTCTATTTCTCTCTTTAGGGTTCTGAAGATTTCATTGTATAAATCTTTCACCTATTTTGTTAGATTGATTCTCAAGTATTTTATTTTTTTTTTGAGGATATTGTGAATGGAGTGGTTCTCCTCATTTCCATTTCAGAAGATTTGTCACTGATATACAGAAATGCCTTTGATTTATACGTGTTGATTTTATATCCTGCCACTTTGCTGAATTCATTTATTAGCTTTAGCAGTTTCTTTGTAGAACCTTTTGGGTCTTCTAGGAATAGAATCATGTCGTCCAAAAATAGTGATAATTTAAGTTCTTCTTTTCCTATCTTTATGCCTTTAATTTCTTTCATCTGTCTAATTGCTCTGGCCAGTATTTCGAGAACTATATTGAATAGAAGTGGTGAGAGAGGGCATCCCTGTCTTGTTCCAGATTTTAGAGGGAATGCCTTTAATTTTTCTCCATTTAGAATGATGCTAGCCTGAGGCTTAGCATAGATAGCTTTTACAATGTTGAGGTAAGTTCCTGTTATCCCTAGTTTTTCTAGTGTTTTGAACATAAAGGGATGCTGTACTTTGTCGAATGGTTTTTCTGCGTATATCGAGATGATCATATGGTTCTTTTCTTTAAGTCTATTGATGTGGTGAATAACATTTATTGATTTCCGTATATTGAACCATCCTTGCATCCCAGGGATGAATCCTACTTGATCATGGTGTACAATTTTTTTGATATGTTTTTGTATCCAATTTGCCAGAATTTTATTGAGGATTTTTGCATCTAGGTTCATTAGAGATATTGGTCTTTAGTTTTCATTCTTTGAAGTGTCTTTTCTGGTTTCAGAATCAGGGTGATGTTGGCCTCATAGAATAAATTTGGAAGAGCTCCCTCTTTTTCTATTTCCTGAAATAACTTGAAAGATATTGGTACTAATTCTTCTTTAAAGGTTTTGTAAAACTCTGCTGTATACCCATCCGGTCCTGGGCTTTTCTTGGTTGGTAGTCTTTTGATGGGTTCTTCTATTTCCTCCTTTGTTATTGGTCTGTTTAAATTGTGTGTAGCTTCCTGATTCAATCTGGGAAAAATCATATGACTTAAGAAATTTATTGATATCTTCACTATCTTCAATTTTATTGGAATATAGGGTTTCAAAATAATTTCTAATTATCATCTGTATTTCTGTAGCGTCTGTTGTGATATTGCCTTTTTCATCCCATATGTTAGTAATTTGAGTTCTCTCTCTTCTCTTCGTTAGCATGGCTAAGGGTCTGTCAATCTTATTTCTTTTTTCGAAGAATCAACTTTTAGTTTTGTTAATTTTTTTCAATAGTTTCTTTTGTTTCAATTTAGTTGATTTCCGCTCTGATTTTAATTATTTCTTGCCTTCTGCTACATTTGCTGTTGTTTTGCTCTTACTTTTTAGGGTTTTGAGATGAAGTGTGAGCTCATTTATTTGTTGGTTTTTTTCTTTTTTTGAGGAATGACCTCCAGGAAATGAATATCCCTCTTAAAATGCTTTCATTGTGTCGCATAGATTCTAATATGTTGTGTCTAGTATTTTCGTTTATCTCTAAGAATTTTTTGATTTCCTACTTTATGTCTTCTGTAACCCATTGATCATTCAGTAACATATTGTTCATTTTCCAAGTATGTAGGATTTTTCCTTCCTTCTTTTATCATTGATTTCCAGTTTCATTCCATTATGATCAGATAAAATGCATGGTATTATCTCCACACCTTTATATTTACTAAGGGTTGCCCTATGGCATAATATATGGTCTATTTTTGAGAAGGATCCATGTGCTGCTGAGAAAAAAGTATATCCACTTGATGATGGTTGATATATTCTATATATGTCAGTTAAGTCTAGGTTATTGATTGTGTTATTGAGTTCTATAGTTTCTTTATTCAACTTTTGTTTGGAGGATCTGTCCAATGGTGAGAGAGGTGTGTTGAAGTCACTCATAATTATTGTGTTGTGGTCTATTTGATTCTTGAACTTAAGGAGAGTTTGTTTTATGAACGTTGCACCACCATTATTTGGTGCATAAATATTGATACTTGTTATGTCTTGTTGGTGAATGGTTCCTTTTAACAGTATATAATGTCCTTCCTTATCCCTTTTGATTAACTTAGTCTTGAAGTCGATTTTATTTGATATGAGGATGGCCACCCCCGCTTGCTTCTGAGGATCGTGTGCGTGGTATGATTTTTCCCAACCTTTCACCTTCAGCCTGTGTATGTCTTTTCCAATCAGATGAATCTCCTAAAGTCAGCATATTGTTGGATTTGTTTTTTTAATCCAGGTTACCAGCCTATGTCGCTTTGTTGGTGAGTTTAAGCCATTAACGTTTAGGGTTACAATTGATATATGGTTTGTACTTCCAGTCATGTTTGATTATTTATCTTTTTTTTTTTTTTTTAATTTGGTTTGTTTCTCCAGGATTAACTTCCCCCCTCCCCCGCACTCTCCCTTTACTGAGGTACTTCCCACTGTTAGTTTTGGTTGTTGTTTTTCATTTATTCCTCATGTAGTGTTTTGCTCAAGATGCTTTGCAATGCTGGTTTTCTGGCTGCGAATTCTTTATCACGAATTGTTTATCGTGAAAGATTTTTATTTCGTTGTTGTACCTGAAACTTAATTTTGCTGGATACAAAATTCTTGGTTGGCATCCATTGTCTTTCAGTGTTTGAAATATGTTGTTCCAGAATATTCTCGCTTTCAGTGTCTGTGATGAAAAATCAGCCGTTAACCTTATTGGTTTACCCCTGAATGTAATCTGCCTCCTTTCTCTTGTAGCTTTTAATATTTTCTCTTTGTTCTGTATATTGGATATCTTCATAACAATGTGTCTTGGCGTTGGTCTACTGTGATTTTGTATGCTCGGTGTCCTGTATGCATCTAGAATTTGTACATCCGTTTCCTTTTTTATATCTGGGAAGTTTTCTAAAATTATTTCATTCAACAGATTGCTCATTCCCTTGGTTTGGACCTCTATACCTTCCTCTAACCCGATGACTCTTAAGTTTGGTTTTTTTATGTTATCCCATATCTCTTGGATGTTTTTCTTGTGGTTTCTTACCAGCCTTTCTGAGTTGGCTAGACTCTTTTCAAGATGATATATTTTGTCTTCATTGTCTGACATGCTGACTTCTACTTGCTCCACTCTGCTAGTGATACCCTCGTTTGAGTTTCTAATTTGATTTACAGTTTCCTTCATTTCTAGGATTATTGTTTGATTTTTTTTTATAATCTCTATCTCCTGATAATATTACTTATTTGCTTCTTGAATCTGCTTCGGTAATTCATTTTCAATGTGTTCTTTCATTGTTTGAATTTGCTGTCTCATGTCCTCTCTAAGATTCCATTCCATCTGTCTAAGGTATTCCTTTAGTTCTTTATTTGACCATTTTTCTGATGCCTCTAGGTTCGCCTGTAGATTTAGGCTGTCCTGCATTGTTTGTACTCCTTTTCTTCCTTGCTTTTTCATGCTGCTCATGTTACTTCCGGCTCTGTTTGACTGCTGAGTTACTGTTTACTCCTATAAATTTATTTTGGTTTTGTGTATCTCCGGAGTCTCTCCTTTGTGATGGGAGACTATGACTAGAGATGATGAATTTTATTGCACTTTAAAGCAGATTCATTCGTTTCATAAAATGCGTACAGATTTTGATGTCATATAGCGCTCTGCGGTTTGGTCTTGGGACTTATGTTTAGGTCGAGTGATGTGGTATAAGAGGTTGGTATATCTTAGCAACCTTGGAAGATTGCTCTACTGATGAGGGATATTAACAGGAGAATGGTCCGGAGTATTTGGGGGTAGCTAGGGAATTGGTAGCACTATATAATACCTCGGGACATTTACCTATACACATTTAGTAAATTACACATAAACAGCGTCATAATGCTTGGGAGGAAAAGTATTAGAAGGGGAGGGAAGAAGTCGCTAGAGACAATGAGAGTAAACAAGTAGAATTCAAGAAAAGGGGAATAAGGAAGTTGAAAAGAAATGAAAAGACAAAAAAAATTTTTAAAAAATGCAGTCTTAGAGTTTGATTAACTTCTCTTCCAGTAGGTGGAGCTGTGCCCACCAGGCCAAGCTTCTCCTCTCGATTTGCAGGAAACAATCCCTGTGAGGCGGCTCCTCCTCCCCCATTGGGCAGCTCTCCAATCCTGGGCGCCGAGGGCCTTTCCTGGTCTCCAGTCACTTCCCCGCTTTTCCTCCAGCCAGGCCCCGCTCACCGGTGAGGTTCACCACCAAACTGGCTACACGCCAGGTCTGACTCTTCCGGGCGCCCTATTTTCTTGAATGACTGGGCACACGCTCTCTCTTTGCCATTCCCCCAGACCCTAAGGTTGTGGAGTGTGGGGCTGGGAACCGCCAGCTTATTCTGCCTGCCTTCCGGTAGGCACGCCCCGGGAGCTGACGCCAAAGACCTCAGTTGTCAGCGCTGGTGGGAGCGGTAGCCAGGGGTCATGCGCCGCTCCTGACTCCCTCCGTCTGACAATCGGGCTCATGGGAGAGCTGGGGGAGGGGGGCTTGAGATTTCCCCGCTGTGTGGAGAGGAAGGGCCCGGGGTTCACACACCTGCAGTCTGATTTCAATGAAGCTATCTCCTCCGCCGAATTCAGTTCTCTGCCATGGTGGTGTCCAATGCGAAGGGCGGCCGTTCGTTCCCTTTGCGGGGTGTCTGATGCGAAGGGTGGGTCCAGTCTGGCTCTCCCAGGTCCCGTCTCAATTCTGGGCCCACTGCCTATGAAAAGGCTTGGTTGGTATCACCTCAAAAGGTTCATGGAGGAACCAAAGAGTTGTTTCTCTATTCTGCCCGGAGCGTCTGTAGTGCTGAGTCACGGCGGTTTGGCGGTGAGATGCAGACAATCAGCCAGAAACTGCATATGGGGAGCCTGAATTCACCCGCTCCAGGCTCGGTGTGGGTTCTGAGGGGCGCCAACTGCTCGCCCCAGGTCCACTTCAGCCCAGCATTGCCAAGTGATTGGGCTCTTAAGCAGTGTTCTTGACGGTGGGCCTGGAGAATCCTAGGGTGCCCAGGGTCGAACTGCATTACCCACAAGTCTTCGCGGAGAGCACGCGGCTGCAGCTGCGTCGGGTCAACAACTGCCAGGGAGGGCGTTTAATGCCACCCCACGTGGAGGCCCATTTCTATCTTAACTAAGAAAAATATCCAATTGTGAACAAAGTTAAATATGAAAGTGTGCAAAATTGAAATGTGCAAATTAGAGAAATAGTGGAGTAAAAACTATGTTACATCCCATATTATTGATCTAAAGCAATATTTACAAAATATTTTAAATGACTTAGCAAAATGTTCATGATCTGATATTTTAAGCCAATAAAATACTTCAGCCAGAAAAACACCTGGTGAAGTCCACAACAGACAACTTCAACCTCAGGCACAGAGCTCCCAGGCAAAGTTCTTATGTTTTTAATTAAGGAAAAAAAAAAAAAAAAAAATCCCAGTCCTTTGTACATATGAGAAAACTTAAAAAAAAAGTTTCGTTATTAGTATTATTAGAATCCATGAAATGAGAAAGAAATACTGCTAACAAGAAAAAGAAAACTTAGTGAACAAAACAGAATTTTTGAAAATTAAAATGATATGGCATAATGAATTAAAAAGAAAGCAAAAAAATTAAGAGGAAAAAAATTGAAGAATCCCTTAGAAGAGAGAATAAAAAGGTAAGGAGGGGTTAGGGGCATAGTTCAGTGGTAAAGCACTTAACTAATAATGTGCAAGGCCCTGGGTTCAATCCCCAGCCCCACAAAAGAGAGGGAAAGGAGGAAAGGGGGAGAGACAGAGACAAAAAGACAGATTCAGACAGTTGAAATTTAAAAAAAAAAAAATAGAGAATCTATCCAAGAAGTCCAACATTCAAATAATAGGGTTTTCCAAAATGGGAGGAGGATCAGGGAAACAGCCACAAAAAATTATCAAAGAAACAATTTAAGAAAATATCCCAGATATGAAAGAGGAGTTTTCAGATTAAAAAGGCCTCTAAATATCCAGCACAATGAATGAAAACTGACTCACACCAACCACTTCATCAAACACATCTAATAATGAGAAGCAAATCCATGAACAAAGAAAGTAAATTTCACAAAAATGTTCAAGTCTAAGAAGGCAGCCAGCTGTTCAATGGCAGACCCAGAAGGTAGCAGATAACGATAAATGTCTTTAAAATCCTGCAGGAAAATACTTTCTAAACTAGAATTCTGTACTATCAATTGTGTGGGGAAGACATTTTCAGATATATATGGTGTAACAACTTTGCCTCCCATTCACTTTCTGTCAAGAGGCTACTGCAGGATGTGTTCCACCAAAAAGAAAGAGTAAACCCCAAAAAAGGAAAACAAGGGGTCAGTTGTGAGATAGACTGAGATTAAAGAAAGCCAAATTTATATTTATCATTGTGGAAAATCCATAGATTGAACGCCCCCCCTCCCTGAAAATCAGTAAATAGCAATATAATTCTATTATTTAGAAAAACTGAAAACACAGTTAAAAGAGTGAGAAACAGTTACTCTGGGAAATGGGAACTGGGAGAGGGAGATCCATATATTTTTTATTTCGGGTCTTGCAGAACTGTACAACTCTGAACCATATGCAATCTATAAATTTGACAAGGATAAAAAATAAATTTAAAAGTTCATTTAAAAAATGTCATCACTCAACGAAAGTTTTTTTTATATATATAATGGAACAACACTAATGTGATCCAAACAGTGTATTGGCTTCTGATGGTGTAACTTATAAGAAGGAACACTCAGAGAATCTAGGAATAGTTGATGTATATCTTAGATATGACAGTTTCAGATATCCCAGGGCTTTCGCAAGGGCTAGGTTGCCATCAGTGGATCCTTGAAACCGTGTCAAGTGCATGAAGAACAGTTACTGTGTTGTTGATAAGAGGGCTTCCAATGAGCCTTAGAAACCTGATACATAAGGCAAAATTGCCTTCATTTCATGCCATACAAAAACCCGTGCTCTTGCAGACCGTGGGTCAGCACATTTGTATATGGCTGCAGGAGAAGGGATACATACTTTTGTTTTTGAGCATTTTTAGAGCTATCTAGAATTCCAGAATCTCATAGCAATAACACAGAAGAGATCATCTTAGCCTGAAGCAGTCTGACCTGAAGAGGGTGTGTTCCAATAGAGCTCTCAGTTTGTTAGTCACAAAGGCTGTTCCCGAGTGGCTATCACCCAGTTGAACAGTTACGTCTACTTAATTGATAAAGTTCAGTTGAGTTCAACACTCATCAGTATGTTTGATGCTTCTTACTCTTTGAAGTCAATAGAATGAGCTGCTCCTGAAGTCAGCACTCAGATCACAGAGACTACAGATGAACAGCCAAATGGTGAGGCTTATTCCGTTCATAGATAACGGTCATTTAATTTAACCATAAATTAAAATAAGGAGGAGCATACAACAGTCTTCTATATTCTTTAGTACTGCAAGTTCTGTCCCCTAATTTAAGCAGTAATATTATACTACAAATTTTGAACAGGGATGACTAATAGCCTGGGGTTTAGAGATAATTCTGATGCTATTTATGGAATCAAGAGCTGAAAGTCTTAGGTTGTAAAGATACATCATCCTCAACTGCTCACAGTGAAGTAAAAGAGAATGTGAGCCAGAGTAGACCCATTGCTTTTGAAAGGTGTTTGACATTCACATAGCTTTCAGGTCAAATCAAAAAAATTGTTGAGTAAAATATACAAGATATTTGTCAGAAATAGTGTAGTTCATTTCACCTTTCAAAGATGGGTTAGATAAGACTTTAAACCCATCTAGTGAATTTGTGTTCATATATTATCTTTTGTAGGAAATTCACCCATTAATTTTTGGTCTCCATATGAAGTGGGCAAAGGTGGGAACTGGAAGTATAAAAGAGAAGCAAACAGGAATAAGTCATTCTGTTTGTTAAAAAGAAGTGTGCTAAAGTAAAACAACAGGTAAGTGCTGGGATGGGTGGCACCCAGCTATAATCCCATCGACCCAGGAGGCTGAGGCAGGAGGACTGCAAGTTCAAATTCAAAGCCAGCCTCAGTCATTTAGTAAGAACCTAAACAACTTAGTGGGATCCTGTCTCAAAATAAAAATTAAAAAGGGTGGGGATATGGCTCAGTGGAAGGAAGCCCATGGGTTCAATTTGTTCATTCAAACAAATGAACAAAAACGAACAAACAAAAAGTTAAACAACGGGGGTTGTGGCTTAGCAAGAGAGTGCTTACCTCCCATGTGTGAGGCACTGGGTTCCATCCTCAGCACCACATAAAAATAAAGAAACAAAATAAACCTATTGTGTCCACCTACAACTAAAATAAATAAATAAATAAATAGGTTTTATTCTCTGCTATTGCACTTTATAATCTTGGGTAGGTCACTTATTTTCCTTCTTTCTAGAATGGAATGTAGAGAGGCTAAAATGAGATTGTCCATAAAAGCAACTTACAAAGTATAAAGTACCAGGTAAATGTTTACAGATGAATAAATTAAAATGTCAGAAGCCGGAAATAGAAATTTACAGGGGGCCGGTCCTAGAGGTTCTTGCATAAATACTATGGGGAGGTCTGGAATTAAGTGGGGATTTCCAAACCGTTTGGCCTTATGCCATTTTCTCGTTTTTTTTTTTTTTTTTTTCCAATTTTCACACATATTCTATACTTCAAAAAGATTGTGTGTATGTGTGCAGTGCACCGGGTTTTATAGTAGTTGGTATATGTATGAAGCAGAAACTCTGGTTTTACTGAAGCAGAGTCTGGAGACTATAATCCTGAACACCAAATGATCCAGACCGTTCAAGCACTCAGCTGTACTTCTTGGAGGAATGTTGGTCCTGATGACCTGTACTTGAAAGGGGATGACAGGCCTGCTTAACACTTTAACATGATGACTCAATCATGCCAGAGTGTCCCACGAGTTATAATAGACTATGGCAGAAGACAGAATTCAGGTCAACAAGCCAAGGTTTTTATGCTTTCTTTGTTTTTTGAATATTTCAGCAGACTGGGGCAATTGCCCAGTCTGTTTGCCTAGAACAATTTACTCAAATTCCACGGTGGACTCAGGCTACTGTGGCCTCTTTTTGGTTTGTATCAACAACCTGTCTTTTCTGTTACCAGCTGACAAACTAGCATAACATACCTATTTCCCTTAGGTTGTCTACTCTATGCAATTATCTTCTAGATATAATAGGAAGTATAGAAGTTGTGAGTTCTGATCTTCTGGAAAGTTCTTGAGAACATAACAGGCTGTGAGCCTCTGCTAAATGGTTAAGATATTTTTTTCAAAATTCTTTCTTGAAAACGTGTAGTGACATTTTTATAAATGAAAATGAAGTCATAGTTCACCAATAATTAGCAGAGCAGTTATGCTGGATATTTCAGATTTATTAGGTTCTTATGTTTACGGAGCCCTTTGTGCACTCTGTAATCCCAACAACTCAGGAGACTAAGATAGGAAGATCCTGAGTTCAAAGCCAGGCTCAGCAACTTAGCAAGGCCCTAAGCAACTCGGCAAGACCCTATCTCTGAATGAAATACAAAAAAGGGCTGGGGATGTGGCTCAGTGGTTAAGCGCCCTGAGTTCAATCACTGGTATAAAAAAAAAAAAAAAGTGAGCTAGGTAGGATGGCACACACCTGTAATCTCAGTGGCTGAGACTGGAGGATCCTGAGTTCAAAGCCAGCTTCAGCAATGGAGAGGTACTAAGCAACACAGTGAGACCCTGTCTCTAAATAAAATACAAAATAGGGCTGAGGATGTAGCTCAGTGGTCAGTGCCCCTGGGTTCAATCCCTGGTAGTAAAAAAAAAGTTCTGGTTATGAAAAAAAATACAAACTCATTGGAAAAGAAAAAGAGAATAAAAATACAGGAAAATGATGCTACCTTAAATTTTATCATGTAGTAGCGACATTTAAACATTTTGGTATATTTTTTGTCCAGTGTTTCTAGGAGTATCTTTATATAGTTGTGATAACTGTATATGAGGTATTTAACAGCTTAGAATATTTATTGCCCATATTATTAAAAATATTTTTAAAATCTATTTTTATAAAATATTTTTCTGATAATAAGTAGAAAATTTGAAAAATAATGTATAAGAAAAATTCAAATTATCCATAATCCCACATCTCAAAGGTAATCATTATTAATACTTTGACACATACCCTTCCATTCTCTCTAAATGCATTTTCCGTTACCTAGCTGAGAAAACATGTGTTTGTATCCTGTTTTCTTCATTCATGCATGTGGTGCTTCATTCATTAAGTAGTCTCCTATATAATTAAAAGTTTTCATAAAAATTATTTTTGTTGTCCACATAATATTACATCACATTGATATATATTATAATTTGCTTGACTTTCCCCTACTCAGGACTTTTCTTAGCAGTTTAATTCTTTCCATGGATAATCCAGGAGCTTTGAATTTTATGTTAATTTTCAGTACATAATAAAGTAGCTTGAGAAATGCGCATCAACAAACTGTGACAGAAAAGTGGGGCATTACAAATATGAAGTCAAGACATAGTCATTTGTGACCACAGGTAATATACCAGGCTACAAATATTATATTCTGTGTGTTATTCCTCACCTTTCCCAAAAAGGACTTGAAATACTTTATAGAAATACTCAGAAATCAGGTCAAGATAACAAGGTGTTAATGGAAGGCCACAAATTTGATTCTGAGCCTTCAGCTGCTAAAACAAATTAATTATAAGAGTCACAGTTTCTTTAAGATAAAAACCAAACTCCTTCTAGAGGAGCAGTTTCACCCAGAATTGAGACCCTAGTGAAATCCTTATAAAACGGTGTAAGATGGGGGCATAGTGTAGTTTTTTATGCATGAGCTTAGATGTCAAGAGGTCTGAATTCCAGGTTAAGCTTTGCTGCTAACTACCAGTGCAAACTGGGTAAGTCACTTAAGTATGCTTACAGCCTTTATTTCTGTCATTTAATGGTCATTTTAAAGTACCTACTATGTTCAAAGCATGAAAAAAGAATTTTGGGTCCCCAAGGTGCACAAGTCCTGGTGGGACAGACAAGCATACAGGCTGCTTGTTGCATATGTGGCTGAATGAAGAGGGCCAGGAGGGAGGTTGTCCTATCAGACATCCTGTGACTTCAGGTTAATGCAGATGTCGAATATCACTCTCAGTAAATTTTAATTATGTTTGTCAAAAGCAATATTCTGAATTAAATATTAAAAAGTTAATAGGATTGAATTCAATAAAGTATTAGAGAAGCAACCATCATTGGGAATGGTAACTATTACACAAAAACTGGATAGGCACAGGATGGAAATACCTGTCATATATTTTTAAAATTTTTTATTAGTTATTGGCAAATCTTTATTTATTTGTTTATATATGGTGCTGAGAATCAAACCCAATGCCCCACACATGCCTGGCAAGCACTCCACCACTGAGCCAAAATCCCAGTCCCTGTCATATTTTTAATAACTAAAATGTGAATTGTTTTACAAAATCTGTTCCATCAAAGAGTTTTCCTTTTTAATTGTGTACTGTCTGAAAGCCAGCTCTCTTCATCCACTTGTGTTCTGCCCTTCCAGAACCTTTACCCTAGTGACCCTTTCATCACCTTGTTATTGCAAATACCTCAGTACTGTTTCACCCCCCCCATTTAAATATTCACATTTCTTTTTTTTTTTCTTGCATCCAGTTCATTCAAAAAAAAAAAAAAAAAAAAAAGAGGTTCCAATTTTTCATTCACCTGTTGGAGAACTCCTTGCCTCCGCTTTCTTGACTCTCATTAGGGATCCTCCAATATCTTCTTCGTGTAATTTTTCTGCTCTTCTTTCCTTTGCCCCTCCTAATTATTCCTCTGCATCTTTTCATTGTTAGCTTCTTTATTTAATCCTTAGAATTCCTTTATTGGCCTTGTCATTTTCCAGAGTAAAGGACTAATTTGGACTTAATGCAAAACTACAAAGACCCTCATCAGGACTTTCCATCCAAACAGGTTTTCTTTCACACACTCTCTTTTTTCATGTTATCATTGATTCTCAGGCATGAGAGCTTTTCTCATTGGTCACAATGATTTTTCTCTTCAACTCTGTCTCAAAATCCCAGGACTCTGGGGGATCTTCTGATATGCAATTTCCTATTTTCCTGACACCATAGCTCACGTTAGTGTGCCTTCCTTCATTTCTTATACACAAGTTTACTTGTTCTGCTCTCCCACTGAGTTTTAAATCCTGAGGATATGGACTTAAAACTGCAGTGAACATGGACGCGGTCCCAGGCTGATGATCCCTCGTGTGCCTATTCCCGTCCTCCCCCTGCCCTGGCTCCTCTAAGGAGTCTGAATGGAAGTGGCCATAGTCCCACGTACCTTTCTTTCCTAACCACAGAACTAGCTGATGGATGCACTTGCAAACCACTCTGAGCCAATCACAATCGCCACTCCCTAGATTACAGTGATTGGGCCACTGGTGATCATGTGACCAGAATCCGGCAAACACCTGCTCAGAAGTTGAATGAGAAAAACCATTTCTTCCCTTGTGTCAGACCTGGAAGATTGGGAGCCTGGGATTCTTGGGCATTGCATCTCCCACCAGAGAAAGGAGATCTGAGAGAATGCAAAGAAGCAAACAGAGAACCCTTTTGTTCCGTTCTCTTCTTGCCATTCTGAAAATTAATTGTGCAGTTATTTATTCAATTCCGATAGCTATTTCAGAATCTTTGCAAGAAATCTCCTCCTCTCTGTTTCATTTGGTTTCAGTCATTTGCAAATCAGAAGGTTCCAATTCATATAATATTTAAACTATATTTTGAAATCCTATAGCATAAACCTAAAAATTGGAAACCCTATACCTGGTATGTCTTGTATGACATCTGACCTATCCCCTTACCTTTAATTTTTTTTTTTCTTTCCAAAACTCTTTAAATTCTGTTCTGGATTTTATTATTATTATTATTATTATTACTATGCCAGTATCTTCTTCTTTTTTAAATTACGTTTTCTCATTTATTTTTATTTATTTTTTTTTAGTCATAGATGGACACAATATCTTTATTTATTTATTTATTTATTTTTTAATTTATTCATTTTTTACTTGGTGCTGAGGATTGAACCCAGGGCCTCACTCGTCCAAGGCAAGTGCTCTCCCACTGAGCTACAACCCCAGCCCTGGATTTTTTTCTTTTTCTTAATTTATTTGCTCTCTATA
This sequence comes from Callospermophilus lateralis, assembly GCF_048772815.1. Lineage (NCBI taxonomy): Eukaryota > Metazoa > Chordata > Mammalia > Rodentia > Sciuridae > Callospermophilus > Callospermophilus lateralis. The sequence goes on from NC_135317.1 coordinate 81,208,277, forward strand.
TTCAGCCTTTTAGGTACAACACCTGAAAATTTATTTAGTGTATTATTTATTTCATCTTCAAGAAAAGGCAGATGCCGGCCTGGGGGCTCAGGCCTGTAATCCCAACGGGCTAGGGAGGCTGAGGCAGGAGGATCGTGAGTTCAAAGCCAGCCTCAGCAACTTAGCAAGACCCTAAGCAGCTCAGAGAGACTCTGTGTCTGAATTATATAATTTTATATAATTGGGATGGGGATGGGGTTCAGTGATTAAGCACCCCTGGGTTCAATCCCTGGTCCCCTCCCCCAAACAAAGAAAAGTCAACCTCCCTAAAGTTACACATGCTTTTATTTGTTGACTATCCCTTGCAGCAGGGATTTATGTATTTTACATAACAAATAACTCCAAAATGCTTTTTTGGAGTCAGGAACTGTGCTAAGCATTTTACTAGATTTTGTTCCCTGTACTCAAACGAACTCATTGTATCATACTAACAAATCTCTGAGGAAGGCACAATTATTACCTCCATTTACAATGAGGAAACTGGGGCACAGAGAAATTGTGAAATTTGTCCAAGGTAACAGAGTTAATGCAAAGAGGAGCTGGAATTAATTCTTAAACTTTAGTATGCATCAAAACAACTACAGTTTTTCTTTTCTTTTCTTTTTTTTTAATGCAGATTCCTGGGACCTATTAATTCAGAACCAGCCCAAGAATGTGCTAGGCACTGGGTTCTATCCTCAGCACCCCATAAAAATAAATAAATAAAATAAAGGTATAAATTTTTTTTAAAGAAAAGGCTAAAAGTATTCTTTAGATTTTTTTTTTCTCCATTTATCAAAACATTGTGATCGGATTTAAATTTGGTCGAGAATACAATTCATTCTCTTTGATTTTTGTAACAGAAGGAGAGTCTGCCACGTGCGCCTCTGATATTTAATTTATACCTGCCTTACTTCAGTAACTAATACCAAATATTCACCCTTCAGGCACTTACTAGATAAAGAGTTTGATGTTGAACTAACTGCCACCCAGTTTACTAGAAAGGAATAGTGGAAACATCTCTGAGAAAGATCTAACCTAAGAACCCAATTACCATGTATTCTTTAATGTTTCTTGCTCTATCACTCAAATGAACTAATGTTACCACACATCCACATGGTTGCACTTTGTTGGTCTGTTTTCACTGTGGAAATGCTTTGTCTCTATCTTGACTAAGCACCTCTCATTCATTGCTCAGTTGACTGCCATCTGAGCACTGCCCTGCATGCTTCTAAAACCAGGATTCCTGAGGTCACCAGCAACCACCTGGGAAAATGATATGGTTTAGAGGTTGAGTGAGGGGTATTTTCTGTTACCTGCTCAGCTTAAGTCCTGCGTCTGCCACCTGCTGGCTTGGGACTTTGCTTAATCATTGTTCTTATCTGTACTCATTGTTCTTATCTGTAAAATGGGAATAATGAGGCAGCTACACGCTAGGCATGAGTGAGATAATAGCTGTCAGGCGATTAGAGCAGTACATGTATTATACATTCAATAAATGCTGCTCACCAGAATGTACATTCCATCAAGGGCAAGGTCAATGTATTGTTCACAAGTGTATCTTCAGTGCTTGACATACAATGAGCATTCAATTACAAATTGAATATATTGCTAACTCTATCACCATGTGGCATTTTCAGGTCCTTTCTTACTATGAAAATTGATCAAACACCTGCCACAGCAATGACCTTGTGCCAGGTGTTAAAAAGAATTTTAAGCTCTTTACAAATATTAACTCATTTGATTCCCATAACAACTTCATAAAACAGATAAAATTATCGTGTACATTTTATAGATGATGACACTGAGGAACAGAGAAGTTTAGCAATTTTCCTACACTCACACAGTCAGTGGCAGAGCTAGGATGGGACTGGTTTCAGATTCTACCTTTAACTATTTTTCCGGTCTTTTTTTTTTTTAAGAGAGAGAGAATCTTTTTTGTAGATGGACTCAACACAATGCCTTTATTTTCATTTAGTGCTGAGAATCGAACCCGGGTCCCGCCCATGCTAGATGAGCACTCTACTGCTGAGCCACAATCCCAGCCCTTTCCTGCTATTTCTTTATAGCTCCCTCATGAAACTCTTGCAGTGGCTTCCCTGAAAACACCCTCTCTTTATTTCTCTGACTTCCCTGGTTCCTTCAGCTCATCTCTGAAGTGTTCACATTTTGCAGAACTCTGTCCAAAGCTTTGCTCTTCATTTACTTTTCACACTTGCTAATTGACCTTGGCAATTCCCACACCCAGATCTCTGCCCCAGATATTCTCTGTAAGTCTCAAAGTTCCGTGTCCAATTGCCCATGGGATCACATTCAAACTGAACATACATCAAATACATTTCTCACTTTCCCCAACAAACGTGCATGTGTTTCTATTCAATCTTCTTAGGAAATGGTACCACCACCCACCCCATCACAGAAGTCAGAAATCTGTCTCAGTTCTGTGCTTCTCCCCCCATGTCTAGTCAGTATCCATATCCAATGAATTGCATCTCCTAAATGCCTCTGAATTTTCACAACCATTTCTTTAGTTCTGGTTCTCTTACTGGACTATACACACCTAACTGGTTGCTAACTCACTGCTTCTAATCTGTGCCACGTTCAGGTTTCTCCCTTATCACTACCAGCTGTTTATTGTTGTGGCTGTTTTTTGCAGCGCTTCGAATCAAACCCAGGGGTTCCTGAGTGCCAGACAAGGGTTCTAGCATTGAGCAACACCCTCAAGCCCAGTTTTGAATATTTTGGAAGATCACAATTTCAAAGCCAGCCTCAACAATAGTGAAGCGCTGGGCAACTCAGTGAGACCCTGTCACTAAATAAAATACAAAATAGGGCTGGGGATGTGGCTCAGTGCCCCTGAGTTCAATCCCCAGTACCAAAAAAAAAAAAAAAAAAAAAAAATCTCATTACATCACAGTCTCTTTCCAATTTTATCTCCTTCCCTTTTCTTATTTGAAAACTATTTGCTTTGCCAGTTCTGAGCTCCTTGCAGGTAACTGGCTTGCTTGGTGCTCTCCCAACACTGTGCCTTTGCAGATTATTTCTGTGAAACGCTCCTTCCCAGCTGTCTCCCTGATCATTCCTCCTACTTCCTTCAACAGATCTTCTGGAAGAAGTATCAAATCAGATGCTTAACACAAAAGAAGCAACTACTTAATGTATTTTAGTTCCCTTTCCACAACCCACCCTCTCCTCCTAGCAAAACTGATTATTTGTTCCAGTGTATGACTTATTCAGTGTATAAGATTCTTTCAGTCTACTAATCATGATGAATATACAATTATTTTAAAAATGTAACTCTTTTGCTAGCCTTCCTGACTGCAAGACCAGGTCCTCACAGGGTGACTGATACCAAATAAGTATTCAGTAAAGGTAAATGAATAATGTAAGAGTCATCATGAATTAATCTTGTGTGTTTAGTTTTTATTGAGAGTGGATAGGGGATTTTTTTGTTTTGTTTTGTTTTTAAGAACTTCAAAGGAAGAGGCAATGCTTACTGGATTTTCATCGTGTGCTGATCATCAGGCCATGTAGCTGGCTTCACTGCGATGATAAGGTCCAATCCCTTTTATTATAGGATGGGGAAAGGAGGGCTCAGAGAGGTTAAGAAAACTGTCCAAAGTCACAGGCCTGGAGTGTGGGAGAGCTGGGAGTATATCCAAGTTTGTTGAACTCTAGATCTTCAGTTTTTTTTGTGTGTGTGTGTGGGGATTGAACTCAGAGGCACTCAACCACTGAGCCACATCCCCAGCCCTATTTTGTGTTTTATTTAGAGAAAGGTGTCACTGAGTTGCTTAGCACCTCGACATTGCTGACGCTGGCTTTGTACTCTTGAATGTCCTGTCTGAGCCTCTGAAGCTACTGGGATTACAAGCGTGAGCCACTGCGTCTGTTCCAGATCTTTAGTTTCTAACCTCTGCACTTTACCACCTCTTTGGATCCTCTTTGTTTCTTCTGCAAAACCTCCACTTAAGATATTCTCCTTTGTGCACACGCCTGTAATCTCAGTTACTGAGACTGAGACAGGAGGTATTACAAGTTCAAGGCCAGCCTGGGCAACTTAGGGAGCCCTGTCAAAATAAAAGTAAAAGGCTTGGGGATACACCTCTGGGAAAAAGTTCCCCTGGGTTCAATGCCCAGTACTGGAAAAAAAAAAAAAGTGAAACCATAGATAAGGGGGGCACTCCTATATGAGTTATGTCTTTGTGTATATGTGTTGTGTATGTTTAGATTTAAAAGAAAGAAATCAGAAGCCTAGGGAAAAAAAAAGACAAAATAATTAAATAATTCTATATGTAATTTCATCATTATTATTATCTATATTTCTCTATAAAGTGGTTATACTAACAAACAGTATACTAACATCTGTAAATACTAATAATATAATATAATTGGAATTATGAATGATAGAAGTGTACTGTGCTGTAAAAAATGAATGAATACATAAATAAATTTTTTAAATACAAAATAAACCCAATAACGAGGTGTGATAATGGTGTACACTTGTAATCCCAGTGACTTGGGAGACTGAGGCAGGAGGATGGCAAATTCAAAGCCAATCTGGGCAACCTAGTGAAATTCTTAGTAATTTAGCAACACTGTCTCAAAATTTAAAAATCTAAAGGCTAGGGATGTAGCTCACTGGTAAATCCCCCCTAGATTCAATCCCTAGTATCCAAAGTAATAATAATGATAATAATAATAAGATAAACCAACTTTAAGGGCTGGGGACATAGCTCAGTGGAAAGAGTGATTGTCTAGCATGTGTGAGACTCTGGATTCATTCCCAAGCATAAATAAATTAAAAAAATATAAACCTACTTTAAATAAACCAACTCTTTTGTTTAAAATTATTTTAGGCTTTTATTATAGTAATAGGAATCAAGAAAAAAAAATACAATCTCATCCCAAAATCTAATCAGTATTTTATTTATGTATCTTATACAGTTGGCTTTCCATATTTATGGGTTCTATATCCATTGGTTCTGCATCTGCAGATTCAAACAACTTTAGGTCAAAAATATTTTTAAAAACATTATATCTGGGGGCTGGGGTTGTGGCTCAGTGGTAGAGTGCTTGCCTAGCATGCGTGAGACACTGGTTTTGATCCCTGGCACCACGTTAAATAAAAATAAAAACAAATAAAATAAAGATATTGTGCCCATCTATAACATACACACACACACACACACACACACACACACACACACATATATATATAACAGTATATCTGTGCTGAACATATACAGACTTTATTCTTCTCATTATTCCCTTTATGCTTCTCATTATTCCATATATGTGTGTGTGCATATTAATGTATATGAAAACACTATACATTAGCTAAACAACCGTTCACATGCATTTATGTTTTGTTAGGTATTATAAGTAATCTAGAGATAATTTAAAGTATATAGGAGGATGCACACATAGTATTATATGCAAATACTATGCCATTTCTTAGGAAAGACTTAAGTATCCTCAAATTTCAGTATCCTCGGGGATTGAAGGCTCTAGAAACAATCTCCCATGGATATTGAGCAATAAGCGTGTTTAGATCCTTACCCAAATGCAGATTCTGTCTTCTGCATTTATAGTCATACAATACATGGAATGCCATATTCCACCTCTTCTGTTGATAGCATCACATTTTTCTAGTTTGCCTCTTTCTTGCTTGATTCTGGACTTACGTCTTCTCCTTCTCATCCTTCCCTGTAGGAAACCGTGACAGTTTGATGTGCATCCTTGGACATCTTTATCCTGTTTAATCAGTTATTTTTGGAATGAGGAAAGGGAGAGATTTGTTTTTGTTTTACAAAACTGAGAATATGTAATATATAATGTTTTTTCCTCCTGCTTTTCATTTAACAATGCATGGACATCTCTCTAGACCAATAAATAGAGTTCTAACTAATTTTTTTAGCTGCCTAATTTTCTGAAGGATGAAGATGCTACAATTTATTCAACCATTCGTGCGTAGAAAGGCGTTCAGGTTGTTTTAGTTCTTTGTACACAGTGCTGCAAAGAACAACCTTGTGTACTATTGTTTCTAGGGGATATGGTCCCCAAAATAGGTATTTTTTTTTAATGAAAAGTAGGCTGGAGCACGATTTATAAATAAAGTACACAGAATAATGCCACACATTCAGAGAAATTCAGTAAATCGTGATAATGATGAAAATATTTGACTATGTGGTTACCTAGCAGCCTTTTGATGGGAAAAGATATGTTTCCAAGCAACTGGAAAGTGTATATCATTGAATAAGAATTTATAAGCAGAGAACAAAAGACAGAACCTGACCCAAAGCAACTGAGAATCATTGTTTCTGTTTGTTGTGCTTCCTAGGCCATCTTAGACTGGTAGAATCTGATTACGAGACACTGAGTCCCTAACACTATGAATTAATCAAACTGCTCTATATTTTTTTAAAAACAAACCTGAGTTTTAAAAGGTCTCACCAATTGCATTATCTTATGGCTGGTGAGTTAAAGAATTCTGAGGTGTCTAGATTAGGCAGTGTGTGTGAAAGAGCATTACATTAGGAGTTCAACACTAATCTTTGGCTTTGCCAACTTGTCAGCATTGTGGCATAATAATACCATGCTGCTTGCTTTGCAGTATTGTAGTGGGTAACAAATGGAATTATGTAAATGAAAGAGCTTTGCAAAAGCTATACATATATTAGCATTGTTAATATTATTCTGATTCTTGAGTAGGCAATGTCCTGTGTACCTAGCACCTTTCCTGTTCTTTGTATCACCAAGAAAGAACATACTACCACTTAAAAGAAGATTGATTTTGTAACAATCATGAACTATACCATAAAAGTAGGGAACAATCAATAAAAAAAAATAGCAGACTAGATGTCAGTCATTGAGCCCATCTGCAGCTATTGTTCAACGGACTTCCATAACAATGAAAATATTTACAAAGCTGCCTCAGCTTTTAATGTTTCATAGATAAATGAACATGAAATAATGGAGTATGACTTTTTTTTCCTCTTTCCATTAAGTTTCTATTTTTAACTCCTGTACAGTATCAGATGCAATATCCTGATGTTCTTTTCCTAGTCCTGCCCCTGCCCATAAAGTACACACATGCTTACAGGAATCCCACCACGCTTTAGATGTTTCCTGCCCAATTACTGTTATTTTCTGTGACTAAAACATTGAAGAAATCGATGCCTCTATAAATAAGTACTCCAAATATATTACAGATGGACATGTCTGGGGATGGAGTAGAAGAAACTACCCATCAGACATGGGGGTTCATTCATTTTAAAAATGTGGTATGCTTCTGGTATCCACTCTTTAGTAGGACAGAGCATTGGTAAGGAGTTCCAGAAATCTCAGTGCCAGTTGAAGATTGGCAGTTGGTTCCTTCCAGCTGTTCTTAAAGGTATTCTCTCTGCAGGGATTTAAAAGTGGCTCATCATTATGGCTTAAGATGTTGATGTGTAGCTGTTTCTATTTTTTATTCTTCCCTTAGAAAAAAATAGGATGTTTTTCTAGTACTGAAGGGTTTATGAAGTTCTGCAGAGTTAGACCTAAATAAATTATCATAACTGTCATTAGCTAGTAACAGTGGTGGGGAAAACACCATGTGTAGGGTGTACAATTAAGTTAATTAATTAGTATTTTTATTGTGTTACCTTCTGACTAGTTGTGGCAGCATCAAATGGACACCTCAAGAGAGAGGTGCAGAGTCCTTGGAGTGATTTCCAGTTGCAGACTTTTGCATGATCTTTCAAAACCTTTCTTTTAGTGCTGGCTTATCATGCTGCTGGGTGCACATATGTTGAGGAAAAAGAGAAAAAACTTTCAAGATTGAAACTGCCTGTTCCTAAAATCCTTTTTCAGTTTAAATCCTGTTTCCAAAAGAGAAATGTTCATTGTTGATCATTTTGTGTTAGAGAGAGTTAAGCATATTACAGTATAAGGTATATAGGTGACACGAAAGTGAAGTAAATAAAAATATTGAGAAACACTCCATGTTCTCCTCAGTTGACTAAGACGTGAGGGAAAAATGTCATTCTGTTTACTCTCCTTTATTTTAGAGATAACTTATTTTAACAAAAATACATAAATTATAGAAGTTATTACACCTATTATAAAAGGGCCTTTTCAATTTTAAGACATCATAACATGTAAACAGCTGGGCTTCTTTACACTTATTTATTTATTTATTTATTGGTACCAGGCTTGAACTCTGGGGCACTCAACCACTGAGCCACATCCCCAGCCCTATTTTGCATTTTATTTAGAGACAGGATCTCACTGAGTTGCTTAGCTCCTGGCTTTTGCTGAGGCTGGCTTTGAATTTGTCATTCTTTTGCCTCAGCCTCTCGACTTGCTGGATTACAGGTGTGCACCACGGAGCTTCTTATATAGAATTCATAATACATGTTGTTCAGTTTTCAGGAAATTTTACTTACTTAGAAAGTCATCTATTGCACAAAGCAAGATATTTCTATCTTATAAATAGAATTAAAGTTTGAGCAACCTTTCAATTTTTTTATCTATAAAGCAAAATACGAAATAAAGAATTAAAAATTTTTGAAGAAAGAGGGACTATTAATTATGTGGTGATTTTCACCTAAATTGGAGAAAAAAAATTTTCCTTGAACTCTCTAGAATCATCTAGAATGGAGCAAACAAGTAGCTTGTAAAATAGGTGCCATCTAAGCAGCTTGAATTCAGTCTGCAATTCTAGACACCTTGACAAAATCTACTAGAAAGAGGATGGAATTGAGTGTTGGCATTGAGCTTTGGGACAATATGTATAGACAGTGAAAAAAACTGGCTGTACTTTAATTTTTTTAAGTTGATGGCCAAAATGAGATGTTTTTGATTATGCAAAACTTTTCATTGATCTTTCTTATTAATACAAATGCATATACTATAATAATGTTGGTTTCTGAAATTATAAAGATAATGATTAAGACTGGCAAGTTTCATTGAACCAACGTATCATATTAATGTAAAATGTTAACAATAGAGGAAACTGGGTAGGGTATAAGTGAACTCTCCTCTCACTTCTATCTTAATTTTTCTGTAAGTCAAAACTTGTTTAAAAAAATGAAGCCCATTAAAAAAGAAATAACAAGAACAAAAATGTTTCTGTTTTACATGACCACCTTGTTCTAGAACTGTTTATCTGTAAGATGTAAGTATTCTGAGGTAAAATAAATATTAAAATATTCTTATAATATTTTCCTTTCGAAGCCCCCTGTTCCTGCTGATGGGCAGAACCACAGACTCTGGGACAGGAGTTCCCTGGGTTTCTCCTTTTCTAGCAAAGCAATAAACCTTCTTTTTCCTTTTTCTCAAAAATATTTTTTTCTTTTGAAAATATGCTATTTAACTATTTGGACCATTTCCAGATTTAGACCAGACTCCTATTTTATGTTTGGTTTATTAGTACCTAACAAAATAATACCAACATACATTTTTATTTCCTCCCCAGACAAAAACATGGCAAAATTTCCTGTTCCATATCATCTCTAACAAGTTTAAGCACATCACTTATTTACTTATAGACATTAAGATTTTTAGGTTTAAAAGTGAGGATTAATTGTACATACAATTAAATAAGCATTCTCTAAAGCTGAAAACTAATAAGTAGCAATTCTTGGGAAACTTTACTACATATAGGATACAAAAAAAATCTATGTACTTCACAAAAGCTAATGATATGAAATCTTATGTCAATTTCTTATCTTAACTCGAACTGGTATTTTAAATATCATTTTAAAAATTACTCATACTTATTACCTTAAGTTTATCTTGTTAGTGTTTTAGGTTTGGTAGTGTATGTGTGTGTGTATGTGTGTGTGTGTGTGTGTGTGTGTGTGTGCAGTGCTGGGGATAAAGCCCAGGGCCTATTATATGACAGGTCAAGTGCTCTACCACTGAGCTGTACCTCCAGCCCCGGAGAGTTTCATAATAATTTTTGTATTTTTACCCTACCAAAGATTGTAACAAATATATTCCACTTGCTGCAGTCTAAAACAACGCTTAGTAATACTAATGCTTAGTGCTATTAATATTAATTACTTTGATGGCATTTTTTCTGAGTTTAATTTTCTCATCACCCAGCTATCTTTCAGAGCCTGATATTTTGATTTTCCTAATTACTATTCCATGTACTTGAGATGGCATTTTCTACTTCTAAAAAATTGAATAGCACAACCATTGTAAGTGATGTGCTGGTATGTTATCATACAAATGCTCAAGGTACAGCTTCTAATGTTGAAAAATAGGAAAATAAATTGACCTTGATGAAGTGTGTCTTCTTTTGTCTCTTCCCAGGAAAGTTTATTTCAGGTATTTCTACTGCTGAAATGATTAGCGTTAACAGCTTTTCCCCTCCATTTTATTTTACAGGGACTCTTCATCTTCCTGATATATGAGGTGTACAACACAGAGGTAAGTCTGCTTGGAGTATCTCAAGGCTGACAGAGTGAATGAGAGAAATGACAGGTTTCTTATCTTGATAACTGAGGAACAAAGTTGGCTTTTCATATGAGTGTCCTACTGCCCTTCATGCTTGGACTAGCTTATATGCATCCGAGCTTACTATTAAACACTGACACCCTGAATAAAGGGACAGCCTCATTTCTCACAGGCATTGACTAATATTTTACTACTGCCTGGAGTTCTTGAATTTTCAGCCTTTAACACTTAGCTATACTTGACAATATTAAAGTTTCAGTTTAAATGGTGGAATGCTTATATGTCATTGCATGGAGTTAGCGAAGTACAATTATTTCTTATCTCAAAATGTTCATTAAATATTGTCTTTTAAGTTTTTCTGGAAAACTCAGAGTCCCATAAGTATTAGTAAATAATATTTATGGTTTCAATTGTGAAATTTCTCCAGAGAAGTTATTTGCAAACCCTAATTATGATAAGTTATTTAGCTAAGGAAATATTATAAGAAAATGGACTTATAATTTCATCAAGAAAATATACTATGTAAATAAACTATTGTCATAACTCTAGTTCTTTTATTAAAATTTTCTGTGGTCTATAAATACTCTCAGGGAAGTTGCTGGTTTAGATTTCTGCATGCTTATTATGAAAGTGTCTTTTCTAGGGACTGATTAAATGCTTATTTTTTTTTTTTGTTTTGTTTTGTTGATCTAACTTTTATTTCAACATTTTACTTTATACTTTTCCCTTAACAGAAAATTTTGTGATTTTGCATTAATTTGTAGGAATTCTATATTAAAGAGGAAAGAATGGATCCAAGCAGAGAACTTAGAAGGGCCTGCTGGACAATGTTTCACAAATAATATAAAGGTCAGACAGCAATACAACGTGGCAAACAGATTCATTAGGTAGAATGAAAAGGTATGTGAACATTTAAATAACATGTGATGCTGATGAAGTAAGTGTGTGGGTGTGTTTTACAGGACAGCTGCACCTGGATTACACACGGTTTCCCTTTCCAGTAGCCTTCAGGTAGGTTGGCAGTAAGACAATTTTTTTTTTTTTTTTTTTTTTGCAACGGTACCTCTATTGCGGTTTCAAAGTAGATTCCTCCTATAAATGCAAAGGATGCTGATTATTCGTGTTCCCAAATTAAAAGGGATAATAGAGATATCAACAATAAATGTTGGGCATTGAAGTTTAATGCTTTTAGATAGAATTAAAGGTGCCTTAAGTGATCCACTTTGGGGTTTGTATTTTGGTTCAATACCTGGATTGCAAACCCTAAAGTGAAGAAATCCCCAAAGTTCAGTCCTCAGTTTTCCGCACCTTCTCCTCCAACCCCTTTCTCTGCAGCTCCCACGCCACGCTGCAGTACGGATGCCCCCCTCCCCCGCCCCAACTTCCCGCCCCTTGGGTTCCACCTCCTGAGCGTCTTTCCCCCAGAAGCCCTCAACAACTTTCATCTCCTTCAGTGTAGTCCACCAATCATGTCCATTCTCCTCGGAAGCCCCTTTCAGTAGGGTTCCAAATCCCCGCCCCTCCTACCCTGGTGTCCCTCAACTCCGCCTAACCGCCCCAGTGATTGACAGGCAGGCCGGGCGGAAACTGCGGCGCAGGCGCCGTGAGTCCTTAGAGCTCCCCTCTGGTCAGGTCGAGGAGTTCCCAGCAGACACCGCGCCGCGGCTGCGCAGTAAAGGGGAGGCTTTTAATTCCATTGTGGAGAGGACGGCGTTATTTTTATTAACTGGAGGCGACGGCGGCTGCGGCGGCGGCGGGACCCGTAAGTGTTGCCGGTGGGTCCGGGAGGAAGTGGTCGAGGCTCGGGGAAGAGTCACAGGGCCTTGCGTGCTGGTGCCGGAGGCGACGGGGCTGGGAATTAGTGCTGGGCGCGTTGCGGTCTGGGCGGCGGCGCGGCGGGGTCCTGAGCGCTGCGGTGGTCCCGGCCCGGGGCCCGGTTCCACCTCCTTTCCTCCCTCTTCCCTCTTCCCCCTCCTCTCCTCAGCCAGGCCACCTCCGGGGTATGAAAATCGGCAGCGGGTTCCTGAGTGGCGGCGGTGGTACGGGCAGTAGCGGTGGTAGCGGCTCCGGCGGCGGCGGCGGCGGCGGCGGCGGCGGCGGCGGCAGCAGCAGCGGCAGCAACAGCAGGAGAGCAGAGATGGAGCCCACCTTTCCCCAGGGTATGGTTATGTTCAACCACCGGCTTCCCCCGGTCACCAGCTTCACACGGCCGGCGGGGTCGGCCGCCCCTCCCCCGCAGTGCGTGTTATCCTCCTCTACCTCCGCAGCCCCAGCCGCTGAGCCCCCCCCTCCGCCAGCCCCGGACATGACTTTCAAGAAGGAGCCAGCGGCGTCAGCCGCGGCCTTCCCTTCGCAGAGGACCTCCTGGGGATTCTTGCAGTCTTTGGTTAGCATCAAGCAGGAGAAACCCACGGATCCTGAGGAACAGCAGTCCCACCACCACCATCACCACCACCACTATGGGGGGCTGTTCGCTGGAGCTGAAGAGAGATCTCCAGGCCTAGGAGGAGGGGAAGGGGGGAGCCACGGCGTCATCCAGGACCTCAGTATTCTCCACCAGCATGTCCAGCAGCAACCAGCCCAGCACCACCGTGATGTATTACTGAGCAGCAGTAGCAGGACTGATGACCATGGCAACGAGGAGCCAAAGCAGGACACTAATGTCAAAAAGGCAAAGAGGCCAAAGCCAGAATCTCAGGGAATCAAAGCCAAGAGGAAGCCAAGTGCATCTTCCAAACCTCCTTTGGTTGGTGATGGAGAAGGTGCCATCCTCTCCCCAAGTCAGAAACCTCATATCTGTGATCACTGTAGTGCTGCTTTCCGAAGCTCCTATCACCTGCGGAGACATGTCCTCATTCATACAGGAGAAAGACCTTTTCAGTGCAGCCAGTGTAGTATGGGTTTCATTCAGAAATATCTACTGCAGAGACATGAGAAAATTCATAGTAGAGAGAAGCCCTTTGGATGTGATCAATGCAGCATGAAGTTTATTCAGAAGTACCATATGGAGAGACACAAGAGGACACATAGTGGAGAAAAGCCATATAAGTGTGACACTTGCCAACAGTATTTTTCAAGGACTGATAGATTGTTGAAGCACAGGCGCACATGTGGTGAAGCCATAGCGAAAGGAGCCGCTAGTGCAGAACCTGGGTCATCAAACCATAACAATATGGGTAATCTGGCTGTGTTGTCTCAGGGAAATACAAGTTCTTCAAGGAGAAAATCAAAATCAAAAAGCATAGCTATTGAAAATAAGGAACATAAAACTGGTAAAACAAATGAATCACAAATTTCAAATAATATAAACATGCAGAGTTATTCAGTAGAAATGCCTACTGTGTCTTCCAGTGGAGGCATAATTGGCACTGGTATAGATGAACTACAGAAAAGGGTGCCAAAATTGATCTTTAAGAAAGGAAGCAGAAAGAATACAGATAAAAGCTACCTTAATTTTGTGTCACCATTACCAGACATAGTTGGACAGAAATCCTTGTCTGGGAAACCAAGTGGCTCACTTGGTATAGTATCAAATAATAGTGTGGAGACCATTAGTCTTCTCCAAAGTACAAGTGGTAAACAAGGTCAAATAAGTAGTAATTATGATGATGCCATGCAGTTTTCAAAGAAAAGAAGATATTTACCAACTGCCAGCAGCAACAGTGCCTTTTCTATAAATGTAGGACACATGGTCTCCCAACAGTCCGTCATTCAGTCTGCAGGTGTCAGTGTTTTGGACAGTGAGGCGCCATTGTCACTTATTGACTCTTCAGCACTAAATGCTGAAATTAAGTCTTGTCATGACAAGTCTGGAATTCCTGATGAGGTTTTACAAAGTCTTTTGGATCAATACTCCAACAAATCAGAAAGCCAGAAAGAGGATCCTTTCAATATAACAGAACCACGAGTGGATTTACACACCTCAGGAGAACACTCAGAATTGGTTCAAGAAGAAAATTTGAGCCCAGGCACCCAAACACCTTCAAATGATAAAACAAACGTGTTGCAAGAATACTCCAAATACCTCCAACAGGCTTTTGAAAAATCTACTAACGCAGGTTTTACTCTTGGACATGGTTTCCAATTTGTCAGTTTGTCTTCACCTCTCCACAACCACACTTTATTTCCAGAAAAACAAATATACACTACATCTCCTTTGGAGTGTGGTTTCGGCCAATCTGTTACCTCAGTGTTGCCATCTTCATTGCCAAAGCCTCCTTTTGGGATGTTGTTTGGATCTCAACCAGGTCTTTATTTATCTGCTTTGGATGCTACACATCAGCAGCTGACACCTTCCCAGGAGCTGGATGATCTGATAGATTCTCAGAAGAATTTAGAGACTTCATCAGCCTTCCAGTCTTCATCTCAGAAATTGACTAGCCAGAAGGAACAACAGAAAAACTTAGAGTCCTCAACAAGTTTTCAGATTCCATCTCAGGAGTTAGCTAGCCAGATAGATCCTCAGAAAGACATAGAGCCTAGAACAACATACCAGATTGAGAACTTTGCACAAGCATTTGGTTCTCAGTTTAAGTCGGGCAGCAGGGTGCCAATGACCTTTATCACTAACTCTAATGGAGAAGTGGACCATAGAGTAAGGACTTCAGTGTCAGATTTCTCAGGGTATACAAATATGATGTCTGATGTAAGTGAGCCATGTAGTACAAGAGTAAAGACACCCACCAGCCAAAGTTACAGGTAAGGTCCCATAAGTGACCAGGCTGGGGGTCTTCTAATGTAATTTTGTTTTATTTTGAGAACACTGCCATTGGAATGTTTCTACACGATCCTATTAATAATAATGTAATGCCCTTTCAATGCAACTTTTCATATTTAGTTTATTTTGTTAGTGTGATTTTAGCTCTGTTTGTATTATGATTTTTAATCAAAATCAATAGATTAAAAATAGTTTGACATTCAAAGTGACAATGTTTAGCAATCAAATTTACATGTATAGATTGTCAGGGAATAGCCCAAAACTTTTAAATGCAAAAAAAAAAAAAAAAAAAAATCCCAAAAAAAGAAAAACAAAACAAACAAACAAAAAAAAACCTAAAAAAACAAAAATCAAAAAACAAAAACTACAAAAAAACAAAACAAAAAAAAAAACTTTGTTGCTAGGATTAAGGTTATTCTAATTGCTTTACTCTCAGGAAAGTGTAATAACGCATGGGAATTCTGTACGTTATCACCGTAATGGAATATCCAATTTACAAATAGTATGATATACATTTCATCATTTAAGGGATCGAAAACATTTCAAATTGCTCTTTCTGGGCTGGTATAATATACATTTCATCATTTAAGTAAGGGATCGAAAACATTTCAAATTGCTATCTCCATCTGGGCTGATTCAAAATTCTGAGATTGTTGGCTACCTATATTTTGTTGCAGCTTTTTAATGTATTCTGAACTTCCAAACCACATTTCATTCCAGCCTGGTAGAACAAATTTTCTTGGATCTTTGATCAAAGCCTGGAATGATAGCTTTAATAAAAGGAGAAGAAAAAAAAAAAAAAAAAGCATCCTCTAGTTATCCCAACTATAACAAGGCTGTAGTTCCATTAAGTGATTCTATTGACATCTAGTACAATGTTGAAGCCCAGGTGGTTGGTGGGTTCCAGATTTAGAACCCAAGTTGGAATCACATAATTCATTGAAATTTGGGATATGCATTATTTATTATATATGGCCTGAAAAACATTCTTTTATTGTGTTATTATTATATCACCTTCACTTATGTGTTTTGGTTTTTGTTAACCTATCCTCTTAAGAGTTCTGGGCCTGCTTTGTTCCCTCCTCTCCCTATCATTTTAGAATGATAAGTAATTGATTATGCATTTAAATGCCTTACGGCATCCAAATACTAAACAGTAGGTTAAACATCCTCAACTTCTTTTTTTTTTTAAAAGCAAACCCTATATGGATATCTATGTATAATAAAACTGCATGGACTCAGAACTATAGATTTTAATAGGGTTGTGATTCCACCTGGTGACATAACTCGTGAGGGATAAGAGTATGTATTTAATAATGACATCAGAACCTCTTTGTGAAATTGCAGCCTTTAATGTACATTTTTAAAGGAGGGTGTGTTAGTCAGTATTGTACAGGGGGTCTTGTAAAGTCATCAAAACTTGCTATGAACGCTAATTGCCATTTAAAGCTACTGATAGGCAGTGGCTCTGCTCTAAACCACTTTTTAGCAATTGTATTTTTTTCCTGATTATATTTTTTAATGTACTTTGATGTTTATGCTGATGAGTTTTTTATGTACTTTTGGTGATGTTTCAGTCTTATGTACTCTTCTGACGTCAGAAAAGTACCACTGGTTGTTTGCAGTCTTATTGTGTAATCAGCCTACCACAGGCTTCCATGTATAATAAAGTAATTAATATTGTGCAAGTGTAAAACACTTCTGTTATAAAAGCAGTGTTTGGAAAATAAGAAATTATTAAAAATGGTTACAAAATACTAGTTAATTTCCTTTCCCCATGTTCCTCCCTTTAGCTTTTTAGCAGCTACAGGGTCACCAACTTGTCATTGAAATATTTTTAGAAAATGTGTTTAATCCTCTTAAATACATTCAGTACTAAAAGTCTGTATTTCTTATTTCAGTAAGTGCGGTAAGTTCTGTTGGGTACAGAGTACAAGCTGTAATTAAAGGATGGAGAGAACCTTTACCACTGTATCTCTTAAGCTGTATGATTTTTCTCCATTTTTTTTTTGTCTGTTTTATACAGGTTTTGAATTTCTTTAACTTTTATTGTGTGTACTGAATACTGCATATGTATTATTCTGATTGTTTGCTCTAGTTTACTACCAATAAAAGTCCTGTTAATCACAAAATTGAAGAAAGGAGATATCACTTTAATCAGACACATTTTTCAGAGTTTTCTATGGATTACATTTCATAAAATAGTCACATTAATGGTATAACCTGCAATTTAGGAACTTGCATTTTTATTGTATTTAAAGAGTATTTTATGTTTCTAGGTTTATTTTATTTGAAAATGGGTTAAATATTTTGTTGGAGGTGCACAAAAATATGGAAGAATAAAAGTCTAATATGTGAATTAGAACATGTTTTAATGAATTTGATTAGCCACCCTAAATATTACTCTTGAGAGATTACTGTTAGAGGCTTTATTTTTAAATCAGTATTTTAAATCCAATACTTTTGGTTCAAGGTGCATCCTTTTTTGCCTCAGGTTATTTTAAAATGACAGGACAACATATATAAATGGTCTTCAGCATTTTTGGTAAGAAAAAAGTAGTGTTAAGTCAAAATTAACTTACAAATTGAAACTATAGATATTAGGGAAGATGCAGAAAAGGTGCTTCTGGACTCATGATGTGGCTCAGTGGTAGAGTACTTGTCTAGCACGCATGAAGCTTTGGGTTTCTATCCATAGCAGTGAAAGAAAAAAATAGGTGTTCCAAGGTAAATATGTTAACTTTTAAAGATGAATGAGAAGTTGGCTTAGACATCTGAGGTCATGAGGAAATTATGCTCTGATATTTTATGGCCACAAATGTTGAGGTATTACGAATAAAATATTGAAGAGTAGAATAGGTCTTGGATGTTTTGCTTCTTAAATATATGATAGTATTTTAGGGAAATGATTAATCATGTGTATTAAGCATAAGCATGTGCCCATATGATTAGGAAATAATATAGATTAATTCTCTGTTGGTATCATTTCCAGATTTAATTTTTTTCTTGTACTCATTGTTAAGCAGTCTTCACTGCTTTGAATAAAATTTTAATTTCATTGATTCTGCATTGAAATCAAATTCTTAATTTCCCTGTACAGATGATTTATTCCCCTCCTGAAGATTAGTCCTAACAAGTTAATTTTTTTTTAACCCACCCCACTGCCTTTTTTTCTTTTGTGGAATATCTGTGTCTGAATTTGATCATTTTAAAATTAAAGATTTTTGCTTTTAACATGTTGGAAACCGTGCTTTGGATTTCTATTTTGCTACTATCAATTCAGAATGACTAACATGATTTGGCAATTGATGGTTAGTAATTTGTGAGGTAATTTAAAAATGAGAAAAATGTGGAAAAGAAATCTGTGCTTCAAGTTTTTAATTGCAAAGATATAAATATTTCTGTATTTAGCTTTCTGTGTTAACAGTTATAAGAGAGATAAAAGTTTTTTTTTCTGGTATCTGGTAGTTTGTAATCATTTGCCTTCATTTAGTATCCTTTAAACCTGAACTGGGTGGCAATTTGAGTGATATGGCCTTGTGAAGGCATATATTGTTAAACACAAGTTCCTCTTTTAAAAAAAAGTTACTGTTTGAACTTCCAACTCCTATTTTTAGAGTAAAACACCTGAAAATTCATTTTCTGAATGTAGTGATTTTCTTATTTTCTGTGATACATAATGATAGATTTCAGTTTTAAAATGTGATACAAAATTCCTTTGTTAGTGCTATGATATGATCCATGCATATGTTTCTTGAGGTTGTGTCAGTAATGTTCCACATATGTTTTTGTTATGGGATCTCTCCTGGTATTTAAGAAGAGAGATCGCTAGTGGTTTGCTAATTTATTTGTACCATCTATGAGATGATAAAAGAGTTCCTGATAAAAGATTTTTGAGGGAAATTGTGTTCTTATTATACTTTTATGTCCTTAATAATTTATTATATAAAATGAACATTAGCATGAAGAGAGCATCTTGGAATTCTGTAGATTTGCCCATGATCAAAAAATTATAAAGAAAAAAAAAACATCTGTAAGACTGTACTTAATTTTTAAAGAGATCATTATGATTATAAAGAGGACATACACTTAAAATTGTCTCTGCTTTCTTTGTATTTGTTTTGCTTTTTTAAAACAATACTGGCTATAACTGAGTGTGACTAATTTAAGTAGATTCTGTCTAAATTCTTAATGCATCTTTGGCCCATACAAGGAAATTCTTGACATTTTAGTCCTTACAGACTCTGGGGATAGCTAATAGAATTGTCTCCCTAGGTCCATACATTATCAGGAATATATCTGCACATGAAAATTAACAAGTCAATCTACATGCTTAATGAGACTCTGAAAAAAATTTCTTATCTGTGGACTTCAGGTTAAGAATCTCTTTCTTAGAAGACTGCCTAAATACTGAAACGTATTTTAATTATACAGGTAATTAGAGAATCAATGCCTAAACTAAAAATCATCAAATATTCAGGTGACTTTTAACCCTTTCTGCATTCAGCTAATTAGCATTTGTAGACTACATTTAGATTACTTGCAGCCACATAGTTTTATGATGAGCTGATCAAATAATGAACTGAATAGAATTTATAATTCTTTGCATACTTTCTCATCTGATAACTACCGTATGGATTCTAGACTTAAGGTAATTCAGTATTTTCCATTAACAAAGAAATATGTTAAATCTATAATAATTAACTACTGAAGTTCCTGTGCACAGAAGTAGATTCCCAGATAAGTATTGGCAAAAATAACATCACACCCAACCCATACCATTTTACCTAGGAGTAGTAATAACTGAATTCTTTATATCATAAAGACTATACTTAATATAGCTGGAGTGTGACTATTGAGGTTGATGTATACTGTACAAGATAAGATTTGCAAACCCTGCTATGTGTTGAAATAGGTAACTCTTGGAAAATATAGCTAAATAACTGGAAATGTTTAATGATTTAAGCCTTACACTTTAAAAGGGAAAATTTATTCCCTGGGTTTGTAAAGAATGAAAGAATATTGGGTAGGGGTTGAGTGTTAAGGAAGGTAAGGGATATCTTAAATGGATTCAAAGAAAGGAGTTTTGAAGGAAATGTAAAATTTACCCCAATCTTATTAGTAGTCTTGGAGAATTTGACTAAAAGGGTAAAGGAGATCTTTGGTTGAAAACTTATTTTATTTTGTCATTCTTTGAGGTCAGACTTATTTTGGTGCTTTAGTTTGTTATGAACTTTAGTACTATTGTGGAACAATTAATAAATAACTCTTAATAGACAACTGTGGTGAACTTCTGTTTACATTACCAATCTAGGAAAAAGATGAGTAATCTTCATGTTAATATATTAAATCTTTTCTTTAGTAGCTCATGAGATTACACAGCTTTCATTGATTGGTGAGAATTTTAACTCTTCTTTACCAACACAGTCAAAATTATTGTTATATGTGATCAAATGAATATGTGCAGAATTTAGGAATTAAGACCAAAGCTCTGAATCTTCATCCCCCATTCACCAAAAAGAATTTTCAAGTACTGTGTATAAAGGCACATTGTGTTATGACAGGAAAAGTGTGAGTAATTGTCAAAAGTTGGAAAGCCTTAATTATTTTTAAGTTTTGCCTTAATAAGTGTTTCTCAGTTTTAACTGGTGACTAGTTCATTTGTGTATTCCACTGCAGGTAAGAATCTTGTTTTAGAAGCATTACCTATTGGAAAGTTAAAGTTTTAAATGAGAACTAAGTTTTTCTCTTGAGTTTGGCATAAATGCAGTTTTTTAAGTCTGAAAATAACATTTTCAGATTTGATTTTTAAGAGTGAATTGCAAAATTGACAAGATCAGCAGTATAACCATTTTGTTTGGTTGTGCATAAAAAAAACTAGGCTCTTCCTACAAGGAAGCCAAATGCAAACATTTGAGAGATAGAGTTCCTTCTTTTGGGTGGATAATGAGAACTGTAAATGAGTATCATTGTGGGTCTCCATGAATAGACAACCCATGACCTTGATCAGTTTAGTGGTAGAGCTGCAAAGTCTTTCTGAAACTTGCAGTTTCTTAGTGGCCCCAAACAAAAATGCTTAGTATAGGTTAGAAAACTGAGGTGAGACCTAAAGTTTTCATCTTACAAGTAACCATAGCAATAAAAACTTTAAAAATGTTTGCATTTAGTACCAAATATGAAATTTTTTTTTCTTTTTTCTTTTTTTTTAAACTTTTTTTTATTGGTTGCTCAAAACTTTACAATGATCTTGACATATCATAGATCATACATTTGATTCAAATGGGGTATGAATTCTATTGCAGGGTCACATTGGTTATACTTCCACGTTTATACATGCTGCCATACTAGTGTCTACATGAGACAATTGATCAAGGGGCTGTCCTGTCTATGGAGTGATCAACTTTGCTGCCTAGATACTCAGCCTTGTGGGGTATACACCTTCTATATGAGACATTGCAATAAGTGCTTGTTTATAGTCCTTAAGAAAGAAAATGAAAGCAAAACAAGGTTTATAGAACCTCATAAATGCATTAAAATTTTTAAAAATTGGTCTTGTATTGCTTTCTACTTTTGCTCATAATAGCCTTTCAAAGAACATCTTAGCAACATCTTACTATGTTAAAGATTATATTGTTTGCAAGGTAAATTATCTGGGAATTTTAATTTAGATATGGAGGACAGCTGCAGAAATCCCAAATGTTTAATTATTTTATGAAGTCCACTAAAATATTCTATACCCAGTCATATTTGGAATAGTTGACTATTTTTGAGTGTGTGTGTGTGTGTGAGCAAATTTATGTTGGTAATTTGATCTCTTAAAGGCTTGGTTTATAAGTTTTACAAAGGTAATCCAAAACCATTACACTCTAGCTATTTAAATTGCCTCTTATTTTTAGTAAGCAAAAAATTAGGTTATGGCTACACTTAACATAGATCAGGATTTATCTGAAGAAATATAAAAATCTGATATTGGAAAAGGCATAAAAAACAAGCTATTGAAACTGTTTAGACAGATTTGTCTTTGAAAGGGAAGGAAGGACTATTGTGAAAGGGCAGAGTAAAAGACCAAGGAGATGAATTTATTAATAGATGTATTTATTGTGGACTTCTTAAAAGACCTTCAGGGCTGGGATTGTGGCTCAGGTAGAGCGCTCGCCTAGCATGCGCTGGACCCTGGGTTCGATCCTCAGCACCGCATAAAAATAAATGAATGGAGTAAAGGTATTGTGTCCAATTACACCTAAAAAGATAAATATAAAAAAAAAAAAAAGACCTTCAAGTTTGAATTAGGTACATTTGCAAGACTGGTACTAATGGTAAACTGATAATGAATTCCTGTGAGTTACTGCTGCTGAATCAGGAATGTATTTAAAGGCAAAATTACAGTGTGATGTGGGAAGATTTCTAGGGTGGCCTGGTAGAACATTACAATTTTTCATTTTGTTCACTGTGATTTTATTAAATCTCTAAGATTGAGATTTGAAAAGGAGAGGGAAGGATTGCTAATGAAGGTAATAGTATTTTAACAATGTTGGTGTATTTGTCATATTAAGGAGAAAAGGTAGTGCTTAGGAGATGATAAAAAAGAATGTCTTGCTTACTAGATTGTTGCTAACAAGAACATTTAAATTTGCTCTCTGAAACCTGAAATTTTGAATTAACTGTAATTCAGTATGAGTGATTATCATAATTTTTAAAAAATTATCATAAACTTTATAATACAAGGGAAAAGGTAATGTTTTTATTAGCTAAGTATTAAGTAATAAAGAATTATAATGAAAATATTTTTGCTTTTAAATCCTTCATTTCATTTATATATGGAATTGAAGTCTTATAAACCATGCAAGTAAAATTTATAGAATTTGTTATATAATCATGAAATAATTCCAGAGCTTCACATGACATTTAATCGTGGAAATTATTTTTCTGGTTTCCAAAGCAAGAATGAATAAACATATATCTTGTCATAAGAAATGATCACCCTGGATTACATTCAATTATTCACCCAACTGAATCAATGCTCCATATGGAACTAAAATATAAAAATATTTTGAACAGTCTGAAAGTACTGTTTGTTAAAAATGTTCAGTACTGAAATATCAGTTGGAAGTTGGGCAGCTGAATGTGAGAGCATAAATTCAAAATATATATAGAACTGCCTTTCATAAATCAGTTCGCAGTTTTGCTTATAAGCCATATAGATATAGTGTTTAGATGAACAAATTTATTCTTAATAACTTCCTCTCCTCATGTACTTGCTTTTTAATAATAGTTTCAGAACACAAATTACTAGGAGCTGAATATATATTTAAAAAAAAAAAAAGATATTTTCAGATGGAATACTACCAAGAGCAGATGGTGGGGACATTGCTAGCCAGTAAATGAGATTAATGCATGTAGAGCTATTAAGATTTTAAAGAGAAAAAGTAGTTTCTCCTATCAATAGGAAGCAAACCACTGCCTGAACCTGCCTTGACTTGTTTTGAAAAACACTTATTTCTGATAAATATGCTTAGAAAATTGAACTTTGTAGAACAGATGTGTATTTTTATTTCCAATAAGTGTGCTTAGAAAATTGAACTTCAAAGAATAGATATGTATTTTTAATTCTTTGTTCATGTATGGAATAAATAATACCTGCTCTATATTTCAAGAAAAGCCACTTTAAGTCTTATAGGAAGCTTTCAAAGATTGGGCAGCAACCATTTGTTTGGGTTTAAAGTGAAATGTAAGTCAAAAAACTTGATTTTGGAGAAAACAGTTTTTTCATTTGGTAAAATAATGCATTTTTAGAAGTGTTTAAAGATGAAAATTAAATATTTTGAAGATATTAATAAGTAAATGGTTCTATTGTAGGCACACTGAATTATCTGTTAAAAATTGTCATTTTAGTGTAATTTGAATAGTGTGGACAATTAAGTTGTAAACTTCATTTATATTTCAGAAATTATTATTCCTTTTTGCCGTTCATTTTATGAAGCTATCAGATTAGCTGAAGCTTATTAATAGCTGGAGTTTACAAATGAACCTAAGGTCTTTTGCTTTGTTTGCGGTACTAGGAATTAAACTGGGTAGCTCTACCACTGAGCTATATCCCTCGTCTTTTTTATTTTTTATTTTGAGGTAGGTCTTTACTAAGTTGCCCAGGCTGGCCTTAAACTTGTGATTCTCCTGCCTCAGCCCCCTGAGTCATTGGAATTACAGGCATGTTACACCATGCCCAGCCTGTAAATAAGTTTTAATCATATTATCTTTTATAAATACAGTGTCATTTTATTTTAAATTAGATAAAGACATTTTGGAAATTTTTGCTTTAGTTTCACTTTGCCGATGTGATTTAAAATTGCCTTTTGTAGCCTGGCATGATGGCACATACCTGTAATCCCAGCAGCTCAGGAGGCTGAGATAGGAGGATCACAAGTTCAAAGCCAGCCTCAGCCACTTAGTGAGGCCGTAAACAATTCAGTGAGACCTTGCCTCAAAAAATATTTAAATAAGTAGGGGCTGGGGATGTGACTCAAGCAGTAGTGTGCTTGCCTGGCGTGCGGCCTGGGTTCAATCCTCAGCACCACATACAAACAAAGATGTTGTGTCTGCTGAAAACTAAAAAATAAATATTAAAAAACTTTCTCTCTCTCTCTCTTTAAAAATAAATAAATAAATAAAGAAGTAAACAAACAAGTAAATAAAATAAAAAATGGGCTGGGGATATGGGCCAGTGGTTAAGCACCCTTGGCTTCCAACCCTGGTACCAAAATAATAGTAGTAATAATAAAAACAACAACAAATAAAATTGCCTTTTGTAGTAAAAACAAATTGAGCATTTTACTGTTAGCAGACTCTTGAAAACAAACAATTTATAAGTTGGTTGTGAATGATATTCAGT
The DNA here is from genome assembly GCF_048772815.1 of Callospermophilus lateralis. NCBI lineage: Eukaryota > Metazoa > Chordata > Mammalia > Rodentia > Sciuridae > Callospermophilus > Callospermophilus lateralis. Next base: position 81,233,350 of record NC_135317.1, read on the forward strand.
GCTTCTCTTGACTTTGGTCTCAGTTATGTTATCCAAATTGAAACTGGGTAGACAACTGCCTAATTTTGAACTTGGAATGTATTCTTCCCTTCATTTAGCTATTTTAATCTCATAATTTTCAGCAGTTCATAATCTACCAGCTACTAAATTTCGAGGTTGTGTAGGTAGGTGGCATAGTAAGTAATGTTGGAACAGTATTGTGGAAAAGCTTTTGATGATCTATTGAAATCTGATATATTAGCCATTAGTATGCTTTATTACTGACGTGGTAATCAGAAATTAAGCTAAACATTTTAATATTTCATTATTATTACTCCCAAACAATACCAAAATGTACATAGATGATCATTGTATTTTGAAAAATATGCCAGGTAGTTTTGGTTGTTTAGTACTGGAATGCTCACGTTCTTCATTCTGTAAAGTTTTCATCAGCCTTAGGAGGTGAAAGGAGAACAATACAAAGAGGGCATGCACTTTATAAACGAGCAACTCATCAGTTTTGTACTTTGCAACCCTGATTCCCTTCTTGGTGTGAAGGTGTTTAGTCTTACCCACGTGCACTCTGGCCCAGGGCTTGGCTAGGAAAGGCACACTTGTATGTCTGACATGAAGAGTCCCAGCCCCACTTCGGCATTAAATCCGATTGTATTCTAGTGCTCTTGAGAAGCACTGTCTTAGAACTCTGTGTTTCAGTATTTTTCCCCTTGGGTTTCCTTTCTCATATCCTTACCAAAATCCATCCAAATCCTATAGGTTCTTGATTCAAATTTCACTGATTTGGTTTTATAAATTTAATAAACTGAGCAGTGTGCCCACCATGTGCCACATATCATTCTAGGCAATAAAGGTAAAAATAGAACAATACAAAGTACCCTTAAATGCCAGTAGCAGAGCTGGGCAAAAAAATGCATCTTATGCTGGGAAGAGGGGGGAAGGGCTAAGTGCTAGGAAGAAAACTAAAGGGACCAGAAAGTGATAGTGAGATACATGCTCTTTTCAGTTAGGGAAGTCTTGAAAGGGTAACGTTGGAGCAAAGGCCCAAAGGAGGTAGGAAAGCAAATCTGGGAAAGAGATTTTAGGGAGCTAATAGCTAACAATATTATATTTAAAAAATCACTGATTATAAATACTTTTGTATGTCAGTCACATGTCACTTGTGTGCTATAGGTGGGAAGAACAGGTTCAGGGAGGGAAATGCTTTTGGGTATTACTGGTAGAAGGGGGCCCCTTGGTGATTCCAGATCTCTACTGTGCTTGCTTGCTTCATAAGTTTTTGCCTTAGGCAAAGATCCATGCAGAAATCGTTAGTTGGGCCTAACTTAAAATCTTGGTTCTGTTATTGAGCAGAAATAAAAGTACTTCATCTTTCTGCACTTGAATTTCCTGAGCTTAAAAGTAATGCCTGTAGCACCCACTGTTTAGGGCTAAGTAGCATAACAGTGTTCAAAGATGTTGCAGTTGGTAGAAAGTCAACCCATCCCAGGGAGTGCATGTGCACTTTTAACAAGAGTCTTGTGGAGGTAAAGACACCAAAAGAATGACTCCAAACCATGGTTCTCATCTGGGGACAATTTTCCCCCCAGGGGACACTGGACAGTATCTGGAGATATTTTTCATTGCAACCTGGAACTAATCGTGTGCTATTGGCATCTAATGGGGGGGGAGAGCAGGAATTTTGCTAAACATCCTACAGCACCCAGATCAGCCCCTTCCAGCAAGGAATTACCCAGTCCAGAATGTCAGTAGTGTTGAAATGAGAAACTGCTCTGAATGGTGTGTCACCATTGAAATAGGGAACAGATGGAGAGACCTTTTGAAATATTTAAATAATTTGACCAGTCATTACTGGAGAAATGAATAGAAGGCTCACAAGTGATTAAAGGTGGGGGTAATTTTTAGTGAAAAACTTTCCTAGAAAAACTCTTTGGGCCTACCCAATTCAATTATTAATTTTTAAGTTTATTTATTAATGACTTACTGTTTCTTAGATTGTAAAATGAAATTCACTGATGGACAGAGGCATCTGTAGGTTTTATAGAAACCCAAAACCTGGTGTATTCTAGGTGATTTCTGGCTCACTAATTACATTGATTTAGGATTATTATGTGGTATTTAGAATTTGATATCAACCTGTTATTTGTAATAGGAACAAATCTATTTGAGTTAACTAAAACTCTCTATTTCATGTTAACAGTTAACATTTAAAAATATTAATTAGGGCAAGGTATGGTGGTATACACCTATAATCTTAGCTACTTTGGAGGTTAAGGTAGGAGGATCACAAATTGGAGGCCAATCCAGGCAAGTTAGGGAGTCCCCATCTCAAAAAGGGCTAGGAATGTAGTTCAGTGGTAGAAACTTGCCTAATGTGGGCAAGGCCCTGCGTTCAATTTCCAGTGCCTCAAAATAAATAAATTAGGCAAGGTAGAGAGAGGCACATAATCTTTTATTCCAAGATTCTTCCTTTCTTTAAAAAAAGAATCTTCTCCCTTAAGAACAAGTCTTATATAGCTGGGTACAGTGGCACATGCCTGGAATCCCAGTGGCTTGGGAGGTTGAGGCAGTAGGATCATGAGTTCAAAGACAGTCTCAGTAAAAGCCAGGTGCTAAGCAACTCAGACCCTGTCTCTAAATAAAATACAAAATCGGGCTGGGGATGTGGCTCATCAAAAAGAACAAGTCTTATATTGTAGATATTATTTGCCATTGCAATTGTGGCCAAATTGAGGAGCAATTACTGCTTCTTGTTAGTAGCAGCTACTGATTCAGGTAGATGGAGGGGCACTAGTGTATTATGACTTTAGAAGTAGTTTATATGTGACTTGAAACTCTAGTCCATAATTTAGAATGTCTGATTTTGGAGTTGCATAAGTCAAAAGAGCCCCCTGATTATTGGAAGCCCTGTAATACTGGGATAGAGGTACTAATATACAAAGTATAAATTCTGAAGAACTCTGGGTGGCTTATGACAGTTCCATAGGCTGCTTGTAGGGGTTCGGTATTATCATTTGTTGAACATCTATTGTGTTTCGTTTTTTTTTTTTTTTTTTTCCTGGCTTTGCCTCATTTAATTCTCCTGACAAACTGTGAGGCAGGATAATATGAATCATTTCACAGATGAACAAATTAGATTAGGAAACTTTCTCCAGAGAAACACCAGAAATGGTTGAGCTGCAATGCAAATGTGGTCTTGGCTTTAGATCCCTTTTATTTTCTGCTGTACTCACTGTTCAGCCAACACCAAGCTGCCCCACAGTGGTATAGCGGAGCCCAAGCGTAGGGGTCAAGAGATTTAAATCCTCCTCTTGACTCCAAGACTTTTGAGCTATGTGGATTCTGAGAAATATGCTGAGCCTTTCTTGGTTTTATCTTCCATAAATGCGAAGTGGGCATAAAAATGCTTGCCTACATGGTTCTCAGGACTGCCATGACTATCAGCAGAGAACAGGGAAATGCTCTATAATAGGTAAAGGCCTTGATTCCAAGCTATCCTGCAAAAGAAGAAGGAGAAGGAGAAGGAGAAGGAGAAGGAGAAGGAGAAGGAGAAGGAGAAGGAGAAGGAGAAGGAGAAGGAGAAGGAGAAGGAGAAGGAGAAGGAGAAGGAGAAGGAGAAGGAGAAGGAGAAGGAGAAGGAGAAGGAGAAGGAGAAGGAGAAGGAGAAGGAGAAGGAGAAGGAGAAGGAGAAGGAGAAGGAGAAGGAGAAGGAGAAGGAGAAGGAGAAGGAGAAGGAGAAGGAGAAGGAGAAGGAGAAGGAGAAGGAGAAGGAGAAGGAGAAGGAGAAGGAGAAGGAGAAGGAGAAGGAGAAGGAGAAGGAGAAGGAGAAGGAGAAGGAGAAGGAGAAGGAGAAGGAGAAGGAGAAGGAGAAGGAGAAGGAGAAGGAGAAGGAGAAGGAGAAGGAGAAGGAGAAGGAGAAGGAGAAGGAGAAGGAGAAGGAGAAGGAGAAAAAGTTGGTGTGGGATAACACAAATAGAATAGAGTGTGTTTATTTCTACTGTTTAAAAAAACAAAAAACAAAAAAAGATGCTTCCTAAGACCTATTTGGGATTCTCTGGCTAGGCAGTGTTAATGCTGTTGCACTCTGCAATTCTGGGTTTATTTTATTTTATTTTTGGTGTGTGGGGGGTGATGAATTCTAAGAAAGTTTTGTTTTTGCAGAAAGCAAATTTTATAATATCAAAAGTAGATTATTTTCTGGGGCTCAGCAGTAAAACACTTGTATGGCATGTGTGAGGCACTGGGTTTTATTCTCAGCACCATGATTGAATAAATTTTTTAAAAAAGTTCTATCAACAACTATAAAATTTTTATTTAAATAGATTATTTTCTGTTTCTATGATGTTCAGATTATTTTTGTAGTTTCCATTGGAAAGAGTAATGTAAGGAAAGTTAGCGTTAACATTATCACCTTCCTCATTTTGTTTCCCCAAAACATGATAATTTATAGAAATACTTAACACTTCTTTTTATGTTGTTACAGCATTATTCTAGCTTAAGATATATGAATAGATAAATAAAAGGAAATGTAATTTTCTCAAATATAATTTTTAAAAAATTTTCTACTGCTTCATTTATAATCTGTCTGGGAATCCTTTTTGTTTAACCATTTAGCCCATTTAACGTCTTCTGAAAAATACATAAAAAGGAAAATAAAGTGTTCTGCTTGTATCTGGGATTTGACTTCAATATTCTGCCTCTAATGAATATCAAACATAAAGCATGTAATTTAAGTGAGTTAGATACTTTGAAACACATGTCAGTGTTTTGTTAGAGTTATCTCATTAAAGTGGAACTCTTTTAAAAATTTTTAATGATTTGGTCGTTTTGGGGAAAAAAAGATATCTAAGATTAATATAAACTGCACAAGGTGGTGCATGTCTATAATCCCAGCTACTGGGAGGCTGAAGCAGGAAGATTGCAAGTTAGAGGCCACTTTGGGCAATTTATAGACCTTGTCTCAAAATTGAAAAGGGCTGAAGATGCAGTTCAGTGGTAGATCATTTGCCTAGCATGTGTAAAGCTCTGGGTTCAATTCCCAGTACTGCCAAAATAATAATATCTTAGTTATATGTAACAGATTTGTTTCATTGTTGAAAACTAACATTTTAACTTGTTGACATTTACTTATTAGTGTTTTTCAGCAGATGGGCCTCATGCAAACATTCTACCACTGAGCTATATCCTAGTCCCCAAAATTGCAAAAGGGTGATTTTCTGTATTTGCCTCTTTAAACAATTTGTCATAAAAGAATAAGCACATGAGCATTTAAAATAGTTCATGTTTTAGATATTTGGTACTATTGAATAGATCTTAATAACCAGACATGTTGTAGACATACACCATTGATCAAGAGTTGATTGATTCCTGCTGGTGATAGTTAAATTTTAAATCACCTTGCCAGTAGACCAATATTTCCTTTACACGTAAAGAACAGTGAGTAGGAAAGGTTAGTGAAAGACTTAATGTGATTTGGGATTTGACTTTAGTATTCAAATGTAACCACACATCCCTACCCCTGCCCAATGCTGGGGGTCGGACTCAGAGCTTCCTGCAAGCTGTACTGCTCTATAGGCAAGCACTCTACTACTGAGCTACATCCCAGCCCAAAACTAATTCCACCTTTAACATTTTGTTTTTTAAAACACAGCACATAATTCTGAGTGTTGGGCGCTGCCAGCTGCTAGTAATGGAGTGAAGCCTCAGACATGGCTCTTCCTCTCAGAGAGTTGAATCACAGTCTGACAAAGAAGGGACCTTAAGCAGGGTGTCGAGTGGAGAAAGAAATGAGGGTGCTGTGGGTGTGGATGGTCAGGAATTTACCCTACTTTAGATATCATGGAGACTTGAGCGGTACAAAGGAGTTAGGCAGGCAAAGAATGATCATAAAGAAAACAAGGGCCAAGACTGAGAGTGACCATGACAGTGGAGTTAGCGGTACCAAGTGGAAAGAGCAGCCATGGATATGCCAGGCAGTGGGACAGGACAACGTTGAGACATGGAGCATTGGATATTAAGGTGGTGTCTGAGCTCGAGTAGAAGGGGACAGAGGCAAAGAAAATTTCTTAGGGGTTTAAAACAGTTTTGAAATGAGATGTGGACGCTAGAAGGAGAGGAGGTCGCATTCAGCATGGAATGCCTCCTTCCAGAGGGCGAGCAGGTCAGGAGCCGAGGAGGACCAGGCTGCCACTGTGAGAGAAGGGGCTGAATGGTGCGTGGCAGAATCAAGCTGGAGATAAGGTGGCCAAGAAAATGTGGGGCACAATGGAGGATTGCTGGTCACTTGGATTGGAGGGTATTCAGAAAGATAGTGGGATGTGGGGAGGAGAGGAGCCCATTTTTAAAATGTTCCTCTTAGGAAATGGCTAGGCAGCACGTAGATGTCAACCAAGAGGAGTGATGGAGGGGTACAGCTAATGCCCTGAGGTTTATAGAAACTCGACTTTATAAGAGTAAAAAAGGAGGTCTGTGAGATGGGGAGGACACTGTTCCCGTCCTGCCCCAAACCCTGGTCTGTCTGAATTCTCCCCATTTGAGTCTGTTGACAAATTCTATTGGTTGACCTCCAGAATTTATTTCCGGTCAGTTCTCTTAATTTCCACTGTCACCAGCGAGGTCCAAACCACATTATCTCAAGTTCAGACAGTTTTAACTCCTCTTTTGATTTTGATTTTTGTCATTATACCATCCATTTCCCTCTAGAATGGTTCATACTCTGTCACTTACCTGGTTTTAACACCAGCCTGCTTCAGTGGCTTCCTCCCCCTCTTGGAATAAAATCCCCATTTCTCGTGTGGCCTGTATAGCCACTCTTGCCAGCTGTCTCTGATTGCACCCTACTCTCCCGACATATGGCTTCCTCTGCTCCTACAAGAAAGCAAGCCCAGTGCCACCTCAGAACATTGCATCTGTCTCTGATGTTCATTGTGATTTTCCTGGGGCTTTGCACATCACCTGGCACCTGACAGTCCTCAGTTCACATGTGTCAAATGTGGGGAAGAACAGCCTCATCTTGAGAGGACTGTGGGGAGAGGAGGTTGGAGGTAATGCCAGGATGCTGAGGTTGCAGGAGAGTTTGACTGTGGAATAGGAGTTCCAGAGGACTCCAAAGGAAGGCTTTAAATGGGGAAGAGGAGTGAGACCAGGAGAGTGGACACAGAGGATTTGAGGTTTGAAATGGTAACCAGCTGTTTAATTCAAACTAGGTCCTAATAGATCAGGATTTAATGTGGCAATACTACCAACACTCGTGTGATTTGGGGCAAATCAAAACTTCTGAAGATTTATGGTTGGGTTAGGAAATAACTATAGAATTCTATAGTTAGTTTTCATACTTTTCAGAAACACTTGATTTGGGAATTTGATTTTTCATTAGAGAATGGGAAAGAATGGTTTATTGTTGATTTTATTGAAACTTTGAATTTTTTCCCACGACCACACAGTAAAAACAACAACAATAATACATTTACACCAGCTATAATACAAATCATAAATTGAAAATTTGTTATGCAAAATGTCATTTTTGTTATTGTCCTCCAATGTGATTCATTCTCTTTTAATTTTTGAAAAGTGCTGAAAAACAATTTATAGAAATTGTTTTATAAAACAACTTATAAACTGGATGCAGTGGTGCACACATGTAATTCCAGTGGCTCAGGTGGCTAAGGCAGGAGGATCAAAGTTAGCCTCAGCAATTTAGCAAGGCTCCAAGCAACTTAGTAAGACCCTGTCTCAAAATGAAAAATTAAATGGTCTGGGGATATGGCCCAGTGGTTAAGCACCCCTGTGTTCCATCCCCAGTACCAAAAACAAAACACAATTGATAACTGGAAAAACACTGTTGTAGGAGTTGAAGAGGATCTTTGCTCTGAACCAGAGGAGGGCTTCCATGTCTCTCTTGGCTTTGTCCCTTCCAAAGGCAAAGAGATGGAAAGGAAGAAGCTCCTATTAGCAACTCCTAGTCTTTATATCAATACTTATTAGGACAGGTGCTTAATAATTTTGAATGAAAAAACAAAAAAATTCAAAAGTCCTCTTCCCATTTCCTTTTGCATGCTCTGTTTCCAATGTCAGATTATTTACAGGGCAATGAAATAGAGAATAAATGATGAATTTTTATGTTTACCTTTCTGCAGTCATAATTTTCTTTATTTGAGGGAAACATCTCTTGTCACCAGATGCCATAAGTAGGCCTTCAATAGCCAAGATGCAGGGCAATTAAAAGCCAATTTAAATTATTCTAAAGAAAGGCAACTTTTAATCATCATCATGAACTATCCAGAAATTATGGGACATTTAGAAAGAAAAGTATCTTAAGTTCTAGTCCTTTTGTAGTCCATAGCTTAACAATATGAGCTAAGATGTTGAAGATAAAACTCCTGTACTTAATGAGGATTTAGTAGCATTTTATGTTTGTGTGTGTGTGTCATTAAGAAGTTGGAAGATATGAAGAGAGAGAAAGACATCTAGCACCCAGACAGCAATTGGACAGTTCATTTTATTTCCTGGCACTTTCCCCTAGATATACATATTTTTGTCCTTTCATTAATTCTCTATGTATTTTTTAAATCCTACTTCTTAATTCTTTGGTTTCCCATTTCTGGTTGTTGCTTCTTCATAGTTGTGATAGTGAAGTATATAACACTCTCACTACTTTTGTTCTTCATGCCTCTGACTATTTTGGTATGATAAGGTCTCTAAGTAAAATATAATACTAGGTTAAGGGAATTTTTTTTTTTTTTTTGAGACAGGGTCTTGCTTTGTGTTTGGGGGGTGTTGCTTGTTTGTTTTGTACTTAGGATAGAATCTAGGGTCTCTTGTATGCTTGAGAAACCCTCTACTACTGAGTTATATCCACAGTCCTTTTTAAATTTTATTTTAAGTCAGGGCCTCCCTAAATTGTGCAGGCTTACCTTAAACTTGTGATCCTCCTGCCTCAGCCTCCTGAGTAGCTGGGATTACAGGCCTATGTCACCCTACCATGCCCAGTGTATTTTTTAAGTTAAGTTTTTGCTTATCAGTATATTCTAATTTGTCTACAATGCCAACTGTATGCATAAAATATAAAGCCTTTAAAAAAAAGATAGCCTAATTCATAACGTGTATTATCAAAAACAAAAGCTATTGATGTAAAGTTATAGAGTATATTAATACATGGTTGCTTTACTTTGAATATTACTGATTTAAAGTAAGCTACTATAAGTAAAGTGTTTTTAAACTCACTGTCATCATTTAATTGGAATATTATCACTCCATTTAAGATGAATATAAAATTTAAATATAAAATTTAAACTTCCATGTTTGTTGACAAGTCTTTTGTGAATGTGCTAATATGAAATATGCTTCCCTTGCTTGGTTCACATTGTTAGTTACTGAACTAACCTTCTTGAACAGATTAATCCAGTTTCATTGGTGACGCATCCCATTTTTTTTTTTTTTTTTAATTAAGGAAAAATTTAAAAGGTTGATTTGGGTTGTTTACATGAATATTAAGGAGAACACTAGAAATTCATTTTAAAGTCATATATGATCTGTGTCTTGAATCCATGTAATCATTTTACATTCTTTAAATCTGTTGTCTTTACTGTTGCCTTCAGGGGTGATTGAGTCCTCTGCATCCTTGTAGCTTTGGGTAATGAGCACATCTGGCATTGTACTCTGGTCTGTAGGTACTGAAGCCACAGTATCACATTTGTTTATTTTTGATACAGTGTTTAGCATTCATTAGTTACCAAAAGATTGCCCTTAAATGTTATATACACAGAAAATGTGCTCAGACAAAGAGAATATATCCAGTGCTTGGTGAAATGTAATTGGAATAGAGATTTCCATGGAATTGAGAAAAAGGGCAGTTTGCTTAGATCCTTCAAGCATTCTTTTTCTGGATACCTTTCTAGAAAATCTAAAATGTGTATTATTTTCATAAAGATGGTTTATGCTGAACTCCACAGCCACTGCTGACTGCATTTTAGTAAGTAGAAGCCTCAGATTGTAAAGCAATTGAATAAAGCCCCCCTGCCCGCCCCTCCCGTGTAGTCTCTGGGCATTTCCTTTCCTCTTTCCCTGGTTAGTCCAGACTCCATGGTGGCTGGGAGGGCTGCATGGCCAGCTTGAAGAGGCCCATCGACTCCCAAGTCTTGCGTGGCATGGCAGGGCTGCTGTGTTTCCTAGGGGCTTTGTAATTTGGTCTTTGCCTCTTCTTAATTTCCTTGAGTGAGAATTACCTATGATTCTTGCCATGGTTGTTTCATACTTTATTTCTTCCTGTTAAATTTATTTAATATAATTGGTACAGAGTTTGGCCCTTTAGGGAACAGAAAAACAGGAAACAGAAAAAAAAATGACTGTGTATCAGGGTAGTCTGTGTGGGGCAGATGTTGGAAGTGATGTCAAGAACAGCAGGCCTGGGCTGGGGATGTGGCTCAAGCGGTAGCATGCTCGCCTGGCATGTGTGCGGCCGGGGTTCGATCCTCAGCACCATGAACAAACAAAGATGTTGTGTCCGCTGAAAACTAAAAAATAAACATTAAAATTAAAAAAAAAAAAAAAAAAAAAAAAAAGAACAGCAGGCCTGTAATCCCAGCAACTCCAGAGGGTGAGGTAAGAGGATTGAGAGTTCAAAGCCAGCCCCAGCAATGATGAGGCACTAAGCAACTCAGTGAGAACCTGTTTTTAAATAAAATACAAAATAGATCTGGGGATGTGGCTCAGTGGTTGAGTGCTCCTGAGTTCAGTCCCTGGTACTCCCCCTGACCCCCCAAATAAGTAATATAGAACTGGAGATGTAACTCAGTGATAAAGTATCTCTGGGTTCAATCCCCAGCATACACAAAAAAGCATAAATAACCGGAAACTTAGTTACTTGTTAAATTGAATGTCTTACACATGGTGCTGTAGTGAGAATCTTACTGTTTAATACCTTAGTTTTTATTTTTATTTATTTATTTATTTTTGTGCTACTGAAGATTGAACCCACGAGGGTGCTTTACCACTGAGTCACATCCCCAATGCTTTTTTATTTTGAGACATGGTCTCACTAAATTGCTGAGGCTGACCTAGAACTTGAAATCCATACCCAATTAATACCGGGAAAAAAAAAAAAAAAAATATATATATATATATATATATATATATATATACACACACACACACACACACACACACACACACGCACGCACGCACGCACGCATATACATATATACATGCCTCTCCTTAAATTTGAAAGATGTTTCAATTTTGAACTGTCTGGATTTTTCTTAGAATCTATCTGGATTAGAAGGACTTGGATCATTCATCCATAAATAATATGACAATTACTTAGAAAGCCTTTTTCTAATCTTATTTAAAAAGCAAAACTTGTATTGTCATATAACTGCTTAGAGTAGCAGTCTATTTTACTTATACTTTCTTGTTGCCAGCAATAAACTACTTAAGTAATCCTTGGATCTAGTATTCATTTAGTCACTCGTTCTTTTTTTTTAACTTAAATATCTCTGGTTACTAGGCCCTGTGTCAGGTGCTGGTCTGCAGTGATAAACTAAGACAGTCAGGTTCTTGTTCTCCTGGAAGCAACATTCTGGTGGGAGCCAGCAGACAGAAAATAGCAAACAAACATGATAACTGGATTGTGATAAGTGCTACAAAGGAAGGACACTGGGTAATGAGCTAGGGAAGAATGGGGGTGGGGTGCACTTTGGATTGCTGCTCTAGGAAGAATTAAGATTTGGGACGGTGTCTCCCAATTACTACACATAATTAGAATGGCAAAATAGGGTGGAATAGGAGGTGATGGTGCCCAAAACCTATTAGCCAATTTGACCAGGAAACTCTCAAACTCCGTGACTGATTCTTAAGAGACCTCTTTTTTATGATACCCCGACTGGTTCTTTTCATATCTTAGTTCCATTTTAAATGTGGGATTAAATTTTAACACCCAGTGTTTAAATACAACATGCAGCGAACATACTCACTTTTCTGACTTGTTAAGGCAAGTATGCCTGGCTCTATAATTTAACAACACAAATTGTGCTCTTACTTTGCTGAGCTCTGTTCCCTTATTTGTGCATTCATTCATTCATTCAACAAATATTTGTTGAGTACCTTTTGGGTCCAGGGGATATTGCAGTGAGCAAACTAAGCAACAGTTTCTGCTCTCTCACAGGTACAGCTTCTGGTGTTCCCACTTGATTTTCTTTCTGACTTTATATTAATACACTGCTAGCTAATAACCACTGCTTGACCTAACACCAGTTTGGGGAAGACAACCTTTATGTGATGTAAATAGATCTCTTTTATGTTCTGCTGTTCTTAACACTTAAGCATTATTATTGTCGGTGATTTTTTTATTCTTTGGGATGTGGACAATTTAACTTTTATTAAGGTAATTTTAGAATGTTAGGTACAGGGCTCTTTTGGCCATTAGAGTGCTTTTCTTTGTTTAGGAGCATATAACTACTAGTCCCTGACTGATTGTGCAGTCATGACACAGCTGGAGTGAAGATCCAGCTTTAAGCATTGTGAGATAAATCATTTCCACATTCTTGCTTAAGTGGCCATTTTAGTGTAGAGAAGCACATTTTCTGTGAAATCCAACGTGAGTGTCTCCTTGACCCAAGGTCTCAACAATTTTTAAGCAACATAGGTATGATGGTTTAGAAAGACCTTGATGGATTTTCTTTTAATCCTGTAAAATTAAAATTTTTCCCTTTGAAGAATTATTGACAAAAGCATTAATTTGAAACAGTATATAAAAAATTCATTCATATATATATATATATATATATATATATATATATATATAAAATGAAAATGGAATGTTCTCATTTTTTATGAATCACTGATGTACAGGAGTGAGTGCATGAGTTTATGAAGCATTAGCTTGATCATAGCTCCATTGCCCTAGACAGATTTCTAGTTCCTATCAACATTTTGTTCTCAAAACAGTGAAATCAGTAGAAGTTCTTTCCCCTTTTTAATGCTTCTTTATAACAAAACCTGTCTCCTTTCATGTGTTCACGTGACTGACGGCTGTCTGCATGGAGCAGAGCCTGTGTGGTGAAGGCCAAGGTTCCTTGCCTGCACTCTCTGGGGATGGTTAACTCCTTTTGGTAGCACACAGAAGCGCAAGGGGCAGCCCCCACCTCTTCGTCTTCCTGTGGGGAGCCGTAGGTGTGTCCAGGAGAGAGCAGCTCTCCAGGTGCACGCTGTGTGAAGAAACCCATTTTTGAGAAATAAACATCAAAACAACCGCTGTGTTATTTCCCTACCTTTGGTCCAGGATCCAAAGTCCAGTCTGGGAAAGGCTTATGTTTCTTCCAGAGAAGGGGATGATAGCAGGGGATGAACCCAGAGGTTTTCAAAAGCCAGGTCTTTCTGGAAAATAGTAGAGGCTTAGGCCCAGAAACCTAAAGCTTTTTTCTCCAGGAGGGGGCCTGAGCCAGGAGCTCTGCAGAGGCCCAGGCAGAGCTGAGCCCTTTAAGATCTCACTGTACCCTGGGAGGTCAGAAGGGTTGAAGCAAAATTGACATGCATCTTCTGCTTATTGTTAACACTGGGCAAGTAAGTATCCTGTCCCCAATTTTTAAAGGACAAACACTTTAAAAGAACTCCTGATTTTTTTTTTTTTTTGCAGTGCTGAGGATTAAACCAAGGACCTTGTGCATGCGAGGCAAGTACTCTACCAACTGAGCTACACCCCCGGCCCCCCTGATTGATATTTTTTTTAGAAATATTTTTTAGTTGTAGATGGACATAGTACCTTTATTTATTTATCTTTATGTGGTGCTGAGGATCGAACCCAGAGCCTCACACATGCTACCATTGAGCCACAACCCCAGCCCAGAACTCTTGCTATTTTAAAATGTATTTACATACTGATTTATTATATAGAATGGAATATTAAACATTATATATAATCCTTTCCTTTTAAAAATTATAAAATGACATTATAAAAAGGAAGGACAGGCACAGTGGCACATGCCTAGAATCCCAGAGGCTTGGGAAGCTGAGGCACGAGAATCAAGGGCTCAAAGTCAGCCTCAGCAATGTGGTAAGGCCCTGTCTCTAAATAAAATATAAAAAGGACTGGGATGTGGCTCAGTGATTGAACGTCCCTGGGTTCAATTCCTGGTACCAAAAAAGAGAAAAAGGAAAAAGCTGGAAAAACCCAAAATACTCATGCTCCTATCACTCCATGTTTTCCTATGTGCAAGTCTATTTGAACATGAGTATAACTGTAATATACACACAATTTGTATTCTGATTTTTTTTTTAATTTTTATCATACTACAGATGGAACCCAGGTCACTCTACCATTGAATTATACCCCAGTCCTTTTTTATTTATTTTGAGACAGGGTCTCACTTTGCTGAAGCTGACCTCAAACCTGTGATCCTCCTACTTCAGCCTCCTGAGTCCTTGGGATTACAGGCATGTGCCAACATACCCGGCTACTTTTTAATGTAACATTGTCATCATTTTTCTTACTATGTTGTGACAGTGTTCATAATTCATTTGCAATGGCTGTGTACTTTTTGATTAAGAAATTGTATCATAATTAACATTTTTCCTATTATTTGGCATTTAGATTGACTCAGATTTTGTAGCAAACTTCTTTTCTTGTGAATCATTTTTTAGGATCAGCTTCCAGCAATAAGATTACTGTGTCAAAGGGGCTAGACATTTTTACAACTCTTGATACACGTTATAAATTGCATTACAAAAAGTTTGACCTTTTTCTTTGTACAATTTTAAAGGTGAATCACCAGCCATGAGCCAGTGCTTACATTTTTGGACAGTTAATTATTATTCCCATATTAGGCAGAGAGAGAGGGTCTGTGCACATCTGATTTTCTTCTGATTGCTTTCATTATATAAGCTGACTTGTTAAGAAAAATGTCCTGGCCCTGAGATGTTCCAGACAACAGAGCCATCACTTTTGCAAAGTTTGGACCAATTCCAACTTTGTAATCAGTTCCCAGAGTTGTTCGTATTTCTTTTGGCAAAGATATCTATCGCTGTGGTCAAATGCAGCTGAGTGGTTGAAGTCACGGGGTGAGCTGATCAAGGTGCCTATTTTAGCATTAGGTTAGCAGTCTGTGGCCAGGTGTCTGGGTATTTTGAGAGAAGTAATTTTGAAAAGTAATTTGCAATTCATAACTGAACAGCATCAGAAGAGTCATATGCAGGTCTTCTGTGGAAATGCATTCTCTCTTATACACACACCCCTGCCTTCCAGACCAGCTGAAGGATAATCATTGGGTTTCTGAGAAAATACACTAACTGGAACTGGGCACAGTAGGGCATATTGTTGGGATCCCAGCCACTCTAGAGGCTGAGACAGGAGGATGGCAAGTTCAAGGCCAGCCTGGGCAACCTAGTGAGACCTTTAGCAACTTACTAAGACCCTGTCTCAAAAAAAAAAAAAAAAAAAAAGAAGAAGAAGAAGAAGAGAAAGAAAGAAAGAAAGAAAATACACTGATTACAGGGACATCAGGAGGCCGTGGCCCTTGCTGACTGTCACAGCGACTGTGTTTTATAGCAAGTTGCTTGTCCTAGGTTTCTCATTCAGACAAGCAAGCGTGTTAGAAACAAGAGTCCCAACACCCCTACAATTCTTCAGGTCATCTGTCCCGTGAATCACTTCTTTGCAGGGCTGGGGATGGAGCCCAGGGCCTCACACATTGGACAAGCGCTGTACCTCTGAGCCTCACACAGATCCTGTGTCTTCATTTTTGTAGCCAAAGGTATAATCTCCCTGTTCGTTGGTGCTTCTGTCAGGTAACAATGGAAAAGAACAGGATGTGAAATCACAATCGGATGTCTATGGTTTGACATTCTACCAGAAGATTTCATGGCACATATAATTAGAACTAATGGTAAAAAAAAAAAAAAAAATGTACCTACTTGTGGCTTGAATTTACTTAGGCTACTATGTTCCTTGTGAATGTTAAACATAAGGGGAAAAAATAGCATTCTTCACTCTTGTCCAGTAGATTAAGAGTAATTTGATCTGTTCTGTAAAACAGGTCTTAAATTTACTGACCATTATTTTATTTACCAACTACAAAAATTTTAGCATGAATCATAGCTTTCTCAGCAACATCATTTAAACATGAAGTCCAAAATTATACACACACACACACACACACACACACACACACACACACATATATATATATATATATATATATATATATTCGTTTTATTTTATTTTATTTGGTATTGGGGATTAAGCCTAAAGGTGATTTACTACTAAGGTACATCCCCAATCCTTTAAAAAAAAAGGGTTTTTTTTTTTGTTTTATTAATTTTGAGACAGAATCTCACTAAGTTGCTAGGGCTGGCCTCAATTATGATCCTCCTGCCTCAGCCTCCTAAGTTGCTGGGATTACAGGTATGCGTCACTGTGTCTGGCTCAATACTATTTTATTTAGCATAGCATTTTGAATAATGATTACTTGGTAAGAAGGATTTAGGTTATTTTGGGGGAGGAGTAAAAGATGAAAGTTGGTGTAGAATTCACTTTCTGTTACCTGTGTTAAATTATTTTCATTTAGTCTGTTACAAAAATAATTATTCTCATTTTCTCCTGTGAAGGCATAGTCAGCAGAGACATTTAATAGTGAAGTTCTATGGTCACATTAATATATAACTCTGTAGCTGTCCTGGGAGGGTTTTGTATTGACTGAAAACCCCACTGTGGGAAGCAAGGTGAAGGTCGCTCTAGCTGAGCTCGAGGAGGTCACCTAACCTCTCTGTTTCCTTACTGGTAAAATGGGGTGTGGTGACAATTAGAACAGAGTTGATGCAGTTAGAGCACCCAGCGGCCCTCATGCACGTGAGGATACAATATTCAGGGTGAACCCAGTTCCAGCTCTCAGGGAACAGCTGCAGGAGAGTTTTGGATCCCAGGCCCAAGGGTCCAGACCTGTAAGTGGTCATGAGTGACGTGGAGCCACCCTCCTCTATCCGTCACACCCAGCATTTTGTATGGAGTTAGTTTTGGGGGCCAAGTAGGTCTGTTTCAGGTATTAAGGACACTGCTGCAAACAGAACAGAGCCCCTGCCCCTGCTGCTGGAGAAGTCAGACAGACAGTCAAGAAATGTACGATGGCAATCAGACGGAGATACGGGCTATAGAGAGGCAGCAGAGCGTGGGGACAGTGACGGGGTAGGAGGGCTGTGTGTGACAGAGCTTTTAGTTCAGGGAGGGTTAGGGTGCCCCTCATCAGAGCACACTGGAGCAGAGTCCTGAGGAAGTAAGGGAGCTCCCAGCTTGTTCTATGAATAATGGGCCAGAGATCAGCTCAGCAGAGTCAACAGCGTGAGCAAAGGCCCTGAGGCAATTCCTTGTTTTTTGTGTTCCACTAAGTAGGATAGTGTCACGACTGGAGTTGAGTGAACAAGGAAGAGAATGGGAGAGGGATTGCGGTCAGAAAGATGGGTGGAATGGTCAGGTCATATAAATCCTTATGGATAAGGATGAAGACGTTCTTTGGCTTTTGTTTTGTTTTGTTTTTTTTTTTTTTATAGAGAGAGGTGAGAGAGAGACAGACAGACAGAGAGAATTTTTAATATATTTTTTTTTTTTTTTGGCGAACACAACATCTTTGTTTGTATGTGGTGCTGAGGATCGAACCCGGGCCGCACTCATGCCAGGCGAGCGCGCTACCGCTTGAGCCACATCCCCAGCCCTGGCTTTTGTTCTATTTAATTAATCTATTGCAGTGCTGGGATTGAAGGGAGAGCCTCAGGCTTGCTAGGCAAGTGCTCTGCCACTGAGCCACATCCCCAGCCCCAGCCTTTACTTTGAGTCAGATGGGAAGCCATAGAGCAGAGAAGAGTAACATCATCTGACTTGGAAGGAATTTTCACAGAGTGATGCAGGCCCAGGCAAGAGGGGTGGAGGGTAGGTAGAAGACAGGAGGGAGTCGCAGACAGCTGTCTCTTCTCCTATGGTAACTGTAACCACGGGGAGCTACTTAGTTGTAGATCAATTAAAATTTAAAAAGTAAAAAATTAATTTCCTCAGTCACACCAGGCATCTTTCCAGTGCTTAGCAGCACATAGAGCTGGTGGCTACTGGGTTAGATGGCGAGATAGAGGCCGTTCTCTGCCATCACAGAAAATTCTACTGGACAGTGATGATGGTACGGTCTTGGCCTGTGTGGGAACTCTGTGACTTTTACTCTCCCGTGGAAAGCACTGCAGGGCTTTAAGTAGAGGAGCAACGTGCTCTGCATCATGACCTCAGTAAATGGCTGCGTTGAGGAGAGACTCTAAGGGGGCAATGGTGAAAGCCCAGAGCCCATGAAAAGTCCAGAGAGGACTGTCTCGGATGAGGGTCAGAAGGGAGTAGGAGGGTAAGTTGTTGGATCTTGGATAGATTTTGAAGGCAGAACCCATAAACTTCCTGGTGGAATTGAAGAGGTAAGAGGAAAACAAAGTGTTGACAAAGTGTGTGACAAAGTGTCGGGGGTGATGGTGGCAAAGAGAACTCATGGCCCACTCGCTTGAACCAGGAGGGGAGGCGGAGCTCTGTGGGTCGGAGCTAGAGGAAGCTCCCTAGGCAGCAGGGGACTCCTGTTGGAAGTTTAATCCTGGTGGAGCAAGTTTCAAATAGTCGTTGAAAAGTGAGTTTAAAAGCCTAATAGTTGGTGCTGTTCCTCTCCATGTCCCCTGCTCATATGGCAGCAAGGGGACAGGAGTCGGCTGGGTTCCTCCAGGGCTGGCTTTTTTTCTAAATGGGTTTGTAAGAAAATACAGGGTGGAAAGGGTTTAAGGAGTTGGCAAGAAGGACATTATAAAATAGACCTTGGAATCTAAACTGCGTAAGTAGGCAAATTTAAAAAAAAAAGCTGGTGGCCAATGCAGCGGGGAAAGCAGAGGATCGATAGACTGGAGGCCCCCATATTTCTAAGAATGGCTGGAGTTGTTTGTGTGCAGGTTGGAGATACTTGCCGAAGAGCTAAATGCTTGAATCAGTCATTTTGTAGGCAGAGCTAGAGTTGGTGATGACAAGGTCCTTCTTTGAAATCTATCCAGATGGGTCTTCATTGTGGGCCAACTTGTCAAGTCTCAGAACTCCAGGTGATATATTCTGTGCATCCCATCTAAGCATGTTTGGTAACCAAAAGCCCAAGGGTACAGAACTGGGAGCCCCAAGAGCAGCCTATAGTTCCAGGCTTGACACAAACCAACTGTGTCACTATGGACCTTGAGGAAATGACCTTGTGGTCTCCTGACTCTCTAGTTTGTGACTCAATAGTCTTACCACGATATAGTCTTTTCTCCAGACACTGGTCTTCAATGTGGACCTAGAGGATTTGTCTGTGGGAAATTTGCAACTCTGCAGATTTTTATCTGTTGGTGTCCTTTAGAATATCAAACACCCAGAAAGCTACCCTCCTGATCATGTGCTGGAAACCTGACCACATAGTCATTAGGTTGGGTGACACAGGGATTATACACCACAGTGCCACATGTCTCTGGTGTCTTTCAGGTCCTAGGGTGGTTGGATCTCCATCTAAAAATCATATTTCTTCCCATTTCTCTTCCCCTTCAAAGGGCACAAGAGAGAATGAAAAACAATCTGAGGTAAATTTTTAACAAGATGGTCTAGGCTTTGGAGCCTTGGCTGAGGCAGGTGAGTGGTAGTTTTTAGCTGTAGCTATTTTAATAGCCACATTCTGAGTTTTCCCCTTCCAGTCTCCTGGGGTCTTTGGAATGATCTGTACTGCCTTACCTGCTGTTTGAACTGCAGGAGCCTCTTGAGGACAGAAAACAAAAGAGGAATGTTGAAATGCAAATAGACAGCTCCAAGTCCCAGTCCCCAGATCAAAATGAAGCCCAAACTGACCCTGGTGTCTCCACAGACCTCTCTAGATAGACTCTAGAAAAATCTCACTAGTTGTATTTCTTTCCCTGGATTGGAGTCCTAAGGTAGGTAAGGAAAACAAGAACAAAATAAAAACAAACAAAGGATCTCATACTTGGAATTTACTCAGCACCCGTTGAATAGCTAATTGTTTCTAGGGCTCATCCCCTCCCCCTCCTTTTTTCTGCCTGAATAGATAATCCTTACAAAACATCTATTCATTCTGCAAGTGAAAATTTCAGGAATACTCAATACTGACCTTGGCAAGAGTAATGGACCCAGATTGAGTGATGGATCTGAGTGGTTGTGGCTGATGTGCGGTTTTTGTGTTTTGTATGCCTGTTTACAAGTATTTTTGCAATAGGAAAAGAAGATTTATGGCATTTTAATTAATGAACACAATAAAGGTTAGAATTTGCAGATGAATTTATAAAATACAACACTTAAAAAATTTGTTTTTAGTTGTATTTGGACATTTGTTTTCATTTATTTATTTTTAAATAGAGCTGAGGATTGAACCCAGTGCCTCGCATGTGCTAGACAAGTGCTCTGCCACCGAGCCCCAGCCCCAGCCCCAGATATAACACTTTTGATAGCTTGTTTTTGAGCATAAACTCAATTGTTTTTTGTTGCTTCAAAAACAGTCTTAGGGCTGGGATGTAGCTCAGTGGCAAAGCATCTGCCTTGCATTCTCAAAGTCCTGAGTTCAACTCCCAGTTCCATTAAAAAAAAAAAAAAAAAAAGCTCTGATAATTAATGGTGATTTTTTTTTTTTTTTTTTTTTTTTTTTTTTGGTGCTGGGGATTGAACCCAGGGCCTGTGCATGCAAAGCAAGCACTCTGCCAACTGAACTATAGCCCCAGCTCAACAGTGATTTTCTTTTGTATTTTGATGTGACCACTTTAATTGATAAACAATTAGCTAAGGAAGATAAGGAGAAAATACTAGTGAAAAGAACACTAACAGGGTTTTAATTAATAAATTAAATATGAGCTCTTTTTGATTTTTGTTTTAAACTGACTGCATGGTTTTGGGTAAGTTATTGAGTTCTTTTTAATTTTAACTTATAAAACTAGAATGAGAAAAACATTAGTGAAAAAAATCGTAAAATGTTTTAAAGTTCGTGTGAAAGACATGATCTGAAACCACACAGTTGGGTTTTTTTTTTTTTTAAACTGAAAATACCTGATCTTGTCAGTAAACCTAAATTATTTAGCATGTTAGTTTATTTTTTAAGCTTCCATTTAATTTTAGGTGCTTATAAGCTCTTCAATTTGTTAATGGAAAGGAACGCCATTTACAGCGGATGGCTACACAGCAACTTTATTCTGGTAAAATAATCTCTTAAATCCTTATATACACAGTCACTAACCGTTGGCTTTATAAGGTCAGTACCAGCAGACCAGTCCTGTGGCTCTTAGGAGCTCAGCGTGTCCAAGATAGCACTTACTCGAACAAACACACAAAATAGCAAGTAGTTTAAACAGTACCTTTTGATTTGAATTTAACCTAGTCTGGACAGAGGACTCTAAAAAAAAAAAAATCACCAACAGAATTGCATTACATATAGACATCGTGAGGTTGTATCAATGCAGTTTAGCTCTGCTTTTTAAAAAGCAACGTTTAGAGAATGGAACCCCTTAAAGTCATATATTCTTCAACTATTATAAGCTACAACTTGCAGGCCAACATTTATTTTTGACTGCTGACTACTTTAGAAAGAGAAGGCTTTATAAACTGATGATCGGTCCCAGTCCCAAGGCCCAAAAGAAGCATAGTGTAGTGCCCCATAAAGGAGTAAATCCTGCTGGGGTTAGCTAGAGCCTGGAGGCTTTAGGAACGTGGAATGCCAGGCTCCAGGGTTCTGAGTTCCAATATTGACTCTGCCTGTGAGTCACCCTGAACCAGTCACCCAGGCTCTTGTGTTCCTCTCTTTAGAGAAGAGCTAAGACTATTGACTTTTCAGTGGTTGCAAAACATTATAAAAGGCCAGGAAAGTACTATGTAAACATGTGAATATCATGAAATATAGGAGGTATGATTTCAAAATAAAGGTGTTTTTTTTTTCTTTTGAGGTACTGCAGATGAAACCCAGGGGTGCTTTACAACTGAGTTACATCTCTAGCCCTTTTTATTTTATTTATTTTTTGGGGGGGCAGGGGGATAACAGGGATTGAACTCCAGGGCACTCAAATACTAAGCCACATCCCCAGCCTATTTTGTAGTTTATTTAGAGATAGGGTCTCACTGAGTTGCTTAGCCCCTTGCTGTTGCTGAGGCTGGCTTTGAACTCCTGATCCCCCTGCCTCAGCCTCCCAAGCCACTGGGATTACAGGTATGCACTACTGTGCCTGGCCCTTTTTATTTTTTAAGACAAGAGTCTTGCTTAATTGCTGAGGCTGGCCTCGAATTTGTGATCCTCCTACCTCAGTCTCCCAAGTCACTGGGATAACAGGTATGCCCCACCATGTCAGGCTAGAGGTTTATTTTTAGAATTTTAATTTGAACAGTGTAAGTTTGGTCTGTGTTGCTTACTGAAAGGAAACACCTGAGCAATTGCTTTACTAGAGTGGTATGTTGATTATTAGAGATCAGATGCACAGGCTTTCTAGAATTGTGTATTAAAACTTAATAACATTATTTTCCAAGAGGGAGACTGGTGAGACCCTGTCTCAAAATTAAAAATAAAAAGGGCTGGGGATTGTAGTTCGTGGTAAAGCACCCCTTGGATCATTCCCCTGTACTGGGGGAAAAGTCTTTAACAAAATTTAAAAAGAAATTGATTAAAATGATTGGTTTGCTTTTCAATACTAGTTTGAATTCTGACTTGCTGGATACTACTTGAATGTTTCCTTAGTACAGCAAACCTCTCTAAAATAAAATTCATTGAGTTTTGGTTTCGGCGATGCTGGGGATTGCACATGCTAAGTAAGTGTTCTACCACTGAGCTATACCCAGGCCCTGTTTTCCCTTCTCCTAATGATGTGGCCAGCTTCTCATCCGTAAGAAAAAAAAAAAAAAAAAGAATATAATCTTCATATCTTTACTCTCTTTCTGGATCCTTTACACCCTCGACTAATCTAGTCAGTCCTGAAATCCTTTTAGTTTAGTTTTAGATACTAGTGTCTGGCATCTCTCTTCTGATGCCCCAGGAACCTTGTACTGTATTCCTATCATCCAAAATTAACTGCTTATCTTTTTTGTTATATCTACTTCAACTTATTTAACAAAATAAAACATTGGAGATACTCAAGTTCCCTTTAAATACTAGTTCTAGTTCCAATCCCTCTGTCCTCACCTTCCAGACCTATGTTAGTTTGATATGTGATTTTAAAAAATATTTTGTATATATCTACATGTACCTATAATCTGTTGGATCATTTAACAAGTTTAAATATGCATAAATGGTTTCCTATATACCAATTGCTCTATGATTTGCTTATTTTCTTTTTTTTTACAGTTTTTAAGGTCTATCCTGGGTGTGTGTATGTGCACATGTGCATACATGCATACACACATTGTTATTAATTTGTATTTCATGGTATAAATAGTACCACATTTTATTAATCAGTCCATTAGTGGATATATGATTGTTTAAATTTTTTCACTAGTATAAATGATGCTTGTATTATTTTTACATATGTTGGACATAGGCAATAGTTTCTTAATCTAGTCACCTTGATACAGAATTTTTTTTTTTTTTAGAATTTTAATATTTATTTTTTAGTTATCGGCAGACACAACATCTTTTGTTTTTGTATGTGGTGCTGAGGATCGAACACTGGCCGCACGCATGCCAGGCGAGCGCGCTACCTCTTGAGCCACAACCCCAGCCCCACCTTGATACAGAATTGCCACATCTTAAGTATGCACAATTTAACTTTTAAGAGATACTATCTAATTGAATTTCCACTGTTAGAAAACCATTTCCCCAAACACTCTCCAACACTTTTCAGACTTTGCAGTCTTTGCCATTCTGGGGTAACAAATGGTTTTCTCTTGGGCTTTTTAGCTTGGTTCCAATCTGCCTGTTCACAGTTCTTGGGCTAATTCTCTTCCCTAAGTGCAGCCCTATCAGGCTCTCTCCCTGTCAGACACTGTTCAGGGCTGTCCAC
Source organism: Callospermophilus lateralis (assembly GCF_048772815.1). Classification (NCBI taxonomy): domain Eukaryota; kingdom Metazoa; phylum Chordata; class Mammalia; order Rodentia; family Sciuridae; genus Callospermophilus; species Callospermophilus lateralis. The sequence goes on from NC_135317.1 coordinate 81,257,335, forward strand.
TGTCTCCACAGTGCAAACTGTGCCATGTCATCTGAAGTGTCCGGTCTTGGCTCATCTATCTGGGTGCAGCCGGGCTAGAATGAACAGCTCACCGTTTTCTCAAACTCAGCTTTTACGTTTCGGCCTCTGCAACTTGATCATGCTCTTCTGAGTTCTTTTATTGATTCAATAAATATTTATTAAGCTCTTTACTTCCTGCCAGGTGTTGGGAATAGAAGGGTGAACAAGAAAGACAATATCTAGGCACTCATGGAGCTTACAATTTTTAGCATAGGGTGCAGATGAGTAGAAAAGAAACTGGGGGAAAAAAATTGAACAAGAAAAATTTCTATAGTTTTAAGTACCATGCAGAAAGGAAAATAGCATGTTAATGTGAGATTGTGTGGGGGATGGTGGTGACGGAGGATGTGGGCAAGTCCAGGTGGGAACATGAGAGGGGCAGGTGCTCAGGGAAGGCTGAGCAAAGGTTATATTCCTCCTGAGATCAGCAACATGAAACTTATTCACACCAGAAGTTGTTTCTGATCCAGAGCAAGTGCAGATGCCCTCCTGTGGAATGGCCTCAGTGTTCTAAAGAACAGAGTTGCCTTGTGGCTGGGTGGTCCGGGCTGGGAGAGAGGTGGATGCTTTAGGCAATAGGCACAGCCATGCTTCGCCTGTGCCTTGCTGATGCTCTCTTCCAGGGCCAGCCCAGGTGATGGTGCTTTTGACTTTAATGTTGCCCCCCATCCTCTCTTCCTAATTCTGTCTTCCTAACCATCTCTGATCCTTCGGACTGACAGCCGTCCTTCTGGGCTCCCATCACACAGCAGGATCCACAATATTCAACCGAGTGCTTTGGGGTCTTGGTGTCTTCCCCAAAGCCAGTTTGTTTTCATATTGTTTTGTTACTACCTCATGAGGGACAGTACTCCATGGTCCAGAATGAGGAAAGTAGAGGGGAAAAAAAGGTGCAATCCAGTCAAAGCCTGTCCTTTCTGGTTGAATCACTGGGATCTCAGGGAGATAAACTTTCCTGTAGTGTATCTGAGCTAATTTTCACAATGACAAATAAGATAAACTGAACTTTCCTTAATAATTGATAAGAGTAATTGGACTTTTAAAAGTGAGTTTTTATTCACCCTTCTTCCCAGGTTGTGTTTCTTTTTTACTTTCTTTCTCAGGATTACAATTTATGGACTGTCTCCTAAAGTAACTTCTTTTCCGTGCTCTCCATACCCTGAGCTTTTTTTTTAATGAAGAAGTCATGGAGTGTTTTGTGCAATGGGAGCCTTTTCCCCAGCCTCAGCGAGCTTGTGAAGATAACATTGTATGCTTGAGGTCTTGATATGTGTATTTTATATCTCTTTATCTTCAGGATAATCTTTGAGAATGACTTTAGACCTGATTTACAAATGAAAACAAAGCCAAAAAAACAACTGAGGTTCATAGAAGTTGTTACTTGTTCTGGGTTGCAGAATTAACAGTGAGGCTGGCTTTTATATTTGGAGCTTCTGCCCAATTCTCCAGGAGGCTACCACGCTTGAAGTAATAATAGAGCAAACACTAGGCACTTACCAATACCTCCAGATACATCCTGTGTGATTGTAACCACTGAGATGTGTGTGGATCATGTCTTCTTTCGGAAACTCCTGTGTTCTTTGTGTGTTCAGCAGAGACAGCAAGAGCACCCTGTGCGGTGCGGGAGAGCACTCACTGTGCCTGCAGCTGCACCTCTGGGTCAGGGTCTTCCCGGAGCTCACCAGCTTCATGACAAGATGCTTAGTATCTCTATAGTTTGGTTTCTGTATTTTTATTTTTAAATTTTTTTTTTAATTTTGGGGGGTACTGGCTATTAAACTCAGGGGTACTCGACCACTGAGCCACATCCCCAGCCCTCTTATGCATTTTATTTAGAGACAGGATCTCACTGAGTTGCTCAACGCCTCACTTTTGCTGAGGCTGGCTTTGAACTTGCGATCCTCAATCCTCCTGCTTCAACCTCACCAGCTGCTGGGATTACAGGTGTGTGCCACTGCGCCCAGTTGGTTTCTGTATTTTTAAGGGAAAGATGATAACAGTACCTACCTCATCCTTGAGTAGATGTAGGATTTTTTTTTTCTTTTTTTTTTTTTCTTTTGGATGGTGCTGGGGATTGAACCTCGGGCTTAAGTGCTCTACCAACTGAACTCCAACTGAGCACCATCCCCAGCCCCTGTTGTAAGGATTAAATGGGACACACACTTACAAAGTTTAGTATGGAGCCTTGCACTTGGTAAACCCTCACTTAATGTTCTACCAGGTGTCAGCTCAAATGTCCCTTCTGGGAGGCCTCACCTGGCCCCTGGAGCTTGTGTGGACACCCCACCCCCGCCCCAGGCACTCGACACATATGCCCTCTGCCTGCATCTGCCTACTTCCCTTAAAAACCTTTTCCCATTCTTGGGATCTTAGGTTTATTAACTGACTGTCTCCTCCGCAAAGATGTGAAATCTCCGTGGATCTTTTTGTTCCTGCTTCCCAAGCTCCAGGTCGATGCCTGGCATATAGTTGGTTCTCAGTACATGGTTATTTCATAGTTGTCTGTTTCTGACAACCTTGAACTAGAGCTTTCATTTTGAACAAAATAATCAGTACTCTGATCTCCCCTCAGTATGCCCTACAGATTCGTGTTCCTAAAACTCCATTCCCAAGGCTTCAGCTGGGATCCCAAATGCCTCACGGATCTCTACTTGCAGCTCTCTTTCAAACTGCATTTCCCATTTACTACCAATGAATTCTGAGAGGCATCCCGAGCACAACCTGTTCAAAACCAGGTGCACTGCCTCTTCTACGCCTGAGCCTCCTTCTGTGCCACCATGCTGGTTGGTGATGTGTGTTTTCATCCACCCTCCTGCAAACCTGGGAGGTCTCCTGAAATCTTTCCCTCCCCTCAGCTTGCAGCCAGTCAGCCCCCAAGTGTTACTTTGCCATTGTCATCTTCATCATTATTGCCATGTCACCATTGATTGAGGGAGAACCTTGTGCAAATGAGCATAATATCATTTCATTGGCAAAATGTCCCAGAAGGCAGATTTTTCTCCCATATAAAATAAGCAGAGTAAGGTTTTCAAGAAGTTCAAGACTAGCCGGGCAAGGTAGCACACTCCTATAATCCCAGCTACTCAAGAGGCTGAGGCAGGAGGGTCACAAGTTAGGGACCAGCTTCAGGAATTTCAGTGAGATCCTGTCTCAAGAGATAAAAAGCGGAGCTGGGGTTGTGGCTCAGTGGTAGAGTGCTTGCCTAGCATGCATGAGGCCCTGGGTTTGATCCTCAGCACCACATAAATATAAAGAGATTGTGTCCACCTAAAACTAAAAAATAAATATTTTAAAAAGATGAAAAGGGCTGGGGACGTGGCTCAATGGTAAAATGCCTTGAATTCAACCCTCAGCATCACACATATGAAAAAATGTTCAAGGCTTGCCTAAGACCCACAAAAGTCAAGGAGAGCCAGCATTTGGCCCACCTGACTCCAAAGCACATGCCCTTAACCTCAAGAATTCCCTCAGTGAACTCCATCCTCTAATGGAAGATCAAGTCTTTCATTTGGGCTAGATCTGGCCTGATTGATGCAACAGTCTTCGTCTGACCTGCCAAACCCTGTGCCTTCCATGATGCGCCTTCTCTGCCCTGAACATTACTTCCTAAAATACAAATCCAGTCCTATGACTCCTCTGCATAAAGACTGCTCTTGGTTCCCTTTTGCATCTTTTGAAGTCTGAACTCCTCAGTAGCATACAGTACCCATTTGTTCTCAGAGCCTCTTCCTCCCTCCATCCCTCCCACCCCCAGCTGCACCTGAACAGGCTAGGCAGGCTCAGCACACGTTGCCCTGGGCCCACAACACCCCTTATCCTCTTTGCTTAGTGAAATCTTTCTCATCCTTTAACTTTCAGCGCATAAGCCACATCCTCTGTGAAGACTTTCAAAGGAGGCCACAGCCAGCCACTCCCACCTGTGTTCCTCAGAGCATTCTGCACCTATAATGTGGGTGAACGCACTTCTGAATCAGAGATGGAGATGTGACAGTTCAAACAGCTAAGCTGAGAATGTGCTCCTGGAGATGATGGGCCAGTTATTGGAGCAAAGTTCACCACAGATGCTCTAGGAGGGGATACTCTTCGCCCTCTGCTACTTTGCTGAGGGCTGGGCAGCCTCTTCCAAGGTTGGGAGCTGCTGGGGCTCTTTGTATCCGCCCTGCAGTAGACATGCAGCTCATCAGTTGTTTGCTGAATGTATGAAGGTTACCGGCCTAATGAGAGTCTAGGACCTGAATCCAGAAATCGTCTGGAGAAATGCACTTACAGGACATGGGAAAACACCTCATTGATACTAAAAAAAAGTGGAAAACTGACGAAGTTTGCACCTTTTTTTTTTTCCCTCCTCCAATTGTTTCAGTGATACCAGAAATGTGTCTAGCCTGTGCACATTTCTCCAAATACCCATCTAACCAACCAACCAGCTGTCTGTAATGGACCCCCACCATGGGCATGAGCACCAGGCCTGGATTTAAGTCTTGGCTTCCTCACTGGAACATTTCTCTCCTAGCCTATACTTCCTCATCTCTAAAATGGGGATCATAGTGGCTACTTGCAGGGGTTGCTGTGAAGATTCTAGGAGTGAATTGAAGGAAATTAGCAAGCACAGGTCTGACGAAGGAGTCTTTGTTAGAGGCACAAAGATAAAGTGTGGCTCATCACTATAAACAGGAACTAGAAGGCAAGGTCATGCAGGTTCTAAAATAAAATTAGAATTTCATTGGGAATTATGAAAGTGAAGTCAGTTAAGAATATTACTGATATTTGATCACTTTAACATAAGAAGCTGCAGTCTCCCTAAACTTCAAAGTTCTCTGACTTTCACCCTTGCAGTTTACACCCAGGCTGGGGGAGGTGTGATCCTCCATTTGTTTTCCCTCACCTTTGTGGTTTTGATCGGTTTGATCTCATCCCAAACCTCGCTGTGTGCCAGAATCACTAGAGTGAGTGTTTTACGGACCTCTGGGCTCCACCCCAAACCTCCTGGAATCGGTATCAGGGAAGGAAGGGAATTGTAAATCTACATTTAGAGAAGCCTCCCCTGGTGGTTTTGATAATCTGCAAGGTTGGGGAACGGCTAGCACACGCAAACTGCTTAGTGCTCAACATGGAGAAATTTCTGAGCTTTTTATGTCTTTTTAATTAAAAAAACAAGTTTATCTTTACATAGAAAGTCTAAGCTTTCTCAATGCCCATTTCACCTTTACTGTGGTCTGTAGGGGGAAAAAAAAATGGGCACCACTGAAACAATAGGAGAAAAAAAGGTGCAAACTTGGCCAGTTCCCCACCTTGTTAGCATCTGAGAGGTTTTTACGCACGTCCTGCTGCGGCAATTTAAATGCTAATGTAGCTAAGGAGCAGAATCTTTGAGCAATCTGAAGAAGTGTTTTCACGACAATCTTGTTTCTCTCTTCTGCCTTCTGTATTTGTCCTTTTGCTTTTGGGTTAGAGAGGCAAGTGTTTAAATTCTTTGGACTTTCAAACCTTAAAAAGAAAAAGAAAATAGGTGTCCTATCCTGATAGCTTCTCCAAAGTACTTGTGAAAGAGGAGGGACACATTCCCCCTCTGAACCTGAGCTCTGCAATTTGAACATGCTGAGTCACCCACGCTCTGCAGGGTCAAGTGCCTAGGAAAAGTACAGCAGAAAATCACACTGGGAGCAGCTACCTGGTGTGTCGGTATTTGAAGATGAATAAGAAGAGCGGAAAGGGGACAGCACAAAGATGCACAGTGATTTATACAGACTGTTAAGCTGGTTTTTCAGAATTTCTAATGGTTGGATAAGTCCTCTCTGTGTTTGCTGATTTATTGGTGAACTTCTTTAACTATTTCTTCCTGTTGTAGAACTTGAGAATAAATATAAATGATAAAGCATTTGTCTTGTAATGTCTAGAAAAAGGAGAAAAAATTGTCTGCCATTATTCCAAAGTTTTCCAGAATTAAGATTCTTGAACTAGATTTCTTTTAAAGAATTCCTATTAAAAAAAATACAAGAATTGAAAGCTGATGTCTGAGTCGGTTTTAACTTTTAGGAAGTCTGTTTTCCTATTTTGTTTATGCAGACGAATAGACAGGAGATATTACTGCTGCATTAACAGGGGAAGTGGAAGGAAGCTACAGTTTCCTTAGAATCAGAAAGTTTGTAGGACTCTCGATGGGGATGCGGCTGATAGGTAAAAGTCAAAATGATTTACATATTATACTGTTATTGTATTTTCATATTGTAAAAGCCCCAAGTGATCCTTTGGGGCTCCTCCAACTGGAAACATAGAAAGCTTACTAGTATCGATGCCCCCAAGGTCTTTCCACAAGGTGGGGATTTACTAGAGGACCAGCAGACGTGATCTTCCTCCAGAGTGCTTTGAGTCAGGAGTGGGGACCAGCAGCCCTGCACAGACTCCCGTGGACTATCAGAAAGAGCCGGGCACACACATATGCCAGCGGTTGGCTCTGTGATTTAATATGCATTCTCTCACTCCATCCTTACAGTTCCCTATAAAAGAAGAATTTTTTATTTTCAAGAAGTTAAAGAGGCTAAACCTTTCTGTAGCACTCCTAGTTGGTGGCAGGGTGGGAATTTAAACCCAGGCAGGGGCACTCTAACATCCTGGTGACTAAGCACCACGGAGACTGCCTCTTAGCTCATAAAAGTGACTACTCACCAGCAAGTAATGCCAAGTATGGGAAGAACGTCATCGGTTGGTTGGATTCCTGCTTTCCCTCAGTGCACCATTAAGAGGGAGCAGGGGTGGGATGGGATGGGGCGGATGAAGGAAAGGTTGGGAAGAAGGGCAGGAAAGCTGCCGACTTCACCCAGGGCTCAGGAGGACTCAAGAAAGACTCTAACTGATTACACTTCCCTGCTCTTGGCTGTTCTGTAACTAACACCTACAGCTGAAAAGTGAAATGTCTGAATAATCTGTTGGTTTTTTTTAAATCTAGTTTCAATCAGTAGACATAATACAATGACTTGGCAATTAAAAAAACAAAACCCCTTAACTAACAGCCTTTCATTACTGTACTTCCTGACTACACCTGGAACTGAGCTGAAGTTGCTAAGGGCAGAATAAGGACTTTTTCTAGGGGAGGACAAGGACATGCACGCAGCAGAGTGGTACGGCATTAGAGATCAGGATGAGAAGAAAGATATATATGTATTTTTTTTAATTTTATTTTTGTTTTGGGGGATGGGATTGAATCCAGGGGAGCCTTACCACTGAATTATGTCCCTAGTTTATTTAATTTTTAAATTTTTAAAAATTTTTTTGAGATAGGATCTTGCTATATTGCTGGCCTCAAACTTGTGATCCTCCTGCCTCAGCCTCTCAAGTGACTGGGATTATAATTTTGTGTCACTATTCCTGGACCAACAGGGTTTTAATTCTCAGTGGTTTATAAGCTTTGTGATCTGGGACAAATAATAAACAAATAATAAACACTGAACTTGCTGACATCCTATTAAATTAGGATGGTTCCTTTCCCTGGGTCATAGCATGGGGCCAGAGGAGACTACTCAGCAAAGTGAATTTTTTATTCTTATTTCCCCAGATGCCCAGGTACAATTAGCTCAGTGCCTGAGCATCCCCAGAGACCATGTGAAGGAGAAGGGATGCTCTGGGGCCACATGCCCATGTCTGAGCCCTGGCTCTGGGCAGAGCACTTCTCAAGAAGATGAGGTCTGAACAGAGATGTGAGGTTGCTAAATGCGTTAGCCATGTGGCAGGGCAGGTTTCCAAGCCGAGAAAACGAGAAAACGGCTGAGGAAATCTCCTCAGGGAAGAGCCAGGAAGTCAGTGGGGCTGAGCAGAATGAGCGAAGGGGAAGGTCCTGGAAGGCGAGGCCAGGGAAGTCAGGCAGTCAGACTGCTGAGCACCATTTTAAGGACTTTGCATTTTAATCGTGAGCGAAACAGGGAACCATGGCAAAGGAGAGCATGAGGAGACTGAGAGTTCAACAGGATCACTCCAGGGCCAAGGGCGTGGCTCAGCGGTACAGTGCTTGCCTAGCGTGTGCCAGGCCCTGGAATCAGCTCCAGTGCTCCCCACCCCCACCGCACCTGACTCCCCCCCCCCCACTGTCCATTAAAGAAAGGAAAAGAAATAATAAAGATCACTCTGATTGCTGTGTTGAGAACAGACTGGTATGATGAGGAAGGATGGCCAGCAAAGAGCCATCGCTGTAACTGAGATAAAAGATGACAAAGGCTCAGGCCAGGGTTCTTATCCCTGGGTTGGATATAGGACCAAGAGGAAGAGAGAAGTCAAGTGTGGAATCCAGAGTTTAGGCATGAGGAACTGGAACACTGAACTTGCTGACCCCTGGGGTGGGGGGGGGGGAGCTGTGCAGCTAGGACGGGTTTGGACACAGCACCAGGCGTTCATTTTGATCCCTGTTGAGTGGAGAGGTTCACCCATTGGCTAAGTGGAGTTCACCAAGTGGAGAGAGAGGGGTCTGGAGATTTCCAGCATATTGATATTTTAAACTTGAGACAAAGAGGTCATAAGGGAGTGTTGATAGAGAAGAGAGAGCAGAGGGACTGCATTTTGAGGGGAGGGAGGAGGAGGGGATGGGGAGGTAGGAAAGAGGGTGGAATGAGATGGACCTCCTCTCCCTAGGCATATGTGTGCTGGCACTAATGTTGTGACTCTACTTTGTGCACCAGAGAAATGAAAAATGATGCTCCATTTGTGTACAATGAATGCTGTCATGTATAACTAATTAGAGCAAAAGAAAAAAATGAATTATCAATAAAAGATTTTAGGCATCACGGTAGAAAGAGTTCTAGAAGTGGAGCAGGGATCCGCAGAGGGGAGTAGAGAGGGCAGCCCGCCAGCCCTTTCAGAGGTGGGGCTCAGCAAGCTAATGACAGGGAAAGAATTCTAGGCGAGGAAAAGGGTGAGAGCCCAGACCTGTGGTGGGAGGAGGAGGAGGGAGAGGAGAGTAAGTGACATGGCCTGGGGCCCTTAGGAAGGCAGTGCAGGGGCGTGGTTGGAGGTGAGGCTGGAGAATGAGTTTCCCTGACCTGTAAGGGTCTCACACTCAACTCAGGACTCAGAGAGTCTATTTCCTGATGATAAGATCGAGGATGGTGGTTAAGATTTACTCAAGTTTCAAACCTACTGTGTGAAGCACATTACCTATGTCATCTCCATCTTCACGCCCACTCTTTAGGAAGAGGAGTGGTATCCTCAGAAGGTAGAGAAACCAGGGCTCAGAGAGGGCAAAGACTTCACTCTCAGTTCCTCAGTGAGAAGCTCCCATTGACCCAGGCAGCCTCTTCTGGAGTCTGTCCTTTTAATTACTGGCCATCCTGTCTCCTGAGGGCTGGCGCTTCTCCACTGGGCTTCTGAGAGCCAGAAGCTGACCGCACTTGTGGTTTCCCTAGAGAGCACCCAGCTCCACGGACTCTCAGAGGGGGAGTTACCGGCAAAGGGTTGAGGTCCTTTGGGGGTAGTGGTGAAGGAGTTGAGGCAGGGCAGAGACTCAGGGGATTTGCTCCTGTGAGATGTTGATTTGGCAGCAGGGTAGTGAATAGAGTGGAGGAGGGTGCCTGGAAGCTCGGGAGGGAGATACTTTTGGGGTAGATTAGCTCAGTACTTGAGACCTGCTGAGGGCCGAGGGCAGGCCAGCCTCGGTGGATGAGCTGGAGCACAGAGTTGAGAGCTAAGCATGTGAACTTGGGATAAGAAAATTGGATATCAAATTAGAAATTCCATAAAAGTGTGTAGTTTTTCACAAACAAAAAAAGCTTGAAGCCAAATTGATTAGTTGTCCTAAAGAGACTGGCTAGATTAAATAAGAAAAATGGGCTGAAAAAAGAATATTAGGTGCACCACCATTTAAAGATAATGCAGACAGGGCTGGGGATGTGACTCAAGCGGTGGCGCACCCGCCTGGCATGCGTGCGGCCCGGGTTCGATCCTCAGCACCACATTCAAACAAAGATGTTGTGTCCGCCAAAAACTAAAAAATAAATATTAAAATAAAAAAAATAAAGATAATGCAAACAAACAGTGGTAGAAGTTTCCAGGGAAAAACAGTTTCCATTTGGAAGGGAGTGTTGGCAATATTCAAGATCATGCAAAACAAGGCCTGAAGACCATTTGTGATCGGCAATTATGAGGTTTTTGACTTTGGTACCACATTTGTGTGTGTGCAGGGAAGGAGATCATCTGGGGTCTTGTGCATGCTAAGCAAGCCCCTATTAGTGAACCTGTATACCCAGCTCTTTTTATTTTATTTTAAGACAGGGTCTTGCTAAGTTGCCCAGGCTGGCCTGGAACTTTGGATCCTTCTGCCTCAGCCTCTCAAGTAGCAAGGATTACTGGTGTGTGCCACTGTGGCTGGCAGGAGCCATCCTCCCCAACCCCCAGCCCCAGTGCTGGGTACCAAACCCAGAGCTTCACACATAACTCAGCAAGTGCTCTATTATATCCCCAGCCCCTGGCACCATTCATTTTAATGAGTTAATTACAGTCAAGACTGGTGGCTGGAAAAAATTTAGAGAGGTTAGAGTAAAGGAACAGAGGGAGGAAGTGTAGACATCAGCTCGGGGCTGCTCTCTTAAGAAGTTAGAACACAGATAATAGGCAGTAGTTTGGTAACTCTGGGGAGAAGTGGTGTAAAGGTGGTTGTTACTATTGTAAAGATGAGATCAATGTGAACATATTTGTAGACAAAAGGTAAAAAGCTGGTGAGGGAGAGAGTGCAGAGGAGAGACGCTCAATTCTCTGCAATGCACAGAATGTCCTGCAAAGCAGTTAGCCTTGGCGGTGGCCACAGGGAAGCCAGACGGACACCTGCTCCTTTCCTTCAGAACTGTGGCCCTTCACTCCTGGCCAGCTAGGCGTTTCACTGCGGAGTTCTGTAGGAATTTTACGTTCAGGCAGTGAGCCATTATCTTCTGATTTGCATTTTCCAAAACAGCCTATTTCTTCGTAGCTCCGTCCAGTGTTGCAGATATTTAGTGCCACAGGATGGGGATGGGTAGGAGTGAAAAAGAGCTTTGAATGAGCACATCTTTTTACTCACTTTAGTTCTTTAGGATTATGCTGGAAGTCAAACCAGTCCGCCTTGGATGCTAAAGACAGAGGTCAGATAGTGGGAGGAGAGGAGTTGCCTCCTTCTTCCAGGGCTGCATGCATAATAGAGACTGGCCCTGGCTTGTCACAGCTCTTGGGCCCAAGTGTGGATGGAAGAATGTGCAGTGTAAGACTGAAGAGGCTCATGTGAAAATCCACAGTGAACAGGAATTTCTTTTCTCCATAGGTTCTTCACTGTTGGTCCAGGGTGCTTGAACTTGTTTCATTTTTACTCTTATGAAATGCTCTTAACAATAACCACAGAAACAAAAAGAGAAGAAAGGAAGTATTTAGTAATATTAAGAGAGGGCCATGGTTGGGGTGAAACGTTGCATTATTCACTGCTGCAGAAAAAGATGAGCCAAGGGAATTTCTTATATTTCTTATGTACTTCGAGATTTGCATGACTCATTTGAAGGTCATGTTGCACATGTCATTGTAAGGGGGCTGACTTGCTCCTCTAAATCCCCCAATCTTTATATGTTTCTTTTTGTGGTTTTAATGCTAATCCTTTGAAGGATTGAAGAATATGTTATCAGGTAGCCAAAGAATGAAGTTCCAGATAGATGTATTCCAAGTTCCTCGGCAGCCAGTGAGCCATCTTTCAGGATATACTTCTATGTAAACATACCAGCAGCAATGGTTATAGTTCTTACCAGAAGAAATGATTTATATCTACTTTTGAATTTATATTCTATATCCCTATTGTTATTATAATGGGTCCACCATATCCGCAGGTTCCACACCATAGATTCAGCCCACCAAGAATGGAAAATGTAGTTAGGCCAACAAATTGAACATGTACGTTTCATGTCATTATTCCTCGAAATATTGAATGTGACAGCTATTTACATAGCATTTATATTGTATTAGATATTATTAGTAATCTAGAGATGATCTCAAATATATAGGAGAATTGCATGAGTTATATGCAAATACTATACCATTTAATATAAGGGATTTGAGCGTCCACTTATTTTGTTAGTCTTAGGTGTCCTGGAACCAATCCTCTACAGACACCAAAAGACAGTTGTATTGTATTATTTAGTAGCTGGGATACTAAGTACCCCCACCCCACCATGTGCTCAGAGAATGGAGAACACGAATGTAAATAGGCACAGCCCCTCTAAGAGCTGTCCTTATAGAGGAGTCCGTGGATCCTTGTCCTTGGGTGGAGTTCAGAGGCCCAGAGAATATGGTTGGGCAAGGTTACATTTTCACTGACCTCTAATTGCAGTGCCCATTTCCTTCAGTTATGAATCGTGATGACAAACCACAGCAGTATTAATTATACTTGTTACCAGGAGAAATCACACCTATTTTCATATCTTATTACAGCTGGTGCCTTTCTCTTGGAATGTTGTTTATACACAATCACTACTTCAGTAATAATTTGACCTAACACTAGATCTTGTTATTTAATATGTCAACAAAAAGGCATATATGTTACCATGTCGAATATAGGCTTTAATAATTTGATAACTGTACTTCACAGTCTTCTGCATGCATTTGTATGTTTTACTGAGACTGCATACTTACTTTCTGAGACTTCAGGAGACTCCCAGTGAAGAACACTTTGAGGTCTACAGTCTCACCAGGGAGACCAGAAGCCTAAAGAGATAAACAATGTGTACAGTGCAGAGGGGCAGCTAGAGACATGCCCAGGAGCTTGGGAGCACAAGGCCAGGCTGGAGTCCGTTCAGGGTCTGCTTGTGGAGAGGATTCCTGGGCTGCATCTGAGACGAAGGGGAGGAGAAAGAAACAGGATGACATTCCTGAGAGAGAACAGAGGAGTCCTGGGACAGGAACCGGCCAGGCCTGTGTGGCAAGGAAGACAACTGGGAGTCAGCGCTCCCTGTGCGGAGTCTCCAGGGGTCTGAGGATGAAGGCAGGTTTATGTTTATGGGGACAAGGTGGAGAGGGGTATGGTTTGAAAAGGGAAATTCAGTTGTATAATAGAGTTGTTGAAAACTGCTTTGTTGATATATAAATGACAAAAATGCATTGCACACACCTGGAAGTTTTGTTTTAACATTTATTTTTTTAGGTTTAGGTGGACACAATATCATTATTTTACATTTATGTGATTCTGAGGATTGAACCCAGTGCCTCAGGCATACTAGGTGAGCATTCTATACGACTGAGCCACAACAACAGCCCCACTTGGAAGTTTTGAAAGTGGTGTTATTTGTGAAAACATCGCAGTTCTGATAGCACATCCATCACCCCCTCTCCAAAGTTACCTAGGGCCCGTCTTGCTTCTCCTGCCCCTGTAACTGCTCACTTACGTCCGCCATAGAGATTGGTTTGCTTTTCTCAAATTTTATATGAATGCAGTCATACACCATGTACTTTTTTTGGTCTGGCCTCTTTTACTTGGCAGAAGGCATTTGAGATTCATGCACGTTGGTGCAGATCAGCAGTTTGTTTCTTTTCTTCTGTTTTCTGAATAGTATTTATTATAGAATTGCATACTTTGAAAAGGGAAATAATTAACCTTTGTTTTAATAATACAAAAATCTAAAAAGGAGTCAGGCTTTTTTTTTTTTTTTAATGCTTATCAAGTGACTGAGAAATGCTGCTCTCCAGTGTGGTCAGCATGCATTCCAGCCCAAGATGTTCTTACCGTCAATGCTAAATCTGAGCACATTTGGAAATATTTTAGTCCTGAAAGAAGGCAGGACATCAAAACAACCACTGCAGTCAAGCGGGCATTTACAACCACAGACTCTCTGATGAAAAGATTGGTAAAGACTCTGCCTAATGAAGTGTTCCAAAAGCATTTTCTGTGTCATCTGTTTTTCTTACAGCCTCCCCACTTAGTAGATAAGGGGCAAGGATTATTTTCTATGTTGCATAAGTAGGAAACGAGGTGTAGGGAGTTTAAGAGAATCATTACCCAAGATCACAGTGAGTCTGGGCAGCAGAGTACAGCGAGGTTCTCGCCTGATCCCTCATCCCAGCCTGGCTTCCTCAGGGGTTTGGAGAAAATGCATTAATTTCACTTTCACTGTTCTTGTTTGGGTTGTGGTAATACCTTTAGTTTGGAGGAGTTAAGGGTTTTCTCCTCTTGCTTTTTTCAAACTTTCCCTTTTTTTCTTGGTGTCAACACGGGTGCTGGATCTTCAGCTGAGCCCCACAGTCCAAGGGCCTGCTTTATGAAAGGCTTTTTTTTTTCCTAGGCCTCATGCTGAGCTGGGCAGACCCTGGAGGTCCCTGTATACAGAGTGCATAGGACAGAGAACCAAATGAAAAACAAATTAATTTTTAAGGGGCCGTGGAAATTTTGAGAACCAGGGGAGAGAATTATTTGTCCTTTCTCCCCTCCTGTGTGTATATGCACGTGATTTGGCAGTGAATTGGGGGTGTTTAGGAGCTCTTCCTGATCTTGTCTGTTGGATTGACCTCAGGCTGAGTATTTTGGGCACAGAATGAAATAGTAATGCCGTGAAGGAAACACAAAGCTGCAGTCACTGAACAGAGAGAGAGATTAGAGATTAGATCCAAGTGGGTCAGAGAATCTGGTGGGTGGGTGGGATCCGGAGCGTTTTCCCTAGATAGGCCTTCAAGTCAGCGGTGAGGTGTTTATCTCTGGAGGGCAGTATTGTAGGCAGAGGGGAAAGAAGGTGAAAGGCAGGGAGAGTGGGAAGTAGGAAAATGCAAGTCAATCCCCGAAGTCCATTTTGGCTGGAGGAGAGATTATATAAAGAGGGATCTTCAGAGGCAACTATAGAAAAGGAAGTAGGTAGGGGTCATATTATGAGTGGCATTGAAAGCAAGCTGAGTATTTTAAAAACATTTCCCCCAGTAAAATATTCTGCAATTCCTTCTATTAATTTATTTTTCAGATGGAGGTTTTCAGGTGTGTATGTATGCTATCTTTTTTTTTTTTTTTTTTTGGTACTGGAGACTGAACCCAGAGGTGCTTAGCCACTGAGCCACATCCCTAGGCCTTTTTTATATTTAATAGAGACAGAGTCTTTCTGAGTTGCTTAGAGACTCGCTAAATTGCTGAGGGTGGCTTTGACCTCACGATCCTCCTGCCTCAGACTCCCTAGCTGCTGGGATTACACAGGTGCTCCACTGTGCCCAGCATGTATGCTCTCTTATTTATGTTTTTTACTATTTTCCTGTTGGTATCCTTTTTGGGCTCCTTAGCTTGTTTCTTAGATACTGGAGCTCGCCTTTTCTCACTTTGAAATTTTTTCTTGCTGATTCTCATTCAAAATATGATAGCATGTGCCGAACGCCCGTCATTTGCCACATACTGTGTTTCACTCACTAAACGTAATTTTGTGTGTGGCCACAAACCTGTTCCACAATGATGAATGTCTTCATTTGACACATGTGGAAACTCAGAGAGGAGCATTACTTTCCTATAGGCTTAGCCTTAAAGGCTTTGGAGGCAATGTCTTTTATGTTTATCTCCCCAAATCTGTTATCTTCAGGTTCCATCCTGTGGAGCTCTGGAGCAGCACATCTTATTACGCAGTCTAAGTTTCCATTGGAGGCTTCCACAAACACCCAAGACTCAGTATTTCAGAGTTCAGTCAGTGACTCTTCCTCAAACCTGCACCTACTTACTTACCTCAGTCAGTAAGTCACCCCTAACCATCATCTTTTCTTCTACTTCCTCCTGAGATACCAACCCCAGCTTTATGCTGGATGGGGACGGTATCTGTACCTTCCCAGCCACATGGAGATCAGTCTGTCAAGATTAACAGGAGGGGTGTAGCTCAGTGGTAGAGTCTGTGCAAAGCCCCAAGCTTGATCCCCAGCAGGAGCAAAAATACTCACCCACTTTTGCTTGGTTTTCCTGGTGCACACTGCACCACATGATTTCCTCTCAGTATTCTTTTTACTGCAAAGTTGAGCAAACAGAGCTTTCTAAAACTTGTCTCACCACCTTAAAAATGTTCTGTGGTTCCCCTTTACCTTCAAAATGAAATTCCTTTTTCTTAGCATGACCAGTGATTGTAATTGAGCATTGTGATCGCTGTCACCTCCCCTCTGCCCCTTGGACTCCATTCATGCTGCCTCTTTCCCAGTTGCAAACCCCACTTGCAGTCAGAATGGGATCCTGCCTAGGTCCTCCCTTTCTCCTCTGCCCTGGTGACCCCCACCCCACTTCTCTTGGCCAACTTCTATTATCTTTCAAGTTCCGGTTAAGGGGTCGGGATCTGAGTGCCTTTCCTCCCTCCTCTTTCCTCCCGGCAACCTCTAACATACTTAAGTCCTTCATAAAAATGATCAGATCCTGTTTTAATCATTTGATTACCCTTGTGTTTTTCCACTTCCCCAAGGTAAGACTTTTTAGGGTAGAGCCCGAGTTGTTTTGTTTTCTCTGTAACCCCATAGACAAAGACAGCCTGGGGCATACGACACATCTCAATAAATGTTTGTTGAATAACCCCTGGTGCTTCTCCCACAGGGCAAATGAGACTAAGACTTTTGTAGATTCAACATTGTAAGGATGTGCTATATAAATGCACAAATAAGCATTAATTTCAAGGTGGTATTTTGAATTATAAAAATTATATCCTTTTTTTTTTTTTTTTTTTGCAGTACTAGGGATTAAATCCAGGGGTGCTCCATCACTGAAGTACATCCTCGGCCCTTTAAATTTTTTGTTTTGAGACAGGGTCTTGCTAAGTTGCCCAAGTTAGCTTCAAAATTGCCATCTTCCTGCCTTGGCCTCCTGAGACACTGGGATTCCAGCATGTTTACCATTACATTTCACTTCAATCAGTTAGTTTTTCCTAATAGCAATCTCCACTTCCCTTCCCTGACATTTGCTATTTGAAAACAACCATAGCTGGGCTCATGGGCCACCCACGCCTATAATCCCAGCAACTCAGGAGTCAGAGGCAGGAGGATAGTGAGTTCAAAGCCAGCCTCAGCAGATAGGAAGGCACTTAGCTACTCAGCGAGACCCTGTCTCTAAATAAAATACACAAAAGGGCTGGGGATGTGGCTCAGTGGTTAAGTGCCACTGGGTTCAATCCCTGGTACCCAAAATAAAACCAAAACAAAACAAAACTCCCCAAAGCAAACAAAAAAACCCCAACCATATATTTATCTGGTGATCCTATGGTCAGATGGTTCTGTTCTGGGCAGGTCAGCAGACCTCCCCTGGGTCTGACCCACGTCTGGATCCTCCAGGAAGGCTTCACTTACTCATGAGGCACCTGGCTGGAGAGGCTGGGTGCTTTTTCTTGTTTCCACTCCTCTTGCAAACTAGCTCAGGCTCATGCATAAGAGGTCTCAGTGATCCAGATGCTGCAAGAAAGTAACCCCATTATAAAGGGGAATTCAAGCTACTGCTTTGCATCACATTAGCTTCACAAGTCACAGGACTCACCAAGATGCAAGAGTAGGAAACAGACTCCACCTTCTGATGGGAGGAACTGCACCTTCACATTGTAGGAATGGGGGAGGGGAAAAAAAGGAATGGGGGAGGGAGAAATTTTGGTGGTTTTTAAACTTTTTTTTTGCAGTGCGGAGACTGAACCCACTTTCCTCCCATCAGTTCAGTTTACTCAGTGAAGTAAAAAGTGAGATATTTAGCTAACTGGGAGGACAGGGGACAAAGGTTGGATGTTCAAAAAGAGGAGAGGTGTGGATTGTTCTTGGTTTGTACATGGATAATGATGTCAGACCCAGACACAACTTTGCAGATGTAGATCCCATGTACAGAGAATTATCCTGCAAAGAAATGCTGGGTAATGCTATTTGAATATTGACTCTGAAGTAGGAACAGTTCATGGCTTTTATTCTGGGTACTATCTTGTTTCCAAAAAATGTAGGGACTCGGGTATAAGTGAACATGGATAATTCTGGAAAATGAAGGAAAACATTAAAATTATCAGTGTAGGAGAAATAAGAGATCTCTAGCCTATCTGAATAAAGGAAAATAATAAGGAATTTAACATGTCAGAATTGGGAGCAAGGCAGAATTTAGATTCATGGTGCTAAATAAATAGTATGTTCTAGACAAAAACTTCAGAAATGGGTGTCAGTTTAATAGAGGGAGGGTCCTTTGTGTGTTCTGCTTGTGGTTGAGCCAGGATAGTTCTAACCACCCCCCCTAAGGGTTTGACTTAGATTAAAAGAGGGAGTGTGGCCATTGTCCCTAAAGGTTAATATTTTATTAGAGTCACCAAGGTACATAAATGGGAAAACAGACACAGCAAAAGAATGCCTCCTGTGTTGGCAATCTTGTTTACTCTTCTGTTTTCTGCTCTCTTCACGTCTCCACCCCGTCTTCTTGCGCATGAACCACAGGGAAGGACCCTCTGACTTGGGTTGGCTTTGGCCAGTGGGGAGTCGCAGCAGACAGAAGGAAACTATTTATTACCTTATCTTCTCTACGCAGTGCCCCCTCGGCTCAGCTGTGTCCCTAGGTTGAAGGTCACTGACTGGTGTCCTCACTGTGTCCTCTCTGTCTACTTGTGTCTCAGGTTCCAGAGAGACTACTCCATTCCTGAAACCTTTGGGGCCAGGGAGGAGACAGCCCCAGGAGCCTGCATATTTTCTGGGAGTTTCTGAACTCTGTGTTTATAAGTAGTCTCTATTAAGTCCAATCTGTATGAAGCCGAGTTAAGTATGCCATCTGTTTTTCTGTGGGGACTCTGCTTTGCACTGATACAAGAACCTCCATTTCTTGGAAATTTCCATGGGGTTTCACACTGAGCATTGCTGGTGTGGTAGATTAACACTCTGGACAGTGGCACCATTTTCACGCTCATTTCTTTTCTAGTAAAAGCTCTTCTGACCACTTTTAATACTCAATTTCTTTTTTTTTTTCTTAAATCACCATAATTTCATCTTTTTGGGGAGGTGGAGGAGTACTGGGTATTGAACTCGACCACTGAGCTACATCCCCAGCCCTATTTTATTTAGAGACAGGGTCTCACTGAGTTGCTTAGTGCCTTGCTGTTGCTGAGGCTGGCTTTGAACTCACAATCCTCCTGCCTCAGCCTCCCAAGCCACATAAATTTCATATCTAATTACCATATCATAAATTTCATATGCTGTTTTCTAAATGTATACTACATCTTTCATCTACAAAAATTTTCTCTTGTCCTCTTCTTCCTATCCACAAGTAAAGCACTGTTTCAACCATAAAGTGAATAGCATTGATTTAGAAATTCAACCCATACTCAGATGATTTTTTTTCTCCTAGAAATTTACCTACTTCAAATGATCACTTCTTTACTTTTTTTTTTTTTTTTTTTGGTATCGGGTGTTGAACTCAAGGGCACTCTACCACTGCGCCACATTCCCAACTCTTTTTTGTATTTTATTTAGAAATGGGGTCTCACTGAGTTGCTTAGTGCCTCCTCATTACTGAGGCTGGCTTTGAACTCATGATCCTCCTGCCTCAGCCCCCTGAGTTGATGGGATTAAGACACATGCCACCGAGCCCAGCTCCATCACTTCTTTTTTTTTTTTTTTTTTTTTTTTTTTAAGAAAGAGTGAGAGAGGGAGGGAGAGAGAGAGACAGATAATTTTTTAACATTTATTTTTTATTTTTTTAGTACTTGGCGGACACAACATCTTTGTACGTGGTGCTGAGGATCGAACCCGGGCCGCACGCATGCCAGGCGAGCGCGCTACCACTTGAGCCACATCCCCAGCCCATCCATCACTTCTTTAGTAATTAAATACTATATTCTTTGAGTGCCTGTGGAAAGCTGGCCTGTCCTTATCTTTCTCCCTCTGTGTAAATATGAGCCCACAGTTCTGATTACTAATGCAGAATAGGGTTCCGATTTTTAAAATTGAAGCTAATTTCCTTTTACTCTTTGATGCTGAATGTCTTCCCAAATATATCATCTCTTAGGTTTTACTAAATACAAGATAAATGCCAATAATTGTGTAACAACAATATATAATGACATTGGCATGGAACATTTTTTTTTCTTTTTATCACTTTATTTTAAAATTATTATTTGCCGCAGTCCAGCTGCAGCAAAATAACCAGGGGTGACGAGTAACTTGTGTACATTGATACAGCAGGAGTGGGAGCCGTTTATTGTAGGACAGGAGGGGTATATATATCGTACACACAGCTTATCTTAATTAACATAAACTAGATACAGCAGTCAACCAATAAGGAATCTCCACACTTAATGGCTCGCTGGCGTTACTTCACAAACCACTCCCTCTGCAAAATGCCAGGCGCTATCCTGACTTGTTTACAGAATCTAACATTTCCCCCCTTTTGTTTAATTTAAATAACGACCATAGTGGTTTTTACACAAACACCATAAATAATCTGCTACAAGCAGAAGAGGAGGATACAAAATGACACAATACGAAGCCAATTGATGGCTCCATGCAAGAAGCCTTTGGAAAAATTATACCAGCAATGACACCGTTAGCAAAGATACCGAGTTACAATTTGTTGTAGATTACAGTTTGTTGTCTCAGTCCAGGTAAAGCAGTGTCTCAATAGATTAAACCACAGTTCAGGTAAATCACAGTCCAGGTAAGCTCTGCAGGCAGCTAGCTTAAATCACAGTCCAGGTAAGTTCTGCAGGCAGCTAGCTTGATCTCAAGTATCATCCGGTTCTCAGCAACACTGGAAATTCTTCCGCCCTCCTCTTCACCGGCACTGGGATGAAGGCAGGAACTCCAGCAATGATGCTAAAGAAAATCCTGTAGTATTCAGCAGGCACTAAGAAAACAACCTTCTGAACAATTTAGTACATTATCTCAAGGTTTTTTACATTTAAAATAGGCCTTAATGGTGCTCATTACTCATTAGCTTCCAGGTGTGGGAGAACCATTGTAGTTACTGGCCTTGGAAATGACCAAACTTCAGGGGCGCCATGTGCGTCCTCTGCCCGGCTGCAGCGACCTCGGGCAGCCCCAGAGGGGGACTCAAACTGCCACTGGGCACAGGGAGCAAGAGCCTGTGGGACCATGCCTCTGGGTCAGGTCTGGGTTTGGGCTCTCGCAATGGCATTCCGCTCCCTGGGCAGGGAAGAGCCACGGTTTGGAAAGTCCTTGCTGCGCCATGACCAGCTCGCACGCGCGGTGGCCTCTGCGCAGCTTCATGCATCCTTGGGTAACGAAAAGCATTCAGTAATAGACTTTTGCTGCAACTTTTTTCCTGATAATCCTTCTTCTTCTGAACTTTCTTTTTCTTTTTGACTAGAGTTCCTGGGCTTCCATCAACACTTGCCCTAACTGCTCTTGGTTCCACTGGGGTGCCTTCTTCCCTTAGTAATTTACTTAACACCCCTTCCATATTTTCATCACAAAGACAATACAATACACTGCGAGAAAACAAGACAAAAACATACTGTATCAATCTTCTCCATTTTCTCAAAATGGCCATTTTTCCTCTCACCCTATCTGCTGGGGACGAGCAGATTTGCTCCCGTCCTATCTATGGACAGGCAGTTTTTTTTGTCACTTACCCCCGAGTGTCCTGGGGCTCCCCGTAACGGGCCACCATCTGCCGCAGTCCCGCTGCAGCAAAATAACCGGGGGTGACGAGCAACTTGTGTACATTGATACAGCAGGAGTGGGAGCCTTTATTGTAGGACCAGAGGGATTACATTCCACACAGCTTCTCTTAATTAACATAAACTAGATACAGCAGTCAACCAATAAGGAATCTCCACACTTAATGGCTCGCTGGCGTTACTTCACAAACCACTCCCTCTGCAAAATGCCAGGCGCTATCCTGACTTGTTTACAGACTCTAACAATTATTATTATTTTTTTTTCTGAGATCCAGTCTTGCTAAGTTGCTAAGGCTACCCTTGAACTGTGGTCCTCCTGCCTCGGCCTCCCCAGTTCCTGGGATCACAGACGTGCACCACCGCGCCCGACCGGCTGTTTTGTGTTGATGTTGAGTCTGCAGCTGTGTTCCCCCTTGACAGCATTCCATGCTCAGTTGGTGAAATACACGAGATCAGCAGTTACATATGAACAGCTGTAGGAACAATTAAATGTAGAGAGTGACACACAGGGAGGCAGAATGTGCGACAGGTTGAGGGTGTATGCTTCATGTGAAGCAGAGGACTAGAACTGTTGGGGGAAAATGGAGTCAATTCAGGACATCCATTGAATCCTGTACCAGACTCTGGGACTGGTGCTTCCATAGTTCTTTACAACATTCACCACCAACCTGATAATCCTCCCCATTTCCATCTTTGAAACTGAGTCTTTGAGGACTGAGGCCCAGAGTGAAGACAGGACCTGGAGCTCCTGACTCTTATCTCCGTAGGTCTCCTTCCCAGCCACTCCTTGGATCTTGGAGATAGCGCCTAGGTCTGCAGCCTGTCTTCTGCAGTCACCAGTTGTGAGATTTCAGACAAGGCTTTCCCATCTTTAAAGGGGGGACGGCGCTCCACAGGGTGTCCAGCAAGTTAAATCTGGTTGCGGATGAGAAAGCATAAAGGCCTCCCTTGGCCTATTCCACTATCCTCTCCATTCTGTCTGTCCCAGCCTCAGTTACCTTGTTTGTGATCAGTGTCCTGTTTAAAACGCGTGCTTCCTAAGGGCAGGACTTTGCCTGGGTTTCTTATCTGCCTATCCTCAGCAGCACTTAGCACAGTTCCTGACACAGTAGAGACTCAAAAACGTCCTTTTTTTTCCCCCACAAAGCACATTTCTATTTATGTCCTATTGTCCAACCCAGTAAAATATGACCTCTCCAAGTTGAAGAGAATGGGAAAGATGAATCAAGAGAAGAGTGCCTGGAGTGAGTTTTGAGTCAGACCACAGAGTGAACAACAAGCATTAAGATACCCAGGACGTCAGCAGCCCAGGCCAGTCTAGGTTGTGCTCTGCTGGATGGAGAGCAGAGTGGTCCAGTCTCATTCACTTCCTTGCCAAGGTCAGGGGAGGACCAGGCCTCACATCCTGTCTATCATCTTCACAGTCCCATTCCATGACCCAAGAAGATACTTAAACAAGATCTCACACACCTACACAGAACACTACAGAAATAAAAGCATAATTCTCAAAGTAAAATTCAGAATTCAAATGCATATTTTTTTTAGAGAGAGAGAGAGAGAGAATTTTTTTAATATTTATTTTTTAGTTTTCGGTGGACACAACATCTTTATTTTTTTATTTTTATGTAGTGCTGAGAATCGAACCCAGAGTTCGATGCATGCCAGGCGAGCGCACTACTGCTTGAGCCACATCCACAGCCCTCAAATGCATAATTTTTAAGAACACATTTTTTTTTTTTTTTTACAAGAGGAACATAGTCTGCAGAGGCACCCTCTAACTACAAAGAGAATTGTTTCTCTTTTAATGAATAAACATTCTTTTGTCTCTCCACTTCCTTGTCAATTTGTCTCGTATCATTTCCTGAAGCAGTGGTTGGTAGACCACAGCTCAAGGGTCAAATTCAGCAATCACCTGGTTTTTAGAAGATTTCTAAGTATGGCTTTTTAAAAACATTTTTAAGTGATTGGAAAAATGTAAGTAATCTGTGACATATGAAAACCATGCAAACTTCAAATTTCTGTATCTCTGTCCATATCTTTATTGGAACACAGACCCAGCCATTCATTTACATCTGTCTCTGGCTGCTTTTAAACTGTACTGCAATGTTGGTTAGTTGCAACAGAAACCATATGGATCCCAAAGCCAGGAGGCTGAGGCAGGAGGATCACAAGTTCAAAGCCAGCCTCAGCAACTTAGTGAGATCCTGTCTCTAAAATTAAAAAAATACAAAAAAAAAGGGGGGGGGGTGGCTGGGATGTGGCACAGAGGTTAAATGCCCCTAGGTTCAATCCCCCCCCCACCAAAAAAAAAAAAAAAGCCACATGCATTCCATGGGGCTTGAACCCACAGCTTTGGCATGATCAGCATTAAGTATTTGGCAGGCCCTCAGAGGTGGAAACCTGCTCCTCAGACCTTAGTATTTTCTAATCCTTTTCTGTGTCTGGGGCTCACCTGTTACTTGGCTAGGCTCGGAAGCTTTGATCTTTGCTTTTGTGTGTCTGACTTCTCCTCTCATTGTGAATACATCCTCAGGCACCCTTCTTCCTCTTCCTCTGAGGTTTCCATTTCCTCCATCCTCTGTCCCAGCTGTTAAAACTACATTAACTCAGGAGAAGGCCAGAGGAGTGAGAAATAGTAACAGTCAACATTGACCTACACAAGCATTCTGAGTGCTTTACACGCATTGTCACTTTTCATCTTTTCTTTAAAATGTTCTCTTTAAAAGGTAGGTCATTTTCGTGTTCTGTTTTATAGATGAATAATTCCAGGCTCAGAGAGGGGGAAACAATTGGCCCAAGTAACATATCTGTAAGGTGAGGAGCCTGGAATTTGAACCCGGGTTCTGACTCAAGCTCTTAAGAACTATGGTGATAGGTAAGCCACGCATATCCGCAGTGTGGGTGGACAAGGGATGGCCTATTTTTCCTTCTTCTTCTTGGTAATTACGTTTTGAGTTGTGTCCTCAGGTTCAAGGCAAAGGGGAAGCTGGTGGTCACTGTTAGCTCCGATGCCGAGCTTCCCCGACGGAGCATTTTCTATCAAAGGGATGCAAAGTGCTAATGGGTCAGAAACTGGAGGGGGGACGAAAAGATGGACACATGGGTTTTCTGGTGGTGTGTGGGTGTCATTGCTTCGCAAAGTGAAACCATCCTGGGGCTGGGGCTGTTGCTCAGTGGTAGAGTGAGCACTTAGGCATGTGTGAGGCCCCTGTTTCTATCCCCAGCACCAAAACAAACAAACAACAAACAAACAAACAACATCTTGACATCTGACTCCCCGGGGAGATATATATATATATATATATATTTTTTTTTTTTTTTGACTCAAACCGTGGTTGTCCAGAATACCAGGAGCTGTACATTTAGCAGAACTGACCAGACCAGCAATGCCTCAGGTGCTGAGGTGGAATGTTAATCATGTCACTAGAGGAAAGGAGTGGTAAGTGAGCTTGGGGAATGTGGAGTGAAGCTAAGCAGGACCTTGATTATATGGACCTCTGTGACTGCCCCCCCCCCCCCCCAGGGAGGTGTTGTACTGTATGTAGCAATTACCAGACTCCAGCTCCGCATCAGTGACCATCTCTCAGGACACGCATTCAGGGAACTCAGGGTGATACTGCGTCAGGCATTGCCTTTTCCCTTTTCCTTTTAGTTAATAAGTCCTAAACACTCTGGTGACCAGTCTGTGACTTGTTTCAATTCACTACTGCTTCTGGGTTAGGAAGGAAAACAGATCAATGCCATGTTTCCAGCCGATGGGGAAAACTTTGTTAGGAAAACATTAAGAAGGGAAAAGGGTAATTAAGATTAAGATTAGGAAAAGATTAATTAGAGATTAAGCCAGCCAAAGTAGCTAATACCTGGAATCTCAGCTACTTGGGAGGCTGAGGTAGGAGGATTGTAAATTCGAGGCCAGCCTGGGAAAATTAGAAAGCATCTGTCTCAAATTTTTTTTTTAAAATATTTATTTTTTGGTTAGACACAATACCTTTATTTTGTTTATTTATTTATTTTTATGTGGTGTTGAGGATCGAACCCAGGGCCTCGCACAAGCTAGGTGAGCGCTCTACCGCTGAGCCACAACCCCAGCCCATCAAAATAAAATTTTTAAAAAGGGTGGGGATGTAGCTCGGTGGTAGAGCACTTGCTTAACATGCACAAAGTGCTGGATTCCATCCCCATTACTGTAAAAAAAGAAAGAAAGAAAGAAAGAAAGAAAGAAAGAAAGAAAGAAAGAAAGAAAGAAAGAAAGAAAGAAAGAAAGAAAAGTTGAGATTAACAATACAAAAGCAGATTGGAGTTTTGTGAGAGCCTTTCAGTTCCTGAATAACGATAATTGGGATCATGCAAACCTTTCTCAAGTGTTGAAGTTTTATGTTTTTTAGTTTGTCCAATACTTAACATGTTGTTCAAAACATTGAGAAAGACCTCAGAACATAAGACATGTCTATTTCGTAATGATATAGGAAATACACATTCTGTGACTCAGCTGTGGGAATGGTGGTCCTGGGCTCTGCTAAAGTAAACATGGGAATGTGTGGAATTCACTTGTCTTTTGCAGGAAATAAGGTGTCATTGTTAGAATAGTTTCCTGTCATAAAAAAAAAAAAAATCTCTGATTCATTTTAAAATAGCAACCTTAGAAGTTGTTTTTGACTCAGAAATCTATAGGAAATCCAAAATTGTATGTTTTTTCTTTCTGGTGAAAGAATTTTCCACAGATAAGGAATTAGATGTTTCTGTCCCTGGTACACACAATGTAACGATTGTGTATTTTCCCCATTCACCTGTGAAGGTGACCCAACATGAAAAGTAGGAAAACTGTTGATTTCAGTGACAAGTTATGTAACACAAAACCATCCTTCTTAGCCATTTCTACATATCTAGTCCTAAGAACGGTGTACCCCGGCAGACTTAAAATCAGAATCTGTGGCCATCAAACATTCTTATCTGACACTTCTTTGGTTTGTACTTTGTTATGACCTTGCACTTAAAACCACAGGCAAACCATTTCTGGACAGACCCAGCCATGACTTTTTCTATAAAGGTAAAAAGGATTCCCCCCCACCCCCCCGCCCCCAGCAAAAAGTAATTTTTACAAGTAAAAAATTGTTTGACTATAGTTCCTTTATGTGAAGAATCAGAAAAATAGCTGGGCGTGGTGGCACATTGCAGGTACATGCCTGTAATCCTAGCAACTTGACCCAGAAGGCTGAGGCAGGAGAATTGCAAGTTTGAGGCCAGCCTCAGCAACTTAGCAAGACCCTAAGCAACTTCTCAAAATCTCAGCAGTAAACCCTCTGGCTTCAGTCCCCAATACAAAAAAAAAAAAAAAGAAAAGAAAGGGAAAATAAATACTTTACAAAGTCTTTTCAGTGTGACTGAAGAAGTTAAATATTAAATAAATATTAAAGATTCAAAACCTGTCCGGCCAGTGGCCTGTTACCCCAGCAACTTATGAGGCCAAAGCAGGAAGAGCACAAGTTCAAGGCAACTGGCAATTTAGCAAGACTCTATCTCAAAATAAAAAAAAGGACTGGGGATGCAGCTTAGTGTAAAGTACTCTTGGGATCAACCCCCAGTACTGAAAAAATAAGAATTAAATAAAAAGGACTGTGGGCATAGCTCAGTGGTAGACACTTCCCTAGCTTGTGCAAGGCCCTGGGTTCAGTTCCCAGCACTGCAAAAGAAAGAACAAATACCACAAAATCCTAATCAGAAAGGTTTATAAAGGAAGTGCTGCTGCTTACTAGAAAGATAGTGAGAGGCTGGCTGCTTTTGGAAGAGCAGGAGAGACTTAAAAATCAGAAAAGCCAAGTTCTCAGTGAGCCATCAGATCATGAGACCACATCCTCAGGATTACAGCCCAGGTCCGCTGTCTTCTCTGACCTTTTAAAAATTGAAAACATTTTTATTGTGGTACTACATAGGTAAAACAAAATTCACCAGCTTAGCTGCCTGAAGCGTACAATCTTATGGTGTCTTGTACGTTCTCAACAAGGTGCAACCACCGCCATTATGTGTTCCAGAATATTTTCATTATCCCGAAATAAGCTCCCACCCATTAAACGGTTATCCCAAGTTTTCTCCTCCCCCTGGCTTTCTGTCTGTATGAATTTACCTATTCTGGAAAATACAAAATAATAAAATATATGGTCTTGGGCTGAAGACGTAGCTCAGTGGTCAGTGGTGGGGGATTTACTTAGCAAGTGTGAGATCCTGGATTCCATCCCCAGCACTGGGGAGTGGGGAGTGGTCTTTCGTCTTGCTTTTTTCACTTACAATATATGTAATGCTTCAAAAGTTCATTAGTGTTGTAGCATATATCAGCACTTCACTGCTTTTTTATAGGTGAATAATATTCCATTATATAGGTATAGTATATTTTGCTTAATCAGTTTATGGACATTTGAGTTGTTTTCACATTTGACTATTGTAAATAAAGCTCCTATGAACACTCATGCTCAAGTTTTTTTTTTTTTTTTTCCTTTTGGCACTACTGGGGATTGAATACAGTGGGCTCTACCATTGAGCTACATCCCAAGCTCTTTTAATTTTTATTTTTGGTACCAGGGATTGAACTCAGTGGTCCTTTCCCACTGGACTACACCCTCAGTCCTCTTTATTTTGAGATAGGACCTCGCTAAGTCGCTTAGGGCCTTGCTAAGTTGCTGAGGCTGCCCTCAAACGTGCAGTTCTCCTGCCTCAGCCTTCTGGGTCAAGTTGCTAGGATTACATGTACCACCATTCCCAGCTATTTTCCTGATTCTTTACATAAAGGAACTACAGTCGAACAATTTCTTTTCTTGTAAAAAATTACTTTTTGCTAGGGGGAAATTAATCCTTTTTACTTTTATAGAAGAAGTCATGGCTGGATCTGTCCAGAAATGACTTTCTTATGGGTTGTCTTTTATTTTGTTTTATTTTTTGGTTGTAGATGGACATCATAACTTCATTATTTATTCATTTTTATGTGGTGCTGAGGATCAAACCCAGTGGCTCACATGTGCTAGGCAGGCTGTCTACCACTGAGCCCCAGCCCCAGCCCTGCCTGTTTTTTTTTTTTTTTTTAAATAATCTTTTTTATTGGTTCTAATTAGTCATACATGACAGTAGAATGCATATTGACACATCATACATAAATGGAATATAATTTTTCCTTCTTCTAGTTGCACAGTTGTAGAATCACACTGGTCCTGTCATCATATGTATATAGGATAATAATGTCTGATTCATGCTACCATCATTCCTATCCCTATGCATCCCTGTGGTTTTAAGTGCAAGGTTAAGTTGGAGGGATAACAGACATGAACCACTGTGCCTGGTTTACAAATTTTTCCTTGAATACCTGCTTTCAATTATTTGGGGTATATACCTAGGAGTGGAGTTGCTGGCTCAGGTTGTAATTCTACATCTAACTGATCGAGGAACCATCAGACATTTTTCTCTTGTCTCTTAAAGCCTCTCTAAAAGGAAAAAATGTGGGCTGGGGTGTAGTTCAGTGGTAGAACACATGCTTAGCTTGTTTGCGACCCTGGATTCGATCCCCAGCACTAACATGAACCAACAAACAGAAATAAAGATCCACCAGAAATTTGATATTCCAGGGCTGGGGTGGCAGAGCACTTGCCCAGCGTGCTTGAGGCTCTGGGTTCTATCCTCAGCATAAAGATTTTAAAAATTGAGATTCCAGTGTCAATCAAGGAACACATGTTAAAGAATGGGTATCTTCCTCAACTGAATATTAAAAGTCTAAGAGGTTACCTTGAGGTCAAAATCCATTCAGAATGCTTTGCCAAATGAGCAAGCAATTGCAGGCCACTCGTATGAATTCACTTCTTGCCATGGGTGGCTTTTTCCTAAAACATTTGGCTTTTGACAAAATGCAGTATCTCTTAGGAGGATGGTTATAAATAGATTACACTGTCCCTGTCCACTTGGGTTTTGTACTTTTTCTGGGTCAAACGGAAGCTCTCTAATCTTTTGTGATTTGGTTGAATATAGAATAATCCAAGGGCAAATCCGAGGGAGCTACTCATCTTCCTTTTTATGTTTTCTTTCGCTTAAATATCATGGTTCCCAACACAGGGCAAAAGAGAAATAAAATAATTACAGATAACGCTGATAATTTCCCAACATCAAACTGCCTGGTGACTACCCTTGTCCAGCCCAGTGGGAACACACTCAGAGGGGTGTTGGCCACAGACAGTGAGCTCCACAGAAAGGGTGCAAGAGATGGTAGAAGTCAAACTGCTTTTCCTACCTTCATACCCACTGCAACACAGAATGATCAGGTTGCCAAAATATGGGGGATCCCCCTGCCCCACCAAGCACCTCTCTGGCAGATGCCCACGGGGTGTCCCATGATACAATTCAGTTCTGCTACTGACTACTTGGAGAGAGCATGGGATCCCATTAGTGAAGGCCTAAGAAGCACAAGTCTGCCCCTACTTCAGATGCCAATTGCAAGCTGGGGCACAGTGGTGCACATCTATAATCCCAGTGACCGGGGAGGCTGAGGCAGGAGGATCACAAGTTCAAAGCCAGCCTCAGCAGTTTGGTGAGGCCCTAAGCAACTTAGCGAGAGCCTGTCTCAAAATATAAAAAGGGCTGGGAGGTGGCTCAGTGGTTAAGCACCCCTGGGTTCAATCCCTGGTATCTCCTCCCACCCCCCAAAACGACCTAGATGCCAATTACAAGTAGTAGGTTGCCTCTCTAATTTTCTACCACCCCCTCCTGGGGCTCTGTTCATTTTTTGAGGTGACTCACAAAACTCAGGGAAACACATTTACCTGTTTATTAACAAAGAATATACAAAGGATACAGGGGAAGAGCCGAATGCAGAGCAGGGATGCACAGGGCAAGCTGGTGGGGAGGGTCCCAGAGCCTCCCCACTATGTGGGTGGAGCCACCCTCTAGGCATCGCTACCTGTCTAGCAACCTGGAAGTTTTCCAAATTCTGCCCTTTTTTATGGAGGTTTTTATGGAGGCTTCATTATGAAGGCCAGATAGATTATATCACTGGTCATTAGTGATTAACTCAGCCTCCAGCCCTTGTGTCCTCCAGGAGGTGGGGGTGGCTAGGGTGGAAGTTTCCTCTCCTTTAGGAGGCTGTCAAAGAAGCCCTTCACCAGGCATCTCATCAGCATACTTATAACTTTGGAAATTCCAAGGGTTTTAGGAGCTGTGTGTTAGGCAACTGGGAAGGGGACCAAATGTGTATTCTTATTATAAATCACAACATCTCAAGGGGCTAGTGCATTCCTCTATGCAGCCTCCCATTCCTCAATGACTCTAGAGGCCCAGCCTCCCCCAGAGATTCCCAGATTTTGGGAAATACTTCAGGAATTTTTCTTCATGGGAGAACTGCTCTTACTGAAGGCTTATACCCCAACTATTTAACAGTCAATACGACCATGGGCATCAACAAGTCAGCACAGGGGACCTGGATCCTGAACAGAACTTTGGGTTCTGGACCCCCTATCCCCTCTACTGTGGGTCTGGGTGGGTCTGATTCAGTGCTGTAGTTGCTGGAACAAAGGGAGATCTGGAACCTTGAGTTAAGGAGGCTGTGGCCTTGGGAGGAGACATTCAGGTGGTGACTCTTTACCAATCGATATGGAATATTTAAAAAGTATTTTAGCGGGGCTGGGGTTGTGGCTCAGTGGTGGAGTGCTTGCCCGGCATGTGTGAGGCACTAGGTTCGATTCTCAGCATCACATATAAATAAATAAAAATAAAGTTCCATTGACAACTAAAAGAAATATGTTAAAAAAAAAAAAAGTATTTTAGCAGCCAATATGGCTGTACTGACTCAGTAGAAGGATTCCGTTACTAGAAACTGTGGTAACGCTCCCCTTCCCCACCATTCTCAACCAGAAATCTTCAGGATCAAGATTTTGCTAGGCAGCTGGGCACGGTGACATATAGTTCAAGCTGCTCCAGAGGCTGAGGCAGGAGGATCACCTGAGTTCATGAATTCGAGACCAGCTTGGTAACCTAGTGAGACCCCAGCTCAATAAATAAGTGGGGGGGGGGGATAGATTCTGCTACCCTTCCCACGAGAAATAGTTACCACTTTTCCTACAAGGCAAGGTTTTAATCGTGCTGCCTACCCCAGCTTCCAACGGTGAAGAGAGGACAGTCCTGTGTCCACTGGGGGAGGTCAGCATCACGACTTGCAACTCCAGGAGCATCCAGGAATTCCCTAATGCCTGTTGAACTTGAGATCACCATAGGCTTTTTTTTTTTTTTCTATATCCCCAGTTGCACTTGGTCATTGTCCTGTTAATAGCCAGCAGTGTTCTGTTAACACCTAAAAATATCAACCCTCCGCCCCTCCCCTGCCTTACCAAAAGCGGAAGAAAACTCAGAGATAACTTTTGGATGGCGTTGGGGACCTCGGTCTCACTCCAACGTCTCTTCCCATTGCAGCTTCTTCCCATACCCTCCTCCCCATAGCGGGGATTGTGGGCTGTGCTCCAGAGGCACGCTGTCAATCTCCACTTCCATCTCATGATTCTAAGTCCTTTCTTGCAGAAATTCTATCACATTTGCTCTATTATTTGTCAGTATCAGCAGTAGAGAAAGCACGTGACTTTAGCTGAGTGGCCAGCCTTTTTTTTTTTTTTTTCAGGGTTAATGTGGGGACGTGGAGAGAGACTGTGATTATTGTGTCCAAGATTGTGTGAGCATGGAGCTGCCACAGCCATTTATTCAAACAACATGGACAAAAGCCTTTGGAGAAGAAGCACAGCCAGACAGCAGGGCCAGACATCCAGGGATTCCAGCCCCGTGTACAGACAGGCATCAGTTAAACCCTGGGCCACTCCTCGGGCTCTTCTTCTGCTGGGACCAATACATTCCCTCTTTTGCTTAATTTCAGTTGTGCTTCTGTTGCTACTGAGAATGAGGCAGCCTATCTCTCAAGGCCCAGGCCGTATGCCCGTTTCTTCACATTCTCCTTTCTCTCCTGGCTCTCCCTTTGCACTCTTTGGATGCTGCCTTGAGTCCTGTTGTTTGTGTACATTCTTCATCCTTCTAGAAAGCAAGGGCCTTCCAGAGGGTGGGCTCTTGGAGGGTCCAGACTAGATTACAAGGTGTTAATTAGGCTTTGAGTGGGTGATGAGAACAGAGCTGGAGCTTAGTCAGGAAGAGAGAGGAAAGGGTGGTAGGAAAGTGGCAGGTGCTGGGTGGGGGTGGGGGGGGATTGGTTGTTGTGGTTGACCTAAGAAGGCTCCAGAAGGCTCAGGAAGAGTCAGGCACAGTGGCGCACACCTGTAATCCAAGCTACAAGGGAGGCTGAGGCTGGAGGATCACAAGTTTGAGGGTAGCCTGGGCGACTTAGTGAGACCCTGTCTCAAAACAGAAAGGGCTGGGATGTAAATTCAGACGCACAATCCCCAGTGTCAAGGAAAAAAGAGGAGGAGGAGAAGAAGAAGGCTGTAGAAGAAGAAAATCCATCCCAGAGTAGACAGGAACATTCATGTTTCTCAACAAAGGAAAGTCAGGGAAGAGGGAGGAAGATGGTATTAAAGAAAGAGGGCTCCCTGCAGGAACTCAGGCTCAGGATCAGCAGGTGGCCTGGAGTTGGGAAAGGGTATTTATTCTGAGACAGGAGTGGGGAAAGAGGGAATGTATCAAGATACGGTGACTTTTTAAAATGCTTTTATTAGTGCATTAGTGTTATACTATGGTGACATTTTTAACATGAAGAGGAATGGAAGGAATACGTACTTTATGGATTTTAATCTTGGAAAAAGTAGCAAAGAATTCACTGTCGTGCCGTTTGGGTGTTTTAATTGAAGACTTTCTTCAACTGCCACCAGGATGTAACAGCTGTGCATTTTTCCTCTAAGGGGACATCACCTCTCACTGATGGCCTTAAAGGTCTCCTTGTCCATATCGTCTTTCTATATCCAACTGTTTTCTACCTTGTGTCAGTCAGATGCTTTACAGTGAAAATCTTGTCATCTCCTTTTTTTTTTGAGATGCTGTAAGGGCTTCCAGGAAGTTCTCAGCTCAGCACATAATAGGCCTATAGTCTGTCCCTGCTCAGCACCTGGGGACAAACCCCCAGGCCACTGTTATTTCTACTTGCCCTTTTTATTCTTCTCATCCTTATCTCACATTTTCTACCTCCACGATTGGGAAGTTACCTGGTTCGTTTTTGCCAAAGGTTGTTCTGTTTCATCTCTAAATCGTTCTGCCTGTGCTTCAAAGTTAATTGGGCAACACTCGCCAAGCATGAAAAAGGTGCCGGATGTTGCAAAGGAAGTGACAGCAATCTTATCCAAACTGGCTCACTGGGTAAAGGCCTCTTCTCAACTGCAACTCCAGCCCCTCCTGCCCGAAAACCTTACAGAGAAAACTGAACATTGATAAAACTGAGTAAAATCACTTCAGATGGAAATGTAACTTCATTTACTTATGCAAATTCAAGTCTGCATTTTATCTAGAGGTTCTAAATGTGAGCTATGTGGTCAAAGTCAACTGTAAAATCATGTTTTTTTGTGCTTATTATTGTATAGTAGACATTACTGTATACTTAACTATTATTATGTAAGATTATGTATATATTTATATACTTAAACTGAATATATTATGAACAATTCAAGGGATTTTCCAGGAAGTAATTTTTTCTTTTTTTTTTGGTGGTGGTACTAGGTATTGAACCAAGGATCACTCTACCACTGAGTACCCATGCCCCAGCCCCTTTATTTTAAATATTATTTATTTATTTATTTTTGGTACCAGGGATTGAAACCAGGGGTGTTTAACCACTGAGCCACATCCCCAGCTCTCCCCCGCCTCTTTTTTTCACTTTGAGACAGGGTCTCACTAAGTGGCTTAAGGACTCCTTACGTTGCTGAGGCTGTTTGAACTTATGATCCTCCTGCCTCAATCTCCCAACCTGCAGGGATTACAGGCATGCACTACTGTGCCTGGTTTCACCCTTTTTATATTTAATTTTGAGACAGGGTGTTGCTATATTTCCCAGGCTGGCCTTAAACTTGTGATCCTCCTGCCTCAGTAACCCTGAGTTAATGGGGTTGTAGGCATGTACCACTGCACCCATTACTCCAGATAGTAATGTTGAGTATATCTTAGTATTATTGACTTTAGACTCTACCCCTTCCTACCCCTTTTATTAAGATGTAAAGAGAAAGTTGCAAAAATTATATTAGAAAATCTCTTATGAAATAGCATTAGATTGGAAAATGTTGTTCAGATGCAAGCATGGTATCTTCTGCTCTAGCATTGGAAAGAAAGGCTCTTTTTCTGTTGAGCATGAGATGAAGTAGTTGGCACATGCTTGGGGCCAGGAGAGTCTTCAAACACTAGATTCTTGCTAGTGCTCATTGTTCCAGAGGCATTTAGGAGAGATGTGTGAGGAACTAACTCACAGAGTCACATTCATGATAATTGGGCTTGTTTTGCAGAATGGCCTGGGCTATTTATATTTCTTTATTTCTCTTATTTAAACTAAATCGCTGAGAAAGTGTATTTGAATTCATTTATGTCAAATATTGATGCCATATAACCCTGCTCACTGTCCTGGTTCAAGTTCCTCAGAAAGTGTTGTATGGGAATGTGTCTGGGAGAATCAGTAGGTGGTTGTTAAAGCCCTGAGCAGAGCGTGGTGATGCATACCTGTAATTCCAGCAGCTCCAGAGGCTGAGGCAGGAGGATTGCAGGTTCGAAGCCAGCCTGTACAATTTAATGAGGACCTAAGCAACTTAGCAAGACCCTGTCTCAAAATAAAAAATAAAAAGGTCTGGGGGTGTGGCTCAGGGGTTGAGCACCCCTCTATTCAATCCTTGATATTTCCCTTCAAAAAAGCTCTGAGTTTGGATGTGTTCACCAAGGGCCTGTGTGTGTCAAGAGACAGGGCTGCAGCTGACTGATGTATGTGGACCAGGACGAGAGGGAGCCCCAAAAGCAATCTAGAAAAGCGTGAGCCTTGAAAATGACCAGGAGATGCTGAAGATGTAGCTCAGCGATAGAGTGCTTGTTTACCACGCACAGGCTTGGGTTCAATCCCCAGCAACACACACACACACACACACACACACACACACACACACACGGGAGAAAGGGAGGAAGAAAGAAAAAAGAGAGGATTGGGACGCTAAGGAAAAGAGTTTCAAAGAAAAGACAATGGTGAAGTGTCTGGTGATATAGAGGAGGCATCCCCCTCTTTTTTTTGTGGGGGATACTGGGGATTGAACTCAGGGGCATTCGAACACTGAGCCACATACCCAGCCCTATTTTGTATTTTTAGAGTCTGTCTGAGTTGCTTAGTGCCTTGCTATTGTTGAGGCTGGCTGTGTGCCACTGCGCCTGGCATATCCCTGCCCCCCCTTAAGTCAGGTGAGACTAATGGGCATATTTGGGGATTAGCAATTTCTCCGTAGTGGACTTTGCTAATCTGCTGTTGAGCAGCATGAGGTGTAGAGATCAGATTGCAGGGGGTGGGCATTTTTTTTTTTCCCAAGAGTTAGATGTGTTGGAAACCTAGTACTCCACTTTATGGCTGTTTAGTGATTTCTTTAATCATATTTCCTTCCCAGCTTTGCTCCTGGGTTGGCACCATCCCTATGTTGGGAGCACCCTATGTGCCCCCACCCATGGCTATCTGTTAGAGTCTGTAAACAAGTCAAGATGGCGCCTGGCATTTTGCAGAGGGAGTGGTTTGTGAAGTAACGCAGGCGAGCCATTAAGTGTGGAGATTCCTTATTGGTTGACTGCGGTATCTAGTTTATGTTAATTAAGATAAGCTGTGTGGAATGTATATATACCCCTCCTGTCCTACAATAAACGGCTCCCACTCCTGCTGTATCAATGTACACAAGTTGTTCGTCACCCCCCCCCCTTTCCTAGAGTCTTCCCAGGAGTGGTTGGGTC
This sequence comes from Callospermophilus lateralis, assembly GCF_048772815.1. Lineage (NCBI taxonomy): Eukaryota > Metazoa > Chordata > Mammalia > Rodentia > Sciuridae > Callospermophilus > Callospermophilus lateralis. The sequence goes on from NC_135317.1 coordinate 81,293,862, forward strand.
CCTGGCACATCTTCCTGTGCTTCTGCCTCAATTTTCTCTCCCACTTGGCCTTAGTCCCTCAAACTCACCCCCACATGCCTTCTGAATGTGACCTCTCTGATGTCCTGGACAAAGATGGAGCAAGTAATCTTGTCATGGTGCTCTCTGTAATGAAAATAAGCTATGGCTACACATGGAAAGTTGGATGAGTCCCGCAAACCTGATGCTGAATGATAAGCCAGACTCAGAGCAGTGCAGGCTATGTATTATAACTATATGTAAATTTCAAACAGAGAAAACAAAAGGTTGGGTGAATGACTGGGAGGAGATCCAAGGGAGGTGGGACAGTTGATAGTGTTCTACATCTTATTTGGGTGGTGGCTATCAGAGTACTTTTAAAAGTCATCAAATGCACCTTACTATTTCATCAAGTAGGGCTGGGGGTGTAGATCAGTGGAGGAGCACTTCCCTAGCATGCACAAGGCCCCAGGTTCCATCCCTGCTGCACCAAAAAAAAAAAAAAAAAAAAAAAAAAAAAATCAAGTATATTTATAATTTATCATTTTTATATGTAAAACTTGAAAACATTTTTCCTTAATTCTGAGATTTGCTCCAAGTCATTATATACTGTATTATCAACTATTTTTTTATGTTACACGTTATTTAATTACCTTTAAATTCAAAATTGTTATTTCCTTTTAAAATTTTCTTTGGTTAAAACTCACCTTACTGATCATAAAATGCTGATTTTATTTTTTTAAATTTCGTTTTGTTTTGTTATTGTTGTTTTGTTTTTGGTGATGGAGATTTAACCCAGGGGGAATTTTACCACTGAGCCCTTTTGTATTTTTTAATTTTGAGGCAGGGCCTCCCTAAGTAGCTGAGGTTGGCCTTGAACTTGCAATCCTCTGTCTCAGCTTGTACCTGGCCCTGGTTTTATTTTCAAATGTGGTTTTGATGGTTAAATATGATAGTTAAAGGAATTTATTTCCAGATAATCTAAAACACAAACAATTTGCTCTTTGTGCTTTATTTATGAGGAGACTGGGATTGAAATGCTAAATGTGTAATGGTGACAAATGACTGATGTGTTTGGTTTTTTCCTCCCTGGGTCTGGGGCTAGAACTCAGGCCTCACCCACCCAAGGGAGGTGCTCTACCACTGAGCGACACTCACAGCCCATTGCTGCCCTGGCCAACCAGCCTCTATTCCCCATTTCTGGGACAACAGTAGTACCCCCTCTATCTTTGCTTTTGTGGGTGTATTAGTTATCACTTCCTACTGCTTTAATTTGAATCTCTTATGGTTTCTGAGGGGCTAGAGTTATGCAGCGTTTCTTGCTGGGTTGAAAGGCTGCAGAGGCTCCCCAGAGGACTGAGTCGGGGAAATACCTGCTTCCAAACTCATGAGGTTGTTGGCAGAATTCGGTTCCTTGCTCGTTACATTTTCTCACTGGTTGTCCTCTGGAGGCCAGCCTCAGTTCTTAGAGGCCACTCCCAAGTTCTTACCACACAAGCCCTCCACATGGTTGCTTACTTTGTCAAGCAGGCAAGCACAGGAAAGCCAGCAGCAAGACAGGCTCTGCAGTCTGTGAAGCAGAGTCACATTAGTTGTGGTGTGTTGTTTAGGACCACGTCACAGGGTGTGTTCATTCTCAAGTGAAATGTATACAAGGGTAGACACGGGGGGCCACCTAAGGGTCTATCCGCCCCAGAGGGAAAGGGTCTGTGTCTCCTGCCAGGGTTCAGGTGAAGCCTCTACCCTGTGACTTTGGTTAAGCCATTCATCCTTTGGGTTCCCAAGTGCTGGGTAAATGGAAGTTTGAAACTTCACTAAGGCCACCTGAGCCTTCCTCGGGGCAGGGAAGGGAGCCAACCAGACACATGGAGCCAGAATCAGGCCAGCTGAGGTAGCCTCCTCCTGATTGCTGAGTTGTGGACACACACCACTTTGGAAATCCTTGCTCCATTTAATTGAATATATATGTGAAGTCACCTCTAGACTATTGTTATCTCCAGGTTGTCATCCTGTCTCACCTACTGTGCCTTCCTCATATTTAGAGATTAATGCAGCCTCCTCAGTGGCCCACTCCTGCAATCCCAACCACGTGGAAGGCTAAGATGGGAGGACAGCAAGTTAGAGCAATTTAGCGAGATCCTCAGCAACTTAGCTAGATCCTGTTTTTCTTTTTCTTTTTAAAAATATTTATTTAGTTGTAGATGAACACACAGTATCTTTATTTATTTTCATGTGCTGCTGAGGATTGAACCCAGCGCCTCACACATGCGAAGCAAGCGCTTTACCACTGAGCTACAGCCTCAGCCCCTAGATCCTGTTTCAAAATAAAAAATAAACAAATAAAAAGAACTGGGGATATAGCTCAGAGGTAAAGCGCCCCCTGGGTTCAATTTCCAGTTTAAAAAAAAAAAGAACTAAGGTATAAAGCTGAGATCTTTGCCTCTGTTTCCAGGAATCCTACTATTATCCTTGGAATCTCCAAAGTGATAAGTGTCTATGCTAATGAGTTGGTAGGGTGCTGGCCACCTCTCTGCAGCTTCAGGGCCCCGGGGCTGGTCTGCAGGAAGACCTAGTCTTCAGGAGGAGCGGTTGAAAGTTATCTCCATGGTCCGGTGGTTGAATCAGTCCTGCCTATAACTGAAGCCAAAGGACTGGGTGTGCAGAGCCCCTGGATGGCTGAGCTGTGGGGCTTCCCGGAGGGTGCTGCGCAGAGAGGGCCCGAGGCTCCTTCACCCTACGGGTCTCTTCAGCTGTAGCCTTTAAAATGTCCTTTACAATAAACCCATAAATGTAAGTATTTCCCTTACTTTTGTGAGCTGCTCTAGCAAATTAGCATGCCCAAGGAGGGGTTGTGGGAGTCCGGGGTAATAGCAGGTGGGTCAGAAACGCAGGACCAACAGCCCGGGCTTCGGAAGAGGGAGAGGACTTTGGGGCCTGAGCCCTCAACCAGTGGGATCTGATCCTGTTATCAAAACTGAATTGAGGGGCTGGGGTTATGGCTCCAGGAGTGGAGTGCTCGCCTAGCACACCAGAGGCAGGGGTAGGGAGTGGGGTGCGTTGGGGGGAATCATATGCTATGATGATTGCTGAGTGAGAGAACAGGAAAAGCACGTTGGTTAGTTTTTTTTTCCTCCTATGTCCTTCAAACATGCCTCAATAAAAGAAGAAAAAGTCACTCAAAAAATGAGTAGTGGAGGCCGGGCCCGGGCCGGTGGTGCATTTCTGTGATGGCAGAGGCTTGGAAGGTCTGAAACAGGAGAATTGGGAGTTCAGAGTCAGCCTCAGCAACGCGAGGCCCTAAGCAACTCAGTGAGACCCTGTCTCTAAATAAAATACAAAATAGTGCTGGGGATGTGGCTCAATGGGCGAGTGCCCCTGAGTTCAATCCCTGGTGCCAAAAATAATAAAAAAAAATGAGTGGGGTCGGGGCTGGGGCTGTAGCTCTTGGTAGAGCAATTGCCTAGCACGTGTGAGGTTCTGGGTTCCATCCTCAGCACCACATAAAAATAAGTAAATAAAACAAAGGTATTGTGTCCATCTACAACTTAAAAAATAAAAAATAAAATAAAACCCACAGAGTGTGTATAAGCATATAGCTAGAGTTGATACTGTGGGTTGTATCAATCCAAAAATGAAGTGGGTTCTGCCCTGTCCATCTGTAACTGTATTAAGCAAAAATGTCTGGGCATCTTTTCACCAACTTTAGAGAATGCATTTGGCAAGGTTTGACTTAAAGCACCTGCTTTGAGTATTATGTCCTGGCACGCAGGTTTGCCTGGGAAAGCTCCAGGTTCTGCCTGTTGCCCCAGCGTAATTATTAATAGTGTTCTCCTTCACACTCTAAAGTGTCTTTTTTAAAAAAAAATATATATATAGTAAATTATATGTGACCCCAGCTTTGAAGTATCTTTCAGACTAAGTTGGGAGCCTTGGAGAGGTCCCTTCCAGGAGATGGTGGGCCGTTCTCATCCCCCAAACTGAAATTCAGAGTGAAAATCCCTGTGACTGCAGAAATGCACTCTGGAGGCTGAGGCAGGAGCATCTAAGGTGCAAGGCCAGCATGGGCAATTTAGTGAGACTGTCTCAAAATAAAATTCAAAGAGCTAGAGATCTAGCTCAGTACTTGCCTGGCCTGTGTAAGACATTGTGTCCAATTCCCAATGCCTATGAAGTAAATGCATAAAGTGTAAGTGTGAGCCCCACCACCACCCAACACTTGCTAAACCTGGTGGAGGCCTGGGGTGGAATCCCTAGCACTGGCAAAGCAAAACAAAACAGAACAACAACAACAAAACCAAACAACAAAAGAAAGAGCTCAGAGGAATTAGAGTTAGGGGCTCTGTTAGGAAGCAACAGGATAAGAGGAAGATATGAATAGGAAGTAGAGAGTGAGGAATCATGAAAGAGGTTGGTAGAGGTCCCAGATGACTTCTAGAATCCTTTCTTCTTCTTAGTCCTTCCTTTCCTTTAGAACATAGACTGAAAACTGGTTTCAAAGAAAATTTTGGGAAGGAAAGGAAGGTGGAAAGTTGGGGGTACAGTTGAGGATGATGGGGAAGGGAAGGGAGATGCCCAATTTGTGAGTACCAGCTCTGCAGACAGGTGACCTGGATTTGAGTATTGACCCTTGCTCTTGACGGTGGTATGCATTTGGATGAGTTACCATGTGTTAGATCTGTCTTCCATACCACAGTGGCAAAATGCTGAATGGTGAGGATTTAAATGAGACAATGCATACGATGTGGCTGCAGAGTCTTTGGAACGCAGTAGAACCTCAGTCAAGAGTGGCTTCCATCAGGAACATTCATTGGCTCCCCTTATTTATCATGTGCTTTAAATATCTTACCCAGTTTCATCCAACGGACTGGATATTTCCCTCCTATTATAACTGAGGAAACCAAGGGTCAGGGATGACATAGTTTTCTTGGTTGGCTGGTGGGGGTGGTGGTGATGGTGGTGCAATAGGATTTATGGTCCTGTGAAACTGGTAGCATTTGATGCTTCTCCACACTAGGCTACCTCATCTGAACCATCAGTGTGTCCCCAGAGCCTAGGACACTGCCTAGCACATAGGCGCCCACAGAATATGTGCTAGCTAGCTGCATGAATGCCTCACGTCTCCACCGTGACGGTCCCTTTGTTCAGTTTGTTGGCCATTTGAGTATTTGGCTCTCATTGTATTCCACTCCACTCATTCACTCATTAGTATGCTGCTTCTTGTCTTTAAGCCTTTGTTTGTGTGTTTCCAATCCCCCAGCCAGACAGGGCATGTTCAGAAGGCCTATTCACTAACGCAGGGAACTGAGCTTCAATGTATTGGAGCCCAAGTAGCACTTTTCAGAAAGATTGCTTGGAACACCCACAGTTGGAGAATCTTGACTTTCTTTTAAATATTCAAATATCACATGTGCACATGGCTAGCTGATCCTTCCTGATTAGGATCAAATATATGAAGCTGCCTTCACATTGGCAGCATAACCAACAATGCGTATTTGGCATGTGTGAATGACTGTCTGCTTTTATTTTGGAGGCTATACAGAGGAAAGAGCACTGGACCTGGAGATTCAGTCACTAACTTCTTGGGCCCCACTGCTTTCCTTATAAAACTGAGATGATGGTGCGTGCCCTAGTGACTCAAAGCTTGGTAAGTCTGGACGACACCACCTATCTTAAAGGTGTTATCATTGTAGAGCACTAGGAACACAAAACATCATCTGAGTTGCCAATTTTATTTAATTAGTTGACTTTTTTCCTTAAATTTTTTTTTCTTTTTTAATTTGTGGTGCTGGGGATGGAACCCGTAGTTTTGAGCATGCGACGCAAACATTCTCCCGCTGAGCCACACCCCCAATCCGAGTTTTCAATTCTAACATGCTGAGTTTCAAAAGAAGATGTACAGGAGGGTCCTATTTTTGTTCTCCCTGGGTGATGAGATTATGGGTAATTTTGTTTTGTCAGTCTTGTCTATCTGCACTTCCTAATTTTGCTATTATGAACTTTTTTTTTTTTTTTTTTTGCTTGGTTGAGTCATTAAAAACACCCAATAAAAAAGAGTGACTTAACACTTTGATATTTTAGTTGACACTTGAGAATCTTTATTGCAAGATATTCAACATTGTTTAATTGATGCATCTCAGTAACAGCATAATAATTATAACAGGGTGATTGCCATCGATTTTTAGAGGCTGTGGTTTTCCTGCCACAATCTGATAAGAAGATTTGGTTTGTCCTCAAACCTGGCATCTGGTATGTGGCTGGTGGTAGGACATCAGGTCTGAATAGCTTGTCTATGAAGGTCCTTGGGGCTCTCCTTCTCTGTATACTCCTGAATTTTTTTTTTTTAATGGTTGGGGAGGATTGAGAATATCCCTAGTTCTTTATTTATTATCTTGAGACAGAGCCTTACCAAGTTGCTTAGGACCCCACTAAGTTGCTAAGGCTGGCCTTGAACTTGTGATACTCCTGCCTCAGCCTCCTGAGCCATTGGGATTACAGACTTGTGCCCAGCTTGCAAATTCACTTTTAAGCATGGATAAATATGCTCCATGTGACTACAACAGATTCAAAAGAAATAAGATGTGATCTGTGACCCAACATGCTTAACCCTTCCAGAGAGTTCTTAGGTTCTCCTTAATTCAGCCTCCTCAAGTTATCCTTGTTCCCCAAAGCACATGGCTTTAAAATTATTGAGGAATAACACATATTAATAGTTATATCTGCATCTTTTTTTGGTGCTGGGGATGGAACCTAGGCCTTGTGAATGCTGAGCATATGCTCTACCCCAGAGCTGCACCTCTGGCCTCTGCTTCTGTTAAGTTGGAGATTATTCCAAGTCTCCATGTTCACATATCACAGCAACACTGCCTGTATGATGCTTCTGCTACTTCCTTCAAGTTTGGGGGTCTGAATCATTCTAGCAGTGGAGATTGAGTGATCCAGCCTCAGCAGAGCTTCCTTCTGCATGTACCACCTGGTTACCAACTGTTCCTCTTACACTCTGTGGTCTTGGGATGTTTTTACCCATATATACTTCTAAAAATATTTTTTTAAAAAAATTATGAGCCTTTTGCATACTTTTTAGTGCACATATGATATTTTAAATAAATTTAAATATCAAATTTTGAAAATGTGCTTGCCTAGCTTGTGTGAGGTTTTGATCCTCAGCCCTGGGGGGGAATATATATAAGGGTAATTTCTTCCCTCTCCATGTGTGCAATGTCTGGAGACATTTTTAGTGATTACAGTTGTGTGGAGATCAGGGGTGCTGCTCAGTACCCTATGATACACCTGGGCCTGGTGGTGCATGCCAATAATCCCAGGACTCAGGAGGCTGAGGCAGGGGGATCACAAGTTCAAGGCCAGCCTGGGCAACATAGCAAGATCCTGCCTTAAAAAAGTGAAAATAAGGGCTAAAGCTGCAGCTCAGTGGTAGAGCACCTCAGGTTCAATTCCCAGTACCTGTCCCCCCCCACAAAAAAAATCTTGTAATGCATTAGCTGGCAAATTTCAGGGAACTATTCAGCCCAGACAGTCCAGTGGTGAGGCTGAGAAATTTTATTTTGAATGTTTCCAAAGGAACATGAATTTGATGGTGATTTTTGTATTCAACAAAATATACAAACTCTTCGACAGCCTTGTTCCTTTTTCTCCTTGGAATTATATTTCTGTTCTCTTTTCTTTACAGATTTTATCATAGCAAAATATATCTTTATGCTTAAAAGTCTTATCAATTACCATTTAATTCTCTGCTACAATACTGCGTATATAAATCAAAACAATGTTCTCAAATATCTCATCACTAGAAGGTCCTAAAGGTTAACATTTTCTTTCATTTTGAGGTACCTTTAGAAATCGATCAAAACCATCATAAATATATTACATTTGACGTATGAGTTCTTAACACAGAGAAAGCTTTTGGTCAAAATGTATCTCTTCAGTGGGATGCATTTAGGAGCCTGTTAGGTAGTGTGGAGAAGAGGAGGTTCTCACCCTTGGGGCAGGGTGCTGGGAGGGGGTGGTCAGGGTGGAAGGGAGTGTGCCTTTTTTTTTTTTTTGGTACTAGGGAATGAACATGGGTGATTTCTCACTGAGAAAAATCTGCAGTCCTTTTTGTTTTGATACACAGTCTTGCTAAGTTGCCCATGCTGGCCTTGAACTCTTGATCCTCCTGCCTCAGCTTCAGGATTACAGGTGTGCGCCTCTGTGCCTTTTGAAATAAGGTTGGGGGCTCGGTTTGTGGTTCAGTAGCAGAGCGCTTGCCTCGCACACGTGAGGTACTGGGTTCTATCCTCAGCACCACGTGAAGATAGAAAAATAAAATAAAAAAATATTAAAAAAAAGAGAAAGAAATAAGGTTGGAGAACATTCATTGTGAAAGGGGGTAGAAATGAGAATGATCACTCTATTTTCTCAGGATGATTGCTTTTAGGAAAGAAAACATATGGCCACTGAGGATTTTGATGGACTTCCTTAAAACTCCCCGTGCCCACATACCTTCTGGAAAATCTTCATGTTCCCATAGCAGTGTTTGTGTACCAGCTTGATCTGATTCACTTTAGCTCTCTAAGTAACTAAGCAACTCTTCGCTTTTAATGATTCAGAAGGCTTTTGCACACAGCTGATGTTATGTTAAAGAAAACAAAGCCAGTCTACATCACAAATACTTTATAAGTCAAGCAAGTAGGATTTCTCATAGGAGGAATAATTGTAATGGATGTGGCACGGCATCATGGTTGAAAGTGCTTGTTCTAGAGTCGTAATATTTGTTCCTATTCTTCATTACCACCAGCTGTGTGATCTGAGACACATTATTGCTGCTCTGATCCACAATTTTCTCACCTATAAACAAGGACTAAAGATAGATTCCTCATTAGGTTGTGAGAGTTAAGTAACCTCCCATACAATGCACTTAATGCAGTGTCTAACAGTTACTAAACAATAAATATCAGTTGTTATTGCTACAGTGTTTACCTTCAGGAATGAGCACTAGAAAGTTGATGTAATGATTTTTTCAGTCTTATTCCTTCTATCGTGACTCTACAGTGCACAGTTATTTTACCCAACTGTTCTGATTCTATGGACAGCATTAGGTGGTTGATATTCTCATGAAGTTCTGGAAGCCCAAGGCTCGCATCTGCGCTCATTTTCTGGTCAGCCTCATAAGGACAAATGTAAACACTAGAAGAACACTGTCTACAAGGGTGGAACTTGAATGTCCGCAGTTATTTTTAATGTCCTCAGAATACCATCTGGGAGTTGCATGATGTAGACGGATGACACTCAGCTTCCTATGGGGTCACTTGCTCAAAACATCTGTAAAGGCATGACTTCAAGTAACAATACCGAAGTACCGTAATCCTTGTATCGACAACCATCCTATTGGGTTACACAGTTTTAATCCCAGAGGAGTTGTCTCTTGACATTAAACTGTCCAAACAGTATTTATATCTGCGGTTGCCCTGCAAGATCACTTAACCCTGCACAGCCGTTTAAAAGTAGTTAATGACAGCACCGGCAGGACTTGCCCCTTATGAATGATCACGTAAGTTCGACCTGTGCTGTCATGGTTTATGGAGGAAGGCAGTTTGTCCATACCCGGCTCCAACCACAGCAGGTAATTTGAAATGAAATGAGACAGTTTCTACAAGCAGATTGATTTGGGAATCTTGCCTGTTCTTCCCTTTGACCCTTGACAAGTTGACACTACAAAGATTGTGACTTTAAAAAATGATTGGGTGCAAATACATTTAGGTAGATGATTTACTGTGTGCTGAAGCAAGGACAGTGCTTTTAGAGGGATGCCTCGAGGGAAGGTAATTGTAAACTTTAACAACTCATGTTTTATGTTTCTGTGTCTTATTAATTATCCCACCAGGTGAATCTACTGAAAACCCTCCATCAGGTAGTTTATATTCTTGGTAAGAGACCAGACCCCCAATTCCATGATTAAGAGAGAGTATTTGTGATGAACTTAGTAAAAGTTACAGATTTAGTTTGCCATTTTGGTCCAAAAACCACAGCTTGCATATTTTGTTATCCTATAAGGATGAGAAACCCAGTTTTCTTTCATGGATTGCATTATTTTGTTTTTGTCAAAATGGTTAAACCTATATAGGAAAAAAAAAAACTGTGATTAAAAGGATGATAGGATTTGATTTTTTGGATAATCAAAAGAGTTACCAGGGATACCTGAAATGAAAAGAAAATCTCAACTATATGTGATCATATTTTTTTTTCCTAATCTTTTGTAGTCATGTTTAGAATTTTTTTTTATTCTCCAGTACTGGGGATTGAACCCAGGGCCTCAAGCACGCTAGGCAAGTGTACTACCAGTGAATTACACCCCCACCCCACATTTAGATTTTCACACTATATATTATGTAATAAGTGAACAAGTATCTTCCATGTCAGTTCTATTTAATTTTTCTGGTGTTATTTTCTTATAAGTTTAGTTTTGTCTTGATTCATAAATGAGATTTAACAATTAACTTTCTTCCAAAACAACCATATAAAGGGCAGCCAGGAAGATAATTTTTTAAAAAGCTGTTATCTCTGTTCACAATTAAACAATATTTATGGCTAGATGATTTTAAATGAATCGATGATAAAACAGTGATGTATTCATGTTTGGATTTGAGCCGAAGTACCACGACCTTTCAGATTTGCCAGAGAAAATATCCACAACATAAGGACTGTAAAACTTGGGCTGTTCTCTGTAGCTTTTGTGTTTCTCTCTATTCTAACCACTTTGCTTGAAATATAATTTTGAAGATGCTAGTAAAAGATGTAACAAATTCCCTCTTGGTCTCCGTTTAAATTATTTACTACCCTTTTGAGCCATATCTTCATTGAACTATGTTAAAAGTATTTTGCTGAAATGTTTCTTTATGTTGTCCATCGGGTTTAATAGACGTGCCGTTTAATAAGCTCTCTACCTGTAAGGATAGACTATTTGACCTCTATGCCCTGCCACTGGTAGACATAGTATAAGATTGCTTTGTGAAATAAAGCTGTCGGTAACATCAACAAAATAAAAAATGATCGTATTCCAATACTCTCTGCTGAGTACTATGACAGCACTGAAATATGGAATAAAATTGAAAGTAGATTAGTTTTGGGTCTTAAGTCATGTTTTGACAAGAAATAAGAGAGGAGAACATATCTTTGAACTTTTAGTTTTAAAGTTTTTAATGAAAATATTTATCATTTTGTAAGGTTCCTTCTTTCTTTATCACATCTAGGCTGTATAACCTTAAAACAATCCATTCTCTTATTGTGAGGGGTATAAATACTGTTCTATCTTTATATTAAATATCATAAAGGAGACGTGCACAGTGCAAGATGCTTTGACACTTAGAAGTTAAAGGATGTCATGCTAATAAAAAAAAGCTTATTGAAGAGGCTGGAGAATCGGTCATTAATAAGCCACATATTTTGAGGGTATGTAAAGCATGTAAATACTGTGGACAAGCCTTTTGCTTTTGCAATGGTTTGAATCTGAAGAGGAAGAATAAATATGTCAGTGTGGAGAGGGACTGGCTGGGGATTGCTCTCCACTTGAAGGAATCTGAAAATGGCCAAGATGGTGCAGATTGTGAAATTATTTCTTTCACTTCCTTTGGTTACAGATTAATCAGGTGAAAGCAGCGATCGTGGGCTGAGTAGGTAACCAGTCCCCCGCCAGGAGGTGTTAATGGCAAACATCCTGTGTTATTCTGTGAGGCTGTGGAGCTCTTAAAAATGCAAGCCCTGCGTCCAGTCCCTTCATTTCATATGCAGAATGATTCCAAAGAGGTCAGGAAAAATAGGGCTCCCTGGGCATCTCAGAACAACTGTCCCTTCAAAACTCCGGATGCAGATTCTCCCCTCGGGTCACAGGGGGCTGCCCTTGCCTTCCCCAGCAGTCTTATTCAGGGGCCAGCTGTCCCTGCAAGCCTTTTTTTTTTTTTTAAAAGAGAGAGTGAGAGAGGAGAGAGAGAAGAGAGAGATAATTTTTTTAATATTTATTTTTTTAGTTATCGGCGGACACAACATCTTTGTACGTGGTGCTGAGAATCGAACCCGGGCCGCACGCATGCCAGGCGAGTGCGCTACCAAGCCTTTAAGATGGCTCCTTACGGAAGAAAAAAGTCTCCCATGCCTTTCGCCACTGGCTAATGTGGATGGCATGTCAGCATAAGGCTAAAACTTTGGCCAGATCCTAATGGAGTCCTGTTCTCAGTCATGAAAAGGGCAGTCCTGTTGTCCTAGTCTTAAAATGTCCTCATTCAAAAATGTAAAAAGGTCATTAAAAAAGCAAAAATCATGTTGGTTAAAGGTTCTAAAAAAAAGTTTCTCTGGGGTCTCTAACAGTCTCTACTGAGTGTTTTTATTTCCTCTTGAGATTCTACAGCTGTTACAAAACAGGGAAAATTTTAAAAATGTAGATGAATATTAAATACAACTATGTTTCTAAGTAGTTGGTGTATGCTGAAGGTGTGATGGAGGTCCTGTAATGGCACCCCTTAATTTGTTCCATTACATGGTTTTAACCTTGACTTTGCTAAATAATTTCTTTAAACAGGACAGTGAATTACTATGGTCATTAGGTTGGTGTCATTTGTCATCATTGATGCAGTCTTATACCCCTGAGTACAGAAGGTTGTTAAATGACAGTACAGTTATCAACCGTCCAGACCAAGTTGCCATGTGTGTTTTGGTCACGGTTTTCCTGGTCAAAAGTCAGACACCAAGAAGGGCCCTGGACACTGTGGGAGGGGTCAGAGAGAGTATGGCAGCCCCGTGGAGGGCTGGGGACAGCACACCCTGGGAAATGTGCCCTTGGGCAGGAAGAAAACAAGGCTAGGAAAAGAGGTGACTATGTCTTAAGGGTAGGGCAGGGTAATAACATTAGAGGTGAAATGAATTTTAGCATATTCTGGAAGAGGGGATTATCTGTAGAAAAGTGAAAATAATTATGCCACGGGCAGGGATTTGGAGGTCATGCCATTGTAAAGCCTACCTAATAAAACAGGTGAGGGGTGGAATTCTCATGGTGGCATTCTGTAGGTTAGCCTGGAGCTCCAGTGTCAGGCCTGACAGCTAATAGCTGTAGAACTTTCAGCAAAAGATGTGAATCTTCTTAGAGCCTGGGTTTTAGTCTGTAAAGTGGGGATGAAACCAAGGTGTCTGATTGTGTGTGAATTAAGTCAGAACCCACTAGAAGGTGCCCTAGCATGGCAGCTGACACAGCAAAGACACCACAGGTGTACTGGTGGCCTGCTCCTCTTCCTCTCTTCTTTCTTCCTATACAAGGATGTCAACCTCTTCTTTCCTTCAGATTTCACGAAGTCTTTCCATTCTTGTGAAAGGCAGTGTTTTTTTCCCCCATCTTCCATTAACCAAAAACTCTTATTCCAACTTTAGTTACTCCAATTATTTGCTTTAAGAAATCTGGACTAGAACCTGAGGGTCAGGGAATTTGAGAGGTTATCTGTACTGCGCTTGGTCATTGAGCTGGAAATAACTGTTTTAAAAAATCATAGGCACCTTAACTGTGACATCTATCACAATTACTACAAAATAAAGAGGGAGATTAGTTCTCCCTTGGGCTCTTCTTTATTTGTTTATGCATTTGGTCATTCTTGAAACGATTTAATTGGGTAGAACAAGAAGATTTCCTAAAGCAATATGCTGCCGTAAGATCCTCACTCCTAAGTAATTTACTATCTAGTTAAGAAGGAAAGCATGTCCCGCGTAAAGATGGACTAAGCTTGGTGAAGGAAAGACACTATATTTGGGAGGGCTTCATGGAAGCATTGCAGTGATCTTTGAGAATGTGCCAGATTTGAAACCCAGGATGAAGGTGAGCAACCTGGGGTGTGAATGGGGACCAGGAGAGCTGGGCAGGGTGTTCTGCTTATAGGGGACCACCTGTCCTGGGTACTAGCCTCCAGGGAGAGTGCAGCAGTACATCCCACCGTCAGCAGGTGGTGAGAGACTGTGTGAGGATGCACTCAGCCACAGCCTCTGCCGTGTTTGCTGGGCTGGGATGAACTTTCCAGGTATCACTTGGACATTGTTAGTCTCATCAAGATCTTGAAGTACAGAAACAGCAAGATGGTTAGCCAGGTGCGGTGGTGCATGACTGTAATCCCAGCAGCTCGGGAGGCTGAGGCAGGAGGATCACAAGTTCAAAGCCAGCCTCAGCAATGGTGAGGTGCTAGGCAACTCAGTGAGACTCTGTCTCTCTCTCTCTTTTTTTTTAAAGAGAGAATTTTTTAATGTTTATATTTTAGTTTTCAGCGGACACAACATCTTTGTTTGTATGTGGTGCTGAGGATGCTAGGCAGCACGCATGCCAGGCTAGCACACTACCGCTTGAGCCACATCCCCAGCCCAAGACTCTGTCTCTAAATAAAATACAAAATAGGGCTGGGCTCAGTGGTTGAGTGTCCCTGAGTTCAATCCCCAGTACCAAAAAAAAAAAAAAAAAAAAAAGAAAAAAAAAAAAAGAAAGAAAGAAACAGCAAGATGGCTGAACATTCTACTAAGGGAAGGCAAATGATTCCAATGCAAAGAAAACCGTATGTTTGTTTAATGGTGAGCAAGGACATAGACCATAGCATGATTAAGGGATGAGTCTCCAGTTGCGCATAAATTCAATGTGTCATGAGGTTCAGGATCAGAACTCAAGGGATTTAACATCATAATGATTTTAGAGGCCTTTACCCTCTTTTTAAAAAAATTGTACATAATTTTCTAAAAAAATTAATTTGTTCTAATTAATTATTTGAGGCCTTTAATTTCATTGAGGATATTTTTAATCACCAATGATGAGATGGTGATGGTTATGGTAGTGATATATATGTTCCAGGCAGTGTTCATTGTGACTTGTGTCAACTCATTTAAACCTCATTACAATGCCATAAGGCACATATAATTATTAACTCTATTTTATAGTTGAAGAAACTGATTTAAAGAACTTATAGAGGGCTGGGGATGTGGCTCAAGCGGTAGCGCGCTTGCCTGGCATGCGTGCGGCCCGGGTTCGATCCTCAGCACCACATACAGACAAAGATGTTGTGTCCGCCGAATACTAAAAAATAAATATTAAAATTCTCTCTCTCTCTCTCTCCCCCTCTTTCTCACTCTCTCTCACTCTTAAAAAAAAAAAAAAAAAAAAAAAAAAAAAAAAAAAAAAGAACTTATAGAATGTGCCAAAGGTCAGTCAGTAAGTGGCAGAACTGGAATTCAAAACCAGGAAGTCTGGCATCAGAGTCCATGACTCATAAAGCCTGGCTGGAAGCATTATTGTGTGATTTACTCATGTATTCATTCCACCAACCCACCAGCCAGCCAGCCAGCCACCAACCAGCTCATTAATTTAGCATTTGCTACACACTAGTTGCTCTGCAAGACACTGGAGCAGACCTCAGGGAGTGAAAGCAAACAGTGCGTCCGTGCAGCTTTCAAATAAATCAGGGAGAGAGTCAGATACCAACAGAAGTGATCATAAGATTGCAATGTGAACCGGAGGTACGGGGTTCTAAGAAAGCTCACAGTAGGAGAATTGGACTAGTAAGGGAAAACTTCCTAGAGAACACTTGGTTGGACCTGAAAGAAGAGTGAGGCAACTAGCAAATGGGAGCCCAACACATGCCTACAAGCCCCTATGACAGAGGGAGAGCCAGTGCCGAGGGACTTGAAGAAGATCACGTGATCCTAGGGAGAGCCCAGTGCTAGAGGAGGCCGAACCAGGCAGGAGGACTCTGTGGGAAAGAGTTTGCTGATGACTTCAAGATCAACAGAGTAATGGATGTGTCTTCAGTGGGGGGAGGGAGGCCCGAGTTGAGTTCCATGTCACTTCTCTTGCTATGACATGGAAAACAGATATGAGGTGGACCTGGGAAATGGGTTTTGGGACCACTGCAGGGGTCCAGGTAAGACATAGTGTAGCTCAAACCAGAGTGTGGTAATGGACTTGGGGATAGGTAGACAGATTCGAGAGACAATTGAGAGGCAAAAATCAACAAAGATCCATAATGGATTAGACAGGGGCGGTTGAACAATGATCCTGGGTTTTTTTGTTTTGGGGGCTTGATGGTGTCCTCCCCTGAGATGGAGGCCTGGGATGAAGACCCGGGGTGGTTTTATTTTGGATAAGTTGAGTTTGGAGCCATAAACAATTTTTGTGCTGCAAAGAATAAAATCAAAACGTAAATATTGTTTATGTGAAATTTTGTAAGAATCGAGAAGTAAGAGGAATCAGAACTGATGCTATGTTTAACATCCATTGTTCTCTTAGAAAGCTGGGTTTTGTATGAATGTGTTCATTTCATTCTTTGGATAGCGCCCATTTATGTTGATGAACAAGTGCATTTAAAATCATCTTTTGGAACAAAGCATGTTACTAAAGACAGGACTACGACGAGTGTAATTGCTTCTACACTGTCTGCTTGTGGACAGACTTGTGTAAACCATCATTAATTCTTTGTATAATGAATGTATAAAATGCAGAGTTTCTATTTAATGGAAAAGTAAACTCAAGCATCACACTGATAATATCAATAATATGCATTTGTAATTACGTAGTGTAGATAACTGTAAAAGCTACATTTTATTACGTTAATAAAATGTCAAACCTCCTGAAACCTTCCAGAGCCAGGCGGCAGCCACACTATTAGGGCTCGCTGCTTCATCAGGCAGGAATCTGGCAAATTGTTGTGAGCTGGTGGTGACGCTGGCGGTGCGCTGGGGAATCTTTTTCTCCCATAAAACGACGATGATTTATTTTTCAAGAGAAAATATTGTGTGTTGATGGAATAACACACCGTCTGAGAGTTATGAGAGTACTGGCAAAGATAAAATTCAAACTTAATGAGGATAAAAAGCAAGATGGGAGACCCTGCTCCCCCAGGCAGACTCAGGGGCTGGGTTCTAAAACTGTAAGTTGCTGACTCCCCACGCCTGCAGCCCCTATCAGGGGGAGCTCCAGATGGAGGGCTAATTTTACAAAAGGGAAGCCAAATAGGGCTGCAAGTGCTGTTGGGCTAACACCTTGGTCACACTGACAGGCGAAAGGACCAGTGCGCTGGATGAACTGGACCAATCGATACTTCTTTAGGTATCTGCCAATCACTCCATTAGAGAGGCAGACTGGGCGCATTAGTGTGAGCTGTATTTCAGATGCTCCAAGGACTCAGCCAGTCTCTCTTCTATAGGTAGAAAAGTTTTCATTTTGGGGGTGGGGTAGGGAGGCCTCCAGATTCAGAGAGCACTGGCTTATGTTCAAAACATCTTAAAGGCAGCTGACAGCTCCGTGTAATCTGTGCTTCAAAAATATTCACATTAACACTGAAGACATTTCTAGAAGCTAAACAAATAAACAGACCATGTGCACCGGGCCCTGTCACCTGATCCAAAACTCAAAGATGGGAGGATTTAAGATATCAACAACTGAGGTGTCAAAAGCATAATGTTTCTGTTGGAAATACCACCCAGAATTCCCAGAGAGCCTTTCCCATTGATTAACTTTGAAATGAAATCCAAACGTTTCTGGCTACAGAGAAAGTTAAAGTTTTTTTTTTTTTTCTTCTTCTTGCAGTTAACTACCAATTTTGAACTAAAAAAAAAATCACTTGAGGTTAAAATTTTCTTCCGAATAACCTCACAGTCTAATCATCCTTCAGGAATGCTCACTTTCTCCCATTTTACAGAATTTTTGCCACAACATAAAAAATGAGTATGATCTGATTTTTGTAGTTTAGAAAATAGTCGTGCGGATGAGCTTCAGGTTGCTCAAATTTGTCTGCAAAAATCTTCTGTATAAGTGTTTTTATTTTTTTCTATGGAGAGAGCCCAGGCTTTCGTAATATTCCCCAAAATGTCTGTGAGCTTCACTCCGCCAACATCAGAAGCATTAGGGATGCTAACACGAGTAAAATATGATTACAACCACCAGTTCTCCTTTCCTCTCCCTGTGATGTATTTCCCTGTAAGGCCAACAGGTGGCAGCATAAACACCAACCTGCAGCAGCCCCATTTTCCTGACCTCAGAGAACTTTTACCAGTAAAATTGAAGACCTGAGATCCCTTCAGTAATCTGGCTTCAGTTTGGATAGATTGTGGATGTACTGTCGCATCAAACTGTCCAAAGTCTTCATGTAGGAGTAGAGTGAGGTTGAATGAAGAATCCTGGACTTTTAAAGTCAAAAAAATTGAGAGACATTTGATATTGCATTTGTTAGGGAGTTGAGCACCTTGAGAAGCCAAGGACAGAGTGTGTTATTGTTGAATCAAAGGTTCTCACATACTATAAAACTGAAGATGCTTTCCTGTCCTGGGATTAGTACTTTATTTGACTGCACAGTATCATTGTTTGACTTGTTTCTAGACTGCCATAAAGAAATTACTTATTTTGAACAGGAAAATATTTTCGTTTCTTGGAACTAACAACCTGAAAGATCTCTTTCATTTCTTCTGATCCTTAGGGGATTGAATATATCAAAAGAAAGAGGAAGTTGTTTTGCACATATGGCTTCTGAGGGGTTTTATTTTGACAGTTAAGTATCACTTTCATTTTCTGTGAGAGAGGACCTAGGCGGTAGATGAATGCTATGTATTCTTAACTAAATGCACAGTGGATAATTATACCTTTTTAAAAATATATGTAACCAGTTTAATCATCAATATTTGAAGGAGCAGATTATGGGTATTAATATGGCTGATGGCAATGAAATTTGTTGGAATAGAGTCCCTCATTTAATGGTATATGTTGTGATATAGTAAGTTTTAGTGATGAAATTAAGCCTCTGTTTAAATCTTAAACAAGCAAGCATCAGATCTCTAAAAAACAATCACTCGATAGGCTTTCATGAGATATATTTTGTCTTCATTTCCTTTCCTTTTAAAAATTTCCCCAATTATCTAACAATTGAGAGAAACACACACACACACACACACACACACACACACACACACACACCCCTTCACAGTTTCAGGCTGCTCTGTGTGGGAGAAGATGATGGATAAAAAGGGCCGGGTGACATTTGACAAATATCAACAGAAGGGAAGCAAATTTTGTGGGTAGAATAGAATTTGTGAACTAGTTCTAGCCTGTTTTCGTTCATTTTTCACAGTCCAGTTCCAAATGTGAGGCTCCCTTGAAATGTAAACTAATTTTCTGGGGTAAAACAGGAACAAAGTATTTGCATTTTGAGTCCTGATTCTCTCAGATAATAAGTAACTTTAGAAGGACCATTGGTCAGTCAATCAATCAGTTTGCATTTACAGATTTACAGAAATCTGTTTTTTTTTTTCCCTCCACTAAGTGTTGAGAGCAATATGAAACAAATGTCATCCTTTAGTTGTATCCATGTGGCCTTCTGAGCCTGACTCTGTGGGGTAGGGGGGAAAGTGCCATACGGGGTGTTGTGGGTAGGCAGGGACATTGGAAGTCAATCTGTCAGGTGTTTTAAAGTAAATCCTGCCTCACCCTCTGCAAGGTCTCTTGGGTAGGACTAAGTGCAACCTCTTTCATTTGGCTACTCCCCTCTTCCTATTAGTCCAGGTGCTTGACACACCTGGAGCTCCTTTTATAAAAGGTTTCATTGGATAAAAATGCGTCCAGATGGGTCACAGTTTGAACAGCCCTTAGTCTGCTAGTTTGTTTCATTCACAAGGGTGATGTTTGTGCCCCCCACCCCCACTTCTGTTAGCTCTGTCACAAGGGGAAAAAAGTACACAGAAGACTTGTCAACCATGCAGATCTTTGGCCAGTTAGGAGTCTGCCTGCTACATGGTTGTCTTTTGGGGGAAAGACTGGGACTAGCACAATAGAATAGGTTTGGACTGGATGGCCCACTCTGCTGAGCACGGAATTCACTTCCAAGAACACTGCCGGAGTCTATAACTAGGGGATTATTTTTTAAAACTCCAGGTGTGTTGGGGGCTCATGGAGAGGCTGACTCAACAAAAGTGGAATGTACCATACTTTAGGTTATAGTTTTTCCACAAGGGAAAAAGGGCTACTCTTCACCATTTCTTATTCAGTGTAGTTTCAGGATTCTAACATGGTGCCCACACATCTGATTTGTTTCTTGGAATCAACAACCTGAAAGATTAAAACAAAAGTAAACAAACAGAAACCACACCAACACACATACATCCCTCACCAAAACCAAAAACCAAAACCACAGAAATAGATTTGTGAAATTCATAAACAGCAAGATCTTCTTAATTCTCTAAAAAAAAAATTGACTTACAAGGCTTCATCTTAATAGTTTTCTTTGACCTAAAAATATTTTTATTCCACATATTAGATGATTTTAAAAAGCAATTTCCAAAGTGTAATCTTAGAAATATAAGCTCCTTAGCATATTAATAACTCTTATTTGGAAAAGAATCCATGTGCACATAAATGTAGGAAACTCTGGACCAAGTCAATTCAGCAGGTTTCTTGATGGGAACTTTCAGTGAGGTTGGTAACCCCAGGAGGAGAGAATGTTCCTGTTTCCTAAATGCATTAGATCTTGCAAGACTGTTGTTCTAAGGACCACACCTTGAGAAGTACTTGCTTGTAAATTCACTTATGTTTGAGAAGACTATTATTATAAAGGAAAAGTGGACTAGGAAGTCGAGAACAAAAGAGAATTAAAAACCATGGTGTTTTGAAGGGTAAATGGCACGACACGCTATGTCATTTTGAAGAACTTCTTTTAATTACACTATTTTTTTTTTTGGGTGGGGGTCACCAAAAAGTAATCTAAGGTCAAAAAAGACAACCAACAGGTCTCAAGTGGTGAATAATCATGAACATATAACAAGAAAATACATTTTACAAATTTTATTTGTAAAATAAATACTATCTTCATTCCCATAACAGCCAATCATTATCTCCATTTTGCACACAAGGAAAGTGAGGCTCAAAGCAGTAGCATGCCCAAGGTCTTATATTACTACTGAAGATTGATCAGGACTCACACGCTGGGCAAGTGCTCTACCATTGAGCTACATGCCCAGCCCTTTACAAATTTTTATTTTGAGACAGGGTCTTGCTAAGTCCACCAGACTGGCCTCAAACTTGGGATCTTCCTGCCTCAGCTGCCAGAGTCACTGGAATGATAGGCGTGTGCCACACAATATTAAAACAAAAACAATACTTTTAGGGTAACACAGAGTTGAAGACATACAGAAGCACAGTAAAATAACAGCATCTCCTCAGGCACAACTTTTCAAATAAGGATCTCATTAAGATTCATGTACTGAAAATGGCTTCTTTTCTAAAATAGGCTCGGTGCCGCTTGGCCCTTTTATGTATAATTCAACAACGGAAACCATAACAACAATAATATATGGGTAGGGGAAATATATCTTCTTGAATGAACAAATTAGGTCACCATCAAGCAGTTTTATTTAGTGGGAATCCCAGTAGGTACTCACACAGTGAGAAATAGCTCTTGTGGCCTTAGAAAAGAGCGCTTCTCCTTTCACACCAGAGTGCAAGGTGCGATGAAAATCCGGAACAGGGTAATTCCCGGGAGTGGTGCTGGGTGTGTCTTGCAATCCAGTCATCAGGACTGTGCCGGGCAAGGCCAGTCCTCAGCTGAGCTAGGCCTAGCAAAGGAAGGGCAGCAACTTCTCATTGGCTCCCGCTGGGGTAAGACAGGGGGCTCCGGGAGGTCCGATGTGGAGTTTATAGCTGGCTTCTGTAAAGATCTTCGAGTAAAATCAGGCACACTAAGTGCGTCTGCAATGCAAGAATTCTTACCCGAAAGGCACAAAGGACACGGGTTCTAATTTTGACTCCTCCACCCCTCTTCCCTGCCTGGCCTCCCCCAGAGATGGGCGTGTAGTGTTAAAATCTGCCCAGGGCTGGAGGCTAGACTCCGGGTGCTGGGAACGAGCTTGGAGATGCACCTCCAAACCGAGAGAAGGGGCATTGGCTGTCGATGGGTTTCTAGGACCTAGAACCGGGAATATCCTGACTCTTCCCTTGGGAGAGGGTTACTTTTCTAACAGGTCCCGTTATCAGGACAGTCTTTCAGTGTGTAAAGTCGCACTAACAATGGCAGTGCAAAAGACCCAGCTGGATCCTTAATGGATTTTTGCAGTATAGACGCGATTCTTGCAGGCAAGAGAGTGCCAGGTAAACCTTGCTCGTTTTCGGTTTCCTTTTGCAAGAGCTCGCCCCGCAGGGGGAGACAACCCGCCTCCACCCGGGGTGCCTGGCCCCGCGCTGCGGCTCCCTCCTCCTCCAGCTCTGCAGCCCGGGGCGCGCAGGGCTGCGGGGGCCGCGGATCCGCGCCGCGGTGGGGTTTCATCTAATATTAATTGCTTTAACCTCTGGTGGTTTAAGCGGTTTTATTGGCAGGAAGATGCAGGCAGTAGCGCGTTGTGGGCTAAGGCTTCGGATCGTGCTCGCTGGGGAAACAGTGGGCTGGATTTTGAGAAAACAAACCCAAGATATTAATTAGGCTCTGAAGCACTGTGCACATGTGAACCGAGCCTAGACGGGAACTCCCGGGGGCCAGGGCTCCGTTATTTGTTTGGTGTGCTTTTTATTTATAAAGCATTGTGGTGGCATTTTGAGCACTGAATAATTCCTTTAGAAAAGTGTTTGGGGAGGAGGATGCACAGTGGGGAAAAAAGTAAATTCCCCCAACTTCATCTCACTCTATTCTTTTTGCATTTTACTGACCCACATGTATCAGAAGAACGCTGTTATTTTAAAAAGGAACAAGGGTGATCCAGTTTGATAAGAAAATGGAATAGATTAAAAGGGAAAAGGTCGTCTCTAATAGCTGTCAGTGAATGCTATTGTGTGTCGGGCACTATTTTTTTCATTTAATTTAATTTAGCTTTTTGCCACTTTTATCCCACCTCCTGGGTCAGGCAGTGAGTGAGTAGGTGATCTTATCCCCACTTCCTGGGTTAGGCAGTGTCTTTTTTTTTTTTTTTTTTTAACAGTTGGCTGGCTGTTTGGAGTGTGTTCAGACCAGTCTCTGAGCTGGAGAGGGGTGAGGTCTCTAATCCCACACTGCGGGGGGGGGGGGGGGGGGGGGGGGGGTTGGGTTGGAGGGGGGGGGCTTGGGTTGGAGGGCGGGGGGAGCCCTGCAGCAGGGATTCATAAGCATGAACATCCTACCTTTGAAAACAGCCTTCCTCCCTGGAGCTGAGTGACTTTGACCAAGTTACTTGACTTGTATGGGTTTCTGTTCATACCTAGCTCCTGAGTTTGCTGTGCTATGTAACCCAACTCAGAGTCAGGCAAGAGTGGTGCTCAGGGTGTCTTAGAAATGCATGTTGGTGGGAGTGTTATCTCCCGGGAGCTGCCACCTATGCCCTCCTCAACCTACAGATATATTAGAAATTATACTTAGTAATTGAGGTTGAATCTGGAAAAGGTGCTACTGGGGTTCAAATCCTAACTCTTGCTCTGCTTGTTATAAGACCCTGGGCAAGCTACTGCTTTGAGCCTTACTGTCCTCGGGTGCAAAATGGAGATAATGATTGGGCTGTTATGGGAATGAAATGAGGTGATCCTTTGGAAACACTTTCCATGGGCATGCCACTTAGTTAGTGCTAAATAGTTGTTGTCTGGAGGTGGGCATGGTGGCAAGCAATGTTGCCCAGCTACTTTGGGAGGCTGAAGCAGGAGGATCACTTGAGCCCTCAGAAGAAACCAGGCGTGGTGGCACACTTCTGTAATCCAGTGGCTTGGGAGCCTGAGGTAGGAGGATCACAGAAAATAAAAGAAAGTTGTTGTCCTTTATCTATGTTAAAACTTGGAGCAGTTTTTAGTACTAAGCATTGAACCCTGGGGAGGCTTAACCATTGAGATACATCTAGCCCTTTTTTGCATTTTATTTAGAGACAGGATCTCACTGAGTTGCTTAGGGTCTCACTAGGTTGCTGAGACTGGCTTTGAATTTGAGACCCTCCTGCTTCAGCCTCTGCAGCCACTGGGATTACAGGTATGTGCCACCACACCCGGCTGTCTTTTCTATATTTAAATGCTGATGGTTCTAGAAGTGTTGTGATTCTGACTTAATAGTGTCCTGTTTGCATCTTGATTTATTTTTCTATGGTATTTAACTTTTGCTTAGGTATGGACATTGTTTCACTTTTTTTTTTTTCTTTTTTCTTCAGTGCTGGGGATGGAGCCCAGGGCCTATGCATGTGAGGCAGGTGCTCTACCACTGAACTACACCCCCAGCCTTCCCCTCTTTTCTTAATGGGTTACTGACATTGTCCTGTAACATCCCTCTGCTTCCTATTTGACTCAGGGAGACACAAGACCACGGATCCCTATTTCATTCATAATGAGCTGTGTGTGTGTGTGTGTGGGGGGTGTATGTATGTGCAAGCGTTGCATTGTGTTTGTGGTGTATGTGTGATAGATGTCTGGTGTATGTGAGTGTGTGTGTGGTGTGTGTGCGCTGGCGTACTTGCCCTGGCTCTCTAGGAACTCCAGAAGGAAAGAAAGTGAGACAGGAAATTGGTTTCGTAATCCAGGGCTGAAGGAGGCTAGTGCAGATGAGGATCTGAGCTGGGCTTTGGACCAGTGGAATTCCTGAAAGCACAGATTGGACAGAGTCCTGGGAGAAGGGAATAAGAACGTGTGGGAAGCACTGGAGGTGGGACAGGGCAAGGTGGGCTGGGAAACAACGTTTCCTTTGCGGAGGGGATCACAGTGGGTGGGACTGTGCGAGGCCTGAGGGGAACCTGTGCACAGGGATGTGGAGAGGCGGAGGTCTCCAGTATCTGAAGAGGGCGAGGAGCAGTTTTGTTAGAATTTCCAGTACTGTGTGAGAAGTGAATAGCAGGGACAATGACCGCCTGGGCTCTCTGGTGGGTGGCCGGTTGGTGGTAGGGGCTTTCGGTTCCCCCCAACACTGAGGAGCATGGTACAGTGATGGAGAACAGGGTTCCTCTGTGGCCCTGGGCTTCCTTTCTAATGCTGGCTGCTTTGGGGAGGGTGGGTGGAGGTGAGGGGGTGAGGAGGGGGGGGGGATGCAGGCTTATGTTTTTCTAGCTTTTGGGCTTTCTGTGCCTTGGAACTGATTTTCTCATAGGAACCACATTAGAAAAAAAGTCTCCAGGTTCTAAAGTGAACTCATAAAGCCTGTTTAATCCACAGTGTTTCACAGCATATCCGAGTACATAAAGCCTATTAATCCACAGTGTATCCTAACAGACCATAGTGCAATTGGTAGCAACTCCTGAGACTGCGTCTTAGGCGATAATGTCTGTGGGAAAATTCATTACGAATTTCAAATTGTGAGCCAGGCAGACCAGCTGCGGACTCTGCCATGAAATGCTGGCGCCCTGGGGGATGTTTACCTGGAGAACACCTGTTCTGTTACAAATGGCCAGATAACACTTATGTGCATAAAAACCATAGAAAGTTTAATTATGGGGTTATTTAAATGCTCATCCTGCTAAAGCAAAAAATGTTATTCTGACACGTGTTACAAAATGGGCAAGCTGTATTCAGGACTATTGTGATAGGTGTTAAGACTGTCACAAGAGGGGAGCGAGATCAGGCTCAACTGAATAAGAAAGACAGCTGGGAACTGAAAGCTAGGCTCGGAGGTGGGGGAGGAGGACAGAGGGTGGAAAGTTACTAAGGGGCAGGGGGTGGGGAGCAGGAATTCTTGCTAAACAGACCTAACAGGGTTCTTGCCAAAGGCTGGCCAGTGGGATCAGATACCTGGAGCCAGGGTGGGAGGATTCCCAGTAGACTGACTTAGCAGGTTTTTTGCTGAAACTGAACAAGGCTGGCTGGAGAGAGGGCCCAGGATGAGGCCTGCAGAATAGAGGGAGTGTGTCTGAAGTTCCATCAAGGACACTCTTTGTCAGTTCTCTTAATTTGCAGCAGTCTGTCTCTTATATTATTCTCACTCATCAAAATCAGCAGCATCGCACCTGACCTTTATTAAGCGCTTCCTGGGTGCCCAGCATCATGCTACTGCTTACTTAATTTTTATCTCAGCCCTTGGAGGGAGATACAATTGTTCTCATTTTATAGGTGAAACACGGATTCTTGAAATAATCAGCAATATCTGGGAAGTGTCTATTTACCTCTCATTCCTTTAAAAAGTAATTTCTCGTTTTGAACAAGTGATGCATTCATGAGGTTCAAAATCAAAATAATAATGAAAAAAGAAAATCTCTGTGACCTTGGCAGCTATTCACTGCCTCCTGAAACATATGTACTGTAACCATTGTTACTGTTTCCAGAGTTTCTTTGTACACTTATAAATAAATAAATGCAGATGTAGATTCTTTCTTTTCCCTCTTTAACAGCAAGGTAGCACATTGTGCTTCTTATTCAATACTCAGTTTCATTTTCTCACTTGTCACTATAATTTGAGACTCCTCCACAGCAGTATGTAGAACTGGAGCTGATATTTAAATCCAGGTAGCCAGCCTCAGAGCCTGCCTTCTTTGTCACTCAATTCTTTTTTTTTTTTTTTTTTTTGGTATCAGGGATGGAGCACTTAACAGCGGAGCCACATCCCCAGCCCCTTTCTATATTTTATTTAGAGACAGGGTCTTGCTAAAAGTTGCTTAGGGCCTCACCAAGTTGCTGAGGCTGGCTTTGAACTCTCCATTCTCCTGTCTCAGCCTCCTGAGCCACTGGTACAGGCTTGTGGTGCTGGTATAGGGGTGCGCACCACTGCGTCTGGCTACTCTGTTCTTTTGATGCTTGTGTAGCTAGATATCTTCCATGTTTAGTGGGGATTTTTAGCTTTTGCTCCAAAATGTATGAAAATCTGTTATGAAGTTCTGCTTGCCAGTGTATTTGTGATCTAAGGTATTTGTGTTCAGCATGGAAACATCACGTGGTCCATCAATCTCATTAAAGAAGCATGCCACATTCAGTTGTGTATCATCCAGGTAGTGTTGTCTCTGGTGTGCCAAACCCAGATTTATTTTCTATCTGGGTAAGAAAACAATGTGCTTATGTAGTAAGTGATTATCCTTTGTTTTCTCTGTTCCAAACTTTTTCATGCTACTTTTGCTAATTGTACGCCACATTGTTTCTGGGGCACTCCCCTTTTTCCTTTTTTTTTTTTTTTTTTTTTTTTGATACTGGGAATTGAACCCAGAGGCACTTTTATGCTTTATCACTGGACCACATTCCCAGTTTCCTATTTATTTTTTATTTTTTAATTTTAATTTTGAGACAGGGTCTCCCTAAATTGCTGAGGGTCTTGCTAACTTACTAAGTTGGTCTTGAACTTGTGTTCTGCCTCTCTCAGCTTCCCCAGTTAGTGGCATAACAGGTGTATGCCACTGTGCCCTGACCCTCTCCCATTAAAAAGGAAATATATATATATATATATATATATATGTATATATATATATATATAGTAGTTGTCAATGGATTTTATTTTGTTTATTTATATGGGGTGCTGAGACTCGAACCCAGTGCCTCACACATGCTAGGTAAGTGCTCTGCCACTGAGCCCCAGCCCCAGCCCCCCATTCTTAACTCATGTGATTCAGGTGAATTCTGATGCCAGTCCCCCAAATCAGGGTATGGAGCATGTGATTTAGGCCTTGGTCTATCAGCAAATTATATTCCAGGGACCACACTTTGAGAACCACTCACCTTGACACACTAATTTCTGTCAGATATTGGGACAATTGCATTAGCTGTCATCCAAGATTTTTCTTTCTTTCTTTCTTTCTTTTTTTTTTTTTTTAATCAGTGACTATTATGGTGCACCTTCATGTATATGTGCCAAATACTATGTTAGAAAATGGAACTAGTTCTGATGTTCTGATTACAATTAATCTCTGTTGGTATAGGACTTCCAGTTGGAAAGGCAACAGTTAAGCTAATAATGAAGTAAAGCATTTCAGGTTTGCAAAGTGCTCTGCAGATGAAGTGCAGAGTGCTATGGGAGCACATAGTAGGGATTATGCCTGTTTCTAGGGGGGAGTGGGTGGGCAGGGCTGGCTTTACATACAAGCTGGACTGGTGGATAGGGGGAAGAGAGCCAGGTAAAGGAAAGCGGGGTGAGCTCCTAGAGGAAGCAGGGCAAGAATGGTTGAGCAGAGGGCCAGAGCATTCTAAATGGAGAATTGAGAAGGGTCAGCTGTGGCTGAGGTGAGCAATTGACTGAGAAGGTGCTGAGCGATGAGACTGAGCAGATGACAGTAGTCAGTGCATTTAGGGGCTGGCACGCCCCCCTAAGCAGTTAGATCTTTATTCTAAGGGCCTCAGGAAGCCAATGAAGACTTTGAAACCAACAATGATCAAATTCGTATTGTACGATCAGAAATGTGTTGTGAAAATCATCAGTTGTGAAATTGTCATTTTGATAGTGGAGAAGAGAATAGATAGAAAGGTCAAGTGTAAAGGACACTAGTTAGACAGTGATTCCTGAGCCTTACGTGACATATGAAGAGAGTCTGACGGGGTGATGACACTGGGAGTGGAAGGATTTAAGATTAAGATATACTGTATTACATTGAAATATAGATGTGCTTCACATATATGTATATATCATATGTATATGTGCATATATCCATATCCATATCTATCTATATCTATCTATCTATTTGTGTATATATAATTTTTTCTCTCTCTCTCTCTCTCTTTTTTTTTTTTTTTGTGGCACTGGGGATTGAATCCAAGGCCTGACACATACTAAGCAAGTGCTGTACTTCTGAGCTACATCCCTAGTCCTTTTTACTTTGAGACAGGGTCTTGCTGAGTTGCCCAGGCTGGCCTTGAACTTGCCGTCTTCCTGCCTCCGCTTCTTGAATAGCTGGCAACACAAGTATGTGCCATCTCGACTGGCATGTTTTATTTTTTCATCTCTGAGATTTGGATAAGGCTTAGATTTGATGACCCTTTTCCTTTATTGGAAGTGTATAAGAAAATGGAGTGTCTAATAGTCAATACTCTCTTGTGTCAGATGGAATTTGGGAGACAAAAGTGGTAGGACTCAGTGGTGTCATGAAACTCAAGGGGTTGGTGGTTTAAGCAGCCAGAGGAATGGTGGCACTGTAGGCTGCAGCAGAGAAAAGTCCTTATGGAAAGAATTATATTCTTTAGCTTTCTTTTCTTTTCTTTTTGTGGTGCTGGGGATCCAACCCAGGACCTTGCATATGCTTTACCATGGAGCTACACCTCTAGCCCCTCCCCTTTTTCTTTTTTAGTATGACAAAGTCCAAACTAGAGCACTTATTAGTTAATAGCCAGGAGCTGGACATCTAAGTTGTTTTTTTTGTTTTGTTTTGTTTTGTTTTGATGATACTGGGGATTGAATCCAGGGGTGCTCTATCACTAAGGTGCATCCCCAAGCCCCAGACCTTTTTTTATTTTATTTTGAGACAGGATCTTGCTAAATTGCCCAGGGTGGTCTCGAACTTGTGATCCTCCTGCCTGAGCCTTCTGAATAGCTAGAAATTACATGCATATGCTACTGTGCCTAGTCAGGAAATCTAAGTTTTTCATTGTGTTTTTATTAATATATTAAATACTGTAGTTTATTAAAGGGGAGTTACTGGGGAATGAAATTGACTGAACTATATTGTTATATTATGTGCCTGTTCAAATATGCCATCACAAATTCCACTATTATATATACTTACAATGGACCAATAAAAAAGAAAAAAGAAATGAACAATAACAAGTAAGTACTGTTTTAAGTATAGATGGACCATTTCCTAGCTTGATCTCTATTGTTTTCCTTTTGAAGAAGTGTATTTACATTCCTGTGTCATTTAGCATTCTTTTTTGTCGGGTTTACTCTGTATCTTTTAAGAACAAAATAACTTTACTTTGTATGTGACTGACCATGGGGTCATACCAAATATGTGTTGTATTGGTGTTTTTTATGGCTCAAATGTTCTGGAATGTCCCATTTTTCCCTACTTCTTGGCAAAGCCACTAAGTTTGATATAGTATTTATAAGGGAAGCGTCATTATAGGTAAATATTGAGAAGATTTATTTCTTTTCCAGTCACTTGGCATGGAGGATATTTTTAGTCCAAGAAGAACAAGCCTACAGGTAGTAGTTTTTAGTAATCTGAGTCCATCAGGATCTTAGAAGTCCCAAACTTCTGATCCTAGATTTGCCTGTGGCAAAATGTACAGCTTTCCTCTCTGCTGTAGACCGAATGTGTGTCCCCATAATTCCTATGTGGAAGACCTCATCTCAGTGTTATGGTATTTGGGGTGGCCTTTGGAAGGTAATTAGGTCATGGGGTGGAGCCTTCATGACAGTAGAGTCCTTTATGTGAGAGAGAACGTCTCCCTGCCGCGTGAGAATATAGCAGGAAAGCTGCCATTTGCATACTAGGAAGAGGCTCATGACTTCCATCTTCCACATCTGTCTGTTTTGGTCCCTTGATCTATGACATTGCCTATAGCCACCTGAGCAGTCTAAGACACCATCTAATGCAGTCTCCTCCCATTTTGCAAATCAACCTGACAATGTTTTTGATGCATGACACTCTACCTCTGACCAAATAATTTTCAGGTAGCAGTCAGATGTTAAATTTGTAATGTTGTGATTTTGAAGATGAACGTATTTGTTGACTTTTTAAAGGCATGTGGCCTTTCAAACAATTTGTGAGTGTTTTCTTTGGCTATGAAGTTCGTCTTTAACAGAGTTGGGGAGTAAATTGATTACCATGGGCACCTGTGAAAGCATTTTTCTTATGACCTGTGACTTCTATTTTTGGAAGCTCAGCGGAGGATTCCCTTACACTATCGCTTACTTTTGGAAATTGGAACTTTGGTATTGCTGAGGCATGTTTCCTGGTCTTGTCCAACTCAGGAGGTGAAGCAGTTTCACAGAATCAAGTTCATGGAATGGAGCAAAGGGGGATAAACTCAGAGGAAATGATTCAGAAAAAAGAACAGGCTTCACTGTCCCACTTGACTGGAAATACCGTGAGTGGGGTCCGACTTAGCTAACCAGGTCTAGGATGTCAGCCCTCTGGAGTTGAGAGTGGAGAAAACAGAGGTACTGCTGCCTGAGGTCCCGAGTGGTAAGGCTCAGGGCCTGCCTCCTCCTGATAGGGCTCTTCTGTCCACAGAGATCAATAATAATTTAGCAAACCGTGTCATTGTTTATACCCATAGTGGAATATGTCACAGATTTAATTTATTTAGAATGCAGAGTCATTTTACTAGTCAGATAATAAGGTTGATCTTGTGAAACAAAGTGAAGGCTGGTCAGTTCCTACGTGCTTCTGATATACAACATCGTAACCTGTGCCTCCTTTTGTCTTCTTCTGCCCGTACTGGGGCTCAGTGCCCCTCTCTTTACCTCTAGCCTTAAACAGAATGGCATTGCACTGGCAATGTTCATACGCTGAGATCGGCAGAACGGCTAAGGAACAAGCCCTCCTCTGATTTCTACTCTGCTGCTTGCTGTTAGGATCTAGAAGAATGAGAGCCAGTGGCCTGTGGTACCTCATCAAGCTTTCTGATTGTAAACATGAATCATAATAAACACCTTACATTTTTATTAGCTCATTAAAAAAATGTGTAAGTGCTTGAATACTGAGTCTTCCTCTTGGCTGTTTCTTGAGAATACTTATCTCATTGTTGGTGATGCAAATTTATTATTCACTAAGTAATAGAAAAATTAAAAGCACTTTATAATAACAAATAAATTGTTTAAACTGAACACATAAAAGGTGTTGATGTTTTCATTATGCAAGGAATCATGGCTTGGTGTGGTGTACTGGTGGGGGAGAAATTGTCCCTGGACAAATGAAGGGAGGCTTCCAGGTGTTCTGTGCTATTTTCGTTGAGGGTTTCTTGGCACCTTCAACGAAAAGTCCAAGATGATGAAAATGACCCTCTCATTAACTATGGTCTAGCCTCTGGTTCCATCAATCAAAAATGTTGTTGGGGGTGCTGGGGCTGTGGCTCAGTGGTAGAGCACTTGCCTTGCATGTGTGAGGTACTGGGTTTGATCCTCAGCACCCTATATAAGTAAACAAATAGATAAATAAAGATATTGTACCAACTGCAACTAAAAGAATATTTAAAAAAAAAAATGTTGAGGACTGGGGTTGTGGCTCAGCGGTAGAGTGCTTGCCTAGCATGTGTGAGGCCCTGGGTTCGATTCTCAGCACCTCACATGAATAATCAAATAAAGTGAAAAATCCATTGGCAACTAAAAAATATTTTTAAAAAAATGTTGTTGAGTATCTTCAGTGGGTGAAAAAGGCCTGCAGTGGTTTGGATATGAAGTGTCCCCAAAGCTCCCGTTAGTGCATGACTGTTGGGAAACGAAGCGATTGGAGTGCGAGAGCTGTAATCTAATCAGTCCATCCTAGTTTGGACGGACTAACTGGATGGTAACTGTAGGCAGGTGGGGTGTGGCTGAGGAGGGGGGTCACGGGATGTGCCCTGGAAGGGTGGGTCTTCCCTGATGCCCTGCTCCTCTCTCTGCCCTGCAGTTCCCTCTGCCCTGCCTTCTGCTATGATGCTCAGCCTCACCCAGAGCAATGCAGACTGAGTCCTCTCAAACCATGAGCCCCAAACAACTTCTCCCTCTAAGTTGTTGTCAGGTGTTTTGGTCTCGGTGACAAAAAACGGATTAACACAAGGCCTTTGCTAATGCAGAGAGGCACAAGTCGGAAACTTGCAGCACACAGGACGGTGACCCAGTTTAAACCAGGAGAGGGGCAGGCAGGGGCTCTGCTGAAAACAGGGCACCTTTGAGTGATGCAGGAAAAGGCGCTCCCCCGAGTGCGTCCCACCGCTCAGGCCCAGGTGAGTTGGACACACGAGCATTTGCTCTGACCCAGCTCCTGTGGATCACACAGCAAGCAGTGTGCACAGAACCTGGGGGTATTTCAGCCCTCACTTTTCTTGTGCCCAGCTATACTTTGCAGCTTTATGCACAGGCAATTTCAAGTTGAACTTTTCCACAATCAGGTCTCACTTCTCACAGTGAGTGATTTGGGCACACTTAAAAGAGGGTGCGGGTAAGTCCGCCATTTTTCCAGTTACACAGATGTGATGAGGACTACACTACTTATATGAGGATGAGAGAGCCTTAATAGCTAACATGCTTTTCTAAATAAGTGGTAATCCAGGGATTAAGATTTCTGAGTGATGCTGGGTGAGATGGCACACACCTGTGATCTCAGAGACTTGGGAGGCTGAGGCAGGAGGATGGCAAATTCAAGGTCAGCCTTGGCATTTTAGAAAGATGCTGTATCAAAATAAATAAAAAGGACTGGGGATGTGACTCAGAGAGAGAAAGAAAGGTGGGGAGGGAGAAGGAGCCCACCTGGGTTCAATCCCCCTTACCACCAAAAAAAAAAAAAAAAAATGGAGAAAGCTTTCTAAGTGTCTGCCAAGTAGGTGAAACCACGTTCTTGACATTAGTGGCATATAAACATCTAGCAAGGTTTAATGCATGTGCACTAAATCCACATTTCTTAACTTGCCTTTTAGTTCCTTTCTACTTTGGTCTCAGTTTATCATCCCAGCCTTTTCCTTCTTCACAGGGTGAATTCACAAAATGTTCAGCTGGAGATTCTCTAAACCCTATGCTTTATGTCCAGACAGTGAAAACTGCATCTGCTTCACACCCATCTGTTGAGTCCTTTCCACTCTCAACAGCTGGGCTCAGCATGACTCTTGCTGTACAAAGCCCCAGAGCCCCCAACCCACATGATTTCTCTCTGTATCCAGATCCTGTTTTGCTTAAATTCCTACCGTGTGCATGGTGTACTGTCTTGTAATTACTTATGTTATTTCTTTTCCAAGGCTCGTTGAGGACAACCATTATTTTTTTTTTTAAATTTATCTACCTCCTACAGAGCTTAGATATTTAATTAGGGGATGTAGATAATGTATGCTATTTGAATGAACTAATTAAATTTATTTGTCTAGGAATTGAACTTGGAACAAATCTAGTTTTCTTTTCTCTTGGTAAAATGGTATGTTTCCTTTGTCCTTTATTGCATTAAAATAAGTGTTTTTAAATATACAAGATATATAAAATAATTTGTTAAGTAAATAAGGGATTGAGAAGTGGCACATATAATGAAAAAGACTAGTTGTTTTTTTAATATTTATTTATTTATTTATTTGGTACTGAGGATTGAACCTAGAGGCACTCCACCATTGAGCTACATCCTCAGCCCATTTTTTGTATTTTATTTAGAGACAAGGTCTCACCAAGTTGCTTAGGTCCTTGCTAAATTGCCAAGGCTAGCTTTATACTCCCTATCCTCCTGCCTCAGCCTCTGGAGCTGCTGGGATTACAGGAAGGTGCCACTGTGTCTGGCTCAAGCCTATTATTTCTAATTTTAAATTTGCCATTTAGTAACTGAGCAACCATTCTCTGCCTCAAGTCTTCTGAGCTAGAAAATGAGGGACTTTCAAAGACTTAAAATTATGTCTGTCATATGGACAAGAAATTTGCTATTGATTTTGAAATTAAAAAAATGTTTTTTTTGCAGTGGGGCTGGGGATATAGCTCAGTTGGTAGAGTGCTTGCCTCCCATGCACAAGGTCCTGGGTTCTATCCCCAGCACCATAAAAAAAAAAAAAAGTTTTTGCAGTGCTGGGAATCCAACCCAGGGCCTTACAGGATGCTAGGCAATCGGTCTACCACTGAGCTGTGCCCTCAGCCCTGGTAGTGAGTTTGGATTTCATATTAAAACCTGCCCCTTCCCTCCCTGTGCTCTCAGGACAGTGTGGTTATGTTGACACTCTGGCCTATGGAATGTAAGAAGAATTTTTTTAAAAAACTCTCTGCTCCCCTCCGGTGTCCTCTGGGCTCAGAGGAAGGGAACAGCATCCCAGGAAGAGCACGCAGCACAGGCAATGGCCAGAATCCTGTGGTCTCCTTTGAGGGTTCCCCCAGGGATTCTCCCTGCCATTCACTCTGCACACCCCTTTCCTTCTTGGCTGTGCCAGCTCAAGTGGCATTGCTGACTGCCTACTGCATATCCAACGGGGTGGCCAGTGGCACCTTGATCTAACGGATCTAGGCTCAGCTCACCCGTCCTCCCTTCACGACTCTGGCCTTACCCGACTAGCAAAGGTAGAAATCCTAGTGTCCTCTTGCTCTCTTCTTCTCCACCTGCTGTCTGTGCCCCACCGTCACAATTATCGTATAGCACGTGCTGCCGATTGTACCCCTAACGTCTCCCTCAAACAATTGCCTCTTCATTGACCCTCATTGCTTAGTAGTGGCCACTGATTTGTCCTTGTTAACTCTTCTAATCCATTCTGGTCTTTCTCAAGCACAACTCAGTTTGAGAACTCACGATATACATAAATGGTACACCAGCACTCTTTGTAGTAATGGAAAAGGAAATGCCTCCATATCCATCGGTGGGTGAATGGGTATAAAAATGGTGCAGTCATACAATGGAATAGTATTCAGCCATAGAAAGGACTACAGCACTGATTGACCCTGTGTGAACTTGGAAACCATCATGCAGGTGAAAAAAGCCAGACACAAAAAGGCCAGATTGTATGATTCCATTGTGTGAAATACCCAGATGAGGCAAATCCATGGAGACAGAATGCAGATTGTGATGACCAGGGGTTGGGGAATGAGTTGTGGAGGAGCTGCTTAACCAGGGTGGATTTTATGTTGGGATGATGGAAATATTTTGGAACTAGAGAGATGGGATCTGCAAAGCATCGTGAAGGTACTAAATGCCACTAAGTTGTTCACTACAGTGACTGAATGCTATAATGCATTTAACCTGAATTGAAAAATGACAAAACTTGATGATGGCTCTTAAAGAAAAGATGATGCTTCTTAGTCTGGGGCCCTGTTGCCTGCAAGCTGGTTCCCCGCTCCTTCTAGGCTCACTCCCCGACATGGCAGCCCGGTCCTCTCCCGCTTTACCCCCTCTCCACCCCCACCTAGTGGTCTTCATAGAAAGTCCCGGCACCTGCTTGCTGCTAAAGCTTTTTTCAAAGGCTTCTTGGAGTCTTCTCTTTTTACTTCTGTTTCGATAACAGAGTTTGAGTGCAGAACACAGAATGAAGGCAGACTGGGATTTTTTTTTTTTTTTTTCAGTACCAGAGATTGAACCCGGGCTCTACCACTGAGCTATGTGCCAAGACCTTCTTTTTCTTTTTCTTTTTTTAATTCGAAACAGGGTCTCATGAAGTACTGAGGGTCTCAAGGCTGGCCTTGAACTTTCAGTCCTCCTGCCTCAGCCTCCCTGCTCATGGGAATTATGAGTGTGGGTCACTATGCCTGGCTTGACCTCCAGCTCTATCTAGAAGAATCAGAACCATGAATTCTTCTGAGTCTCACTTCTTTTGCCCTCCCATCTCCCACAAAAGCTCTATGAGTTTGTTAGTCTTTTAAAGCTTCTGGAAACATTAATTTAAGACTCTTAATTTTTGCTGGGTAGAATATCAATTTTTACTGTTCTCAAAATCCTTGAATGAAACTGTAGACTGAAAATCCTGTGATACTTACATGCCATTCTCTACCGGTTTTCAATGCTATTATGAGACTTTTTCCAAAAAGTGAGATGTTAATGTGGTTTGTAGTTTATAAGGAGTGGCAGGAAGGGCTGTCTTTGGAACCAGGCAGACTGACTTTGATCCTGTCTCTATCACTAGTTTGAAGAATGCATGAAACCTGTCTGTCCCTGTTTCCTCATCTGGTCAGAGGGTAAATATTACCCCTGAGGTTTGTGTTGAGAATCAATAAGATTTTCGTAAAGTGCTTGGCACAGTAGATCTCCAACAGATGCAAGCTCCCCATAATCAAATCCTGCCATCTCCATGTTTTCTTGAGATTGGTCTTTTTTTTTTTTTTTTTTTTTTTTTTTTTAGTGACACTGGGAATTGAATGTAGAGGCATTCAACTGCTACATCCCCAACCATTTTTCTTTTATTTTGAGACAGGGTCTTGTTAAATCTCCAAGGCTGGCCTGGAATGCATGATCTTCCTGCCTCAGCTTCCCAAGTCCCTGGGATTACAGGTGTGTGCCACCGTGCCCAGCTCCATGGTTGGTCTTAATAATTTTCCAAAATCAAATTTGTTGAGAGTTTTAAGAAGCTGGAATTATTTATTTTCTACTTGATGATGCTTTATTTTTAAGTGCATCGACTTTGAGATGTTGAGGACACCTGGGCGTTGTGCTAGCACTGTGATGGGTGAAGTGAATTGGGGCTCACTGTGGATACTGCAGAGCTGTCAGAACCAACAACACTGATAGATAGCCGAATCACAGTGTATGGTTAAAAAAAAAAAGATAAGAAATGCAACGTGGCAGTGTGGCATATAACCTAATGTCATTTATGAAAGTAAAAAATATAAGAACAGTCCTGGGAATCTATCCTACAGAAATGAAAGCACCAGGGTTTATAGATTCATGCACAGAATTTTTTACTGCTGCTTTGTTGTGAGGAAAACAGAACAAAACCAAGCACAACCTAAGGGCCCATCAGTGGGGGAATGACTGGATGAATTGTTAAGCAGCTATTTCATGAAATAGTACACAGCTGTGAAGAATGAGCATTAAAACTGGGTGTGCTGGTGTGTACCTGTAGCCTCAATTACTGGAAGACTGAGGCAGAAAGATCAAATGAGCCCATAAATTCAGGGTTACCCTGGGTAACACAGGGAGATCCTACCTCAGAAAAAAAGCATTAGATTTGGGTCTACTGCCTTGAAAAGATGATCATGATATATTCTTAAATAAGAAAAGAAAATTGTCATGATCAGATTAGGAATCCTGTTTCATTAAACTACGTCTTTCTTTTTCTCACACTCATGGATATGTGTGTCCACCCATTTAATGGATCAATGGGTTGAATGATCTTGCAAAGGTATAGACCCTCCCCATGCTGTTAGCAGTGGTCACCTGCTGGGGGTGCAGGGAGATAAGGAAAAACGACTACCAAAGACTAAACAAACAAACAAACAAACAAAAAAAACCTTAAAAAAAAACTCATGATAAAAATGTCAAATAAACCAGCCAGGTGAAGTTTTGCAATCCTGTAACTCCAGGACCTTGGGAGGCTGAGGCAGGAGGATTGCAAGTTCAAGGCTAGCTTTAGCAACTTGGTGAGACCCTGTTTCAAAATAAAAAAATTTAAAGGCTTAAAATTTTTAAGGGCTGGGGATGTTGCATAATGGTAAATCACTGCTAGGTACTGAGTTCAATCCCCAGTACTGAAAAAAAGGGAAAAGAAAAAAAGAGAGAACACAAAGATTCTACCACTGATATTGCTAAAATGTATGAACAATAAAAACGCGAATGGAAAAGGACTGGATTGTAACATGCACCAAAGAAATATCTGGTAGGAGAATTTTGAGCAAAAAGAAAAAATATATGGATACAAAACATCAGTATCCAAACCAACAATACAAACATCAGACACCTTAGGATTGCTGCTTGTGGGTGGGTGGAGAGGAGGGTGGGTAGAGAGGAGGGTGGGTAGGAAGGTCAAAAGGGAATTAAAAAAAAAAAATTGAAGAAAAATCATGTGTATGGACCAGTGATAATGAGGACCTGTTCGTCATATTCTCACCTCATCTTATTCTGTGCCATAAGATGAGGTGGGACCTGGCACAGTGGCATATGCCTGTAATCCCAAAGGTTTAGGAGGTTGAGGCAGAAGGATCGTGAGTTCAAAGCCAGCCTCAGCAAAAAGCAAGGCACTAAGCAACTCCATGAGACCCTGTCTCTAAATAAAATACAAAATCGGGCTGGAGATGTGGCTCAGTGGTCAAGTACCCCTGAGTTCAATCCCCAGTACCAAAAAAAAAAAAAAAAAAAGAAAGAAAAAGAAAAAGAAAAATGAGGTAGAATATGAGGAATTCCACACTGTATAGGGTTCCAAAACACACACACACACAAAAACAAAAACAAAAACAAAAACAAAAACAAAACAAAACAAAACAAAAAACCCAAGGACTTTTTTCTAGAATTGCTTATGAGACTAATACTAGAACTTACCTATAGTAAGACACACCCTTGACCTTAGGATCGACCTTTCCATAGAGCACAATGTAAGGGGACTGCAGTGGGCCAAATCCCCAGGGATGCAATATCTAAAACTCTGGAAAGGTCTGGGGAAGGGCCACTAGTGCTGTTAAGATACTAAACCCAGGAATTCCCAGACCTGTCCCCAAGGGACTTAGTCCGGCACCACCTGTAATGACCAGTGAGAGAACGGGCAGCAGTTGGTGAGCGCCTCTGCTCTTACAAACCTGGGGGAACACTCTGGGGACAATATTAGTTCCCTGCAAGAGTGGCTTTGAACTTTTGGAATTAAAATTAATTGATGGCCACTGGGATTACATTTATAATCCAAGCCACTCGGGAGGCTGAGGCAGGAAGATTGCAAGTTCAAAGCCATCCTCAGCAACTTAGGGAGACCCTGCCTGTCTCAAAATAAAATAAATGAATAAAAGGCCTAGGGATGTAGCTCAGGGGTAAAGTGCCCCTGTGTTCTGTCTCTAGTACTGGAAAACAAATCCCTTTTTTTGAAGGTATAAAAGAATGCCATATAATTTCTATAGGATTGAGACTCCCCACCCCCTGCCCCCAGGGTTAATCTAACTGCTCTTTCCCTGTATTTTCCCAAGCTTGCATCTTTTTAGCAGCGGACTACACTTATCATTTGAGCTTTGAACTCTGCCCCAATGGATAAGTACTTTCATTTAGGTACACAGTCTGCAGAAATAGGGCCAAACTGTGAGCAAACAGCTTATTTGTGATAACAGGCCTGGCCTTTGTGCCCACTGTCTGAGGCTAACGGTCCCTCATCGCCAGTGCATGGCTGCAGCCCACTCCCCTCCTGTGTCCCACAGGTGCGCTGCATTCTCTCAGGGTGGAAGTCATGTCCTGTAAATAAGCTGAGTTTTGCCAGAACTAATGCAGGGAGCAGGACGAGTCACGCAACTGCGAGTGGCTTGTCCTGCCAGGGTCGAACAGTTTGCTATTGACCATCCTTGTCATGAGCCTTTGGGTTGCTGAAAGGCCACATGAATGCAGTTGCCCTCCCTCTTCTGGAATGTGTCCTATGGGGTGGCACTCTGCATAGTTAATGAGCTGTTAGCTTTTCCATTATGGTTTCTTTCTTTCTTGTTTTTTTAAGGGTTTATAACTTGGTATTAACAATAATTTGCTTCAGGCAGGTGTGAAGAGCCCACCATGGTCTTTGCTCTTGGTGTTGCTTGGGTGGGGGGGTGGGGGGTTGGCTCTGCGTTTGTCCCATACAAAGAAAACGTGTTTAGGAACTAGAAGAATTTCCCTATCTTTTTTTTTTCTTTTACATCATAGTTGATAATAGCTCTTTTTGTTATAAAACATTTGCAAAGGGGACAGGGTCAAGACAAGACAAGGGGACAAGAACCCTGAATGGGGCCAGGACATCTGCCATGGAGAGTCCTCCAGGATTGTTGTGTGGTTGGTAATTCTGAGGAACTAGATGCAGAGAAGTTGGCAGGGAAGTTCTAGTGCAGAAATTCCCTCTGTGGCATGCTAACCTGGCTAACCAGGACTCAGAACCCTCGGCCTTAGCCGCAGAACTCCCAGAGGCCTGGGTGGCCAGGCAGCCCCACAGACAATTTCTTGTGGAATCCATGCAGGATTCATGTTCATCCAAATTCTCAAAGGGTCATGGTCATGGGGAATCTGTTTGCTTCCCAACTTGAGGGGTGCAGCCTGAGACATCTACAGAGGTAGGCTGGCTGGGCTTCATGCTTAGAAGTTATGGTATTATGGCAGGAAAATAAATGTATGTCTGGTCCCTGCCCTGGATTCCTGGCACAGAGCTCTTAAAACTCTTGGAATCTCCAAAGTGATTTTGGATAGTAATGGTAACTGGTGGCTGGGGAGTGCGGTGGCCTGGACAGCCTTAGGATGAGAGGCTGGTGCCAGGGGAACTAACCTCTGACCTATTAGGAGGGGAGAAGGACTAAAGGTTGAGGTGATCACCAGTGGCCAATCATATAATCGATCATGTCTAATAAAAATCCCCAAAGAACAAAAGGCTTCTGGGATGCTGAACATGTCGAGGTTCCTGGAAGGTGGCCTCCAGGGAGAGGGCATGGAACTCTGCCCCCTTCCCATGTGCTTGGCCCTGCGCATCACTTCATCTGGCTGTTCATCTGTAATATTCTTTGTAATATCCTTTTTAACACATGGGTAAATATAAGTTAAGCATCCTTCTGAGTGTTGGGATCTGGCTTCGTAAATTAATCCAATCCTTGGAGAGGCTCATGAAACCCCCTATTTATAGCTGATTGGTCAAAGTACAGGTGATGACCTACTACATGCAATTGGCATCTGTATTAGTCATCTTTTTGTTCCTGTGACAAAATATCCAAGATATACAAAAAGAGGAAATATTTGTTTCAGAGGTTTTTAGTCCATGGTTGCTTGGCCCCGAAGCTTTGGGCCTATAGAGAGGCCAAACATGGCGGGGAGAGCGTGGTGGAGCAAAGCTGCTTATATCCTGGTGGCTGGGAAGAGAGAGAGAGAGGGTGGGGGTCGGGGTTCCAATAGCCCCTTTGAGGACATACCCCTAATGACCTCACTTCCTTCCATTAGGACCCACATCCTGAAAGTTCCTCTGCCTCCCAGTAGTGCCATCAGCTGGTGACCAAGCCTTCAATGCATAGCCTTTGGGGGACATTTAAGATCCAAGCCACAACAGCATCTGAAGTGGGGACAGTCTTGGGGGATCTGGCTCTAACTGTGGGTTGACCATGTCAGAGAGCTGAACTGTAGAACTCCCAGTTGTTGTCCACTGCAGAGTGACTTAACATGTGGGGAAAACCCTACAGGATTTGAGATCTGTGCTGAGTGTGTGAGGGGAGGAAGACAGTTTTTGGTTTTCTTTTCTTCTATATGAATCATCAGGGAAAGCCTGTCATCTTAGGGGATCTGAAGAGTCCCTAACTGGAGTGGAAGAAGTGGTTCCAGGAGGTGACCACGTGGTGATAGAATCTGTCCTGATCAAGAGAGTGAAGGATGTGAAGAAGGACCTTCCGTGGAGTCCCCTGGCAGGTGAGTGGCTCAGAGTCACTGACTGCATCACTGGCCTTGATGGGGTGAGGGATCGTGGGCTAATCCTGGGGAGCAGAACCTGAGGAGGCAGGAAGGAGGACCAGCAATTTCGTGTGCTAAGGTGCAGATATAAGTTACCAGTTGTAGGAACTCCTGAGACCCTTTGAAAAATAGGAAGGAGTTGGCGTCAGGACAGGGTGACCCATCGACTCCTTAGATCTTCGGCTGACTCCTGGGGTGTTGCTGCTGGAGTTGGAAAGAAACCCAGAATGTCTAGGGATCCCATACCAGTAACCAGGCTTTGGAGGGATCAGTAGGTTGGATTGCCCTTTCATCTTTTTGCGGGAGACCTTGTCTGGCCCTGGGAAGACCGGTTCCATTCCCCATATATGGGAGCTTCCAGTGACCCAGAAGACACTCTTAGCAGGAGCGTCCCCAACCTAACTAAGAGATTTTGAAGTTCAAACCTGAGTGTTGAAGTGCTTGGTACGTAGGAAGAAGCATTCAAATACAGAGAGAACAATTCACGAGAGATGCCCACAGTCATCTTTCAAGAGAAAAGACTGCCCTAGGGTCCACTGCAGAGAAAATACCAGTGTCCTCAAATGTCTCTCTATTAGTTTCACTTTTCAATAGTTTCCAACTTCCAGTTTTAAAATAATACGTGATCACTGTAGAACATTTAGGAAAATATAGGTAAGGAGGAAGCAAATAGCTAATTATTGGGACTGGGATGTAGCTCAGTGACAGAGCACTTACCTAGCATGCGTTCGATCCTTAGTCCACCACAAACCAACCAACCAAGCTAATTATTTCTACTTCTCTCCCTTTAGCTGTACCTACTATATTTCTTTTCATATTAAGTATCTTTTAAAATGCCATTTTATACCATGTCATTCTAGATATTTTAGATGATCAGAAATTATAAAGAAGAAAATTATAATCACTTATAATGTCACCACCCCTGTTAAAATAGTTCTTAACATTTTATTATGGAAAGCTTCAAACACTTATAACCTCTTAGCATTGTAATGTATTTATTTTATGTCTTGTCTGTGTGTGTATCATACATGCATGTGCATATAGACATGTATATACACACATGCATATACGAAAAACAAAGATTACATATTAAAGTTTTTTTTTTTTTTTTTGTTAGTACTAATCTTTTCATGACTTGCCCTTGCCTTTCAGATCAAATCCAGACTCATTTTTTTTTTTTTTTTGGTACTGGGAATTGAACCCAGGGGTGCTTTGCCAGTCCTTACTATTTTGTGTTTATATATATATACATATACATTTTTTTTTTCAGTAAATCACTAAACACTGTCAGGTGAGGTGGTAGTTTCAGTGCTTGGAAGGCCTGTAATTCCAGTGACTTGGAAGGCTGAGACAGGATTACAAATTCTAGGACAGACCCAGCAACCAGCAACTTAGAGAGGTCTTATTCAGCTTAACTGAGACTCTATCTAAAAAATAAAAAATAAAAAGGGCTATGGATGTGGCTCAGTGGTAAAGTGTCTCTGGGTTAAATCCCTAGCACCAAAAAAGAAAGAAAGAAAGAAATTGAAGAACACAGGAAAGTACTATAGAAGTGTGATTGTGCTTGGGGCATATAAGAGAGGGATGACCTCTGTTAGGGCTGGACACAGAGGTGGCCCTCGAGCTGCCTGTGGGCCCTTAGGTGGAGCAGTGGCTGTGTGGCAGTAGCTGAGGAATGCCAAGAGAATAACTTGAGCTTGGTTGGAGTTGGAGACCAGGAATCCGTGTGGGGTCCCAACCCCTGATCAGCAGCTTCATTGACTATTCCGACAGCTGTTCCTGAAATCTGAGCATCTTCCAGATTCCTATGCCTCATTCCACTCCCCATCCAATGAGGCATCTGCCCTGGTGCTCCTGCCTCCTGGAGAGCCCTTGAAGTGTCTCCATCTTCCTCGTCACTATCGACTCCGCCCTGGTGAAGGTCTCTGTGCTTTTTAAACTGGAACACAGTGAATTGGTCATCCTACCTCCTATCTCGGATTGCTTTCTTTAGTTATTTATTTCCGTGTAAAAAACAGTCCTGAAATTCAGCAGCTTAGAACAAGGGCTAGTTAAGATCCAGAGTTTCTGGGGGTCAGGAGTTGGGCTTTGGCTCTGTTGAGTGGAGTGATGTAGCTGGGTGGCCCCCTCCTGAGATGGGAGTCAGCATTGGTGGGGTCACAGTCTCTGAACTCTCTTGACTCAGCCTCTAGGATCTGTTCTGAAGCTCATTCACATGGCCAA
Organism: Callospermophilus lateralis; assembly: GCF_048772815.1. Lineage (NCBI taxonomy): Eukaryota > Metazoa > Chordata > Mammalia > Rodentia > Sciuridae > Callospermophilus > Callospermophilus lateralis. Next base: position 81,338,112 of record NC_135317.1, read on the forward strand.
TGTCGAGAGGTTTCATTTCCTTGCCGCTGGATCTTTCCACGAGGCTGGCTGGTGATAGGACAGCTGGCTTTCCCTAAAGTGAGTGAGGCAGGTGGCAGGCGGTGAGGGAGGAGGGAGAGAGATTGACCAAGATAGAAACTGCAGAACATCTTCCTGATCTTGGAAGTGATATACCACCACTTTATTGGTCTCATCGACCAATCCCGGTACATAGTGGGAGGTACCATACAGGACATGGTGCCATGAGGTGGGATCATTTGATACCATTGGGAGGGTTTTTAACTGATCTTTTCATGACTCACCTTTACCTTTCAGATCAAATCCAGACTCTTTTATTTTTGATACTGGGGATTGAACCCAGGGCTGCTTTGCCCCTGAGCCACATCCCCAGTTATTATTTTGTGTTTTAAGACAGGGTCTCACTAAGTTGCTGAGGCTAGCCTCACACTTGCCATCCTCCTGCTTTAGCCTCCTGAGTAGCTGGGATTACAGGTGTGCACCAACCACCACACCAGCTCAAAAGTAGAATTTTTTAATGACCTGACAGAATAACTCCATGTACAGAATGAATATGATTTTCACCTCTAACACTAGCAAGCAAAAGTATCACTGGTAGTGGAAAAACACCTACCATCTAAGCATCTTGCTGTCCATCAAACATGCACCGCTGGGCCTGGCCCCAGACTTGTTATCACAGCACTTAGGGCTGTTTTTCCGTGACCCCTTTTGAAAACACCCACTTTCATTTATTCACAACATACTTATTGAATACGATCATATTTTAGACACTGGAAATAAAATAAATGAAAGTCTTTGTTCTTATGGGTCTTAACAATCTGGTGAGAAGACACTAGGAACCCAAAAATAAGTAAATAAAATAAGTGATGTTTAAGTAAAATTATGTAACATAGTAGATATTCTTGTCCATTAGAAGATGCTAACTAGCTGGGTGCCATAGTATATGCCTGTAATCCTGGGAACTCAGGATCACAAGTTCAAGGCTAGCCTGGGCATGTTAGCAAGAGAGTGCTCAAAATAAAATAAATAAATAAATAAAAAGGGCAGAATGGAGCCCAGTAGTAGAGCAGTCCCTGGGTTCAACCCCCAGTACTGGAATAAAAGCTAACTGCCACGTGGGTAAACTGTAGATCCAAGGAAGAGCGTCTGAGGGTTCTCGGGTGAAGGCCTGCTTTGCAATTTTGAAAAGGTAGTTAAGAGCACTTGCCTAGCATGAGGAGGGCTCTGGGTTTGATCCCCAGTATGGGGGAAAAAAAAAAAAGGTAAAATAGTCTGTTAAATGGGACATTTAAATAGAAACTTGAAGTCACAAGGGCAGAGCCATCTGCATTGTGTCTCGTGTTCACAAACGCCCAAGGAGGTTGGTGAGGCTGGAGCGCAGTGTGTGAGGTCAGCGCAGGTGTGGGGAAGGGGGAAATCCCACCTGGGAACCTACAGGCTTCTGAGAGACTGAGCAAAGTGCAGAGAGGTGTCATGGTGCGCCCCAACAATTGCAAAGCCTCTTCCAGCGCTGTGCTCAGAATGTGGTGTAGGACTCTGGGTGATAACAGAGAAACCTGTCAGGAGGTCATGGCAAGAATCCAAGAGAGACAGTGCTGGTTTGGATCCGAGAGTTGGTTGAGGAGGTGTGAGGCCAGGTGGTGTCCTGGTGCTGGAATCGAATTCTCAGATCCTGTTTCTTCACCACGTGTAGTACCAGTTGATGGCAGAGTGGCTCACATGATCCAATGTCACAACCGATCTATTTCCTTCAGAAGGATCTGTTTTGATATTCTTGATTAATAAAGGATCCCTTACACTTCAGGGTTAGGCTACCTGTTAACTGTAACAGAGGGCTCTGTCTTTGAGGAGTGCTCATCGATGAGAGAGAGACTCAGCCTTCGGTCAGTCCTGACACTCCTGTGCCTTGGAAAGGAGAGGGAGACAGGAGCATAGCCACTTGTGTATGCAGCTGGGGTACCTGGTGGTGGAGGCTGGGAGAGCTGGTCGTAACTCATGGGCTTTGTAATTAAACTCTTTTGTTATTAAGGATGTAAGACTCCTGCCTTGTGGGAATGATTTACTCATAGGAATTCAGCCTGCTTTGCTATAAAAATGTTGATATATTGTTCTGATCATGAGATCCGGAAACTATTTGTTTGTTTAAATCTCTAGCTATAGATGTCCATATGTCATATCAGCTTTCTTACTAATGTCAGATTCATTGAGCTCTCTGTGTGTGACTAATGTCTCAATCTTTCTTTTTAAAATCTTATTTATTTGAGGCGCCCAGTGTTGTTTCAAACTTTCAAGAGCTGTTAGTTTTGGGGATCGGAAAACTTTTTGATATGTCCAGTCCACACCATTCTGTGACCCTAGTGCTCTGAAGGTAGCAGGCTTCAGTTAAATAAACAAGCATTTCTCCTGATGGCAGCAGCCTCAGCATGGTTACATACACCAGGTTGCTCTTTATTGAGGGATCTTTGCTGATCGAATCTTGGTTGAGAATTACCTAGTGACTTTTTCCTTCTGTGTCCACGTAGCACACGTGAAACTGAGTACCACACATGAACCAAATGGGTGTTAAAATACATTAACAATAATTTTTCCTGGTACCAAAAAAATCTATTTTTTAAAAGATGTTAAATAGTGGACAATGTTATGACTAATACCTTTCTCACGTTTCTATCATCACTTTAGTTGGAGTGTTTATATGGCTGGGCACAAGTCTACCATCTTTGTTTTGTATTTATTCTAGCTTATTTGTTATTCTCTTCCTCAATTTTGGTCTTCTTTTGGGTAATTCAGATATTTTAAAATCTTCCATCTTTTCTTTATTGAGTTTTTAGCTCTGTCTCGTGTGTGTGTGTGTGTGTGTGTGTGTCTCCTGATAGTTGCTCTAGACACTACACTATGCATCTTATCACAGAATACCATCAACGAATGGTGTATTACTTCTTTACTAACGCTTTAGATGGTTAATTTTTCATATGATCATGAGGGTAAAAAAAAAATCAATGCGAGGCCTATTATATTTATGTGAAGATTAGCTGCATTCAGATTTGCATTTTACAATCAATGTGGGTGCAGAGCTCTCCTCTGCTAATCACAGAATTGATCATGCAGTTCACTGACATTTGTGTAGTGGTTGGTTGTGGGCTTACCTGAGTGAGTGTTTCATTTCTTCAGAGACAAATTGCTCTTTTGTTTCTCTCTTTTGAAATAACTAACACATATGGAAAAGGAAAAACCCATAAATGTTAAGTAGAAATCTTTCTTCCAAGGGAAATGGAAGGAAGGTTGGTGTAGCCCAAGCCCAGGTGTAATGGCCCTTTTTACAATACAGATGATGAGAGGTTCCCCCTCCTGGTGACAGGTACCATTTTACCTGTTTAGCACACATAGAGACATTTGGGATCCTGATCTCGTCTGATTAGGTTTTGCTTTTAACTGGCTCCCTGGAATAGTGGCTTCCCAGGTTCTTATCGGGAAATATAATCTCAAACTCACTGCCATTAATACCTCTCGAAAGCTCTGCAGAGAGAAACAATATTTATGGAGGATTTGCCTGAAGTGTTTGTTGTCCATCCATTTTTGAGATAAGTCATCACCAACCTGTTGTCTTGCAGACCCCTGCAAGGTTGTCTGCAAATCCTCTATTGAAGGGATTATTATTTCTGTCATAGTTATCTAGAAGGACACAACAGTGACATTGAATAGTTTGTTTAAGGGAATAGAGCCTTTTACAGCATCCCAGGTCTTTACTTAAAAGAAGAAAATTGTGTGATACATGCAGTCAGTGTTGGGATGTGGCACTGGAGTCTGCTGACTTCCAACTTAACTACTTGTGTTTCAGGCTCCACTCAGCATCATAGCACCGTGGGGTGTTAGTGTTGGAAAGGACCCCAGGAACTTGAGTGTGTCAATCACGGCACACCTGTGCTGTTGAGTGCTGTGCAGTGGACAGTGGGAAGCCGAGGCACTGCCCAGGCATGGAGGTGCATTTTCTGGGAAGTTCTAAGTTCTTCGTAGTTACAACATTTGAGATGGTAAGAACTCCTGATTTAGATGTTGCTAGATGTTGCTGGGGCCGCTGTGAGCCAATCATCAGCTGGTAGTCTGGAAGTTTGCTGGCAGCTGGAAGTTTGCTGGGGCCCCTTCGGCTGTGGCTCTCAACACATATCGTTTTTACAGTGTCAGTAAGGAAAGGTACAGCAAGAACAGCAGCTTCCAGGTGTCAATTCTGTAACAGTGTCCAGTGATTGGGGGCGACCAGGGGAGTCCACTGTTGACGTCGTGCCCCAGAGCTGCATAGCAAGGATTCGCCCCATCATTCCTGTGGTCACACGCTGCTTAGTTCAGCCCACAGCGGACAATGCGCTCAAGGAGGGAAGCTGAAGGAGCCCTGTTTGGAGAGGGGGAAAGTAAAGAAGAACACAAAAATCATGGTGATACCGCAGTTTCCATCCAGACGCTCTTCATCACGTCTGTAAATTGCATTAATCTGATTTGACTTCTAAAAGCCACATCAAGATACCTCTAGTTTCTCAAAAACCGGTGGTCAGAAGGGGAACTAGAATGGTGATCATGTCCAATTTAGCTCTTCATTTACAGAGAATTAGACTGTCCACAGGGGCGCACGAGACAGCCTGCAAATTGTCCCATGAAGCCTTCTCTTTCATCTTATTTACAAATAAAACAATTTATAAAGATAACTATTTCCGGGCAAAAGAATTCCAAACAGCTGGGTGCAGTGACACACACCTGTGACCCAGTGGTTTGGGAGGCTGAGGCAGGAGGATTGTGAGTTCAAAGCCAGCCTCAGCAATTTAGTGAGACCCTGTCCCAAAATCAAAAATACAAAAAGACTGAGGATGTGACTCAGTGGTTAAGTGCCCTTAGGTTCAATCCCCAGTACCAAAAAGAAAAGAATTCCAAACACCTAGTTCTGAAGGTAGCTTTAATCTATATTAGATGTATTAATTACATTTAGTATACATTTTGTTCCTAAACCAACCATAAAATGATAGACATCAAATCATTTTTGTTTTTGTTTTCGACACGCTAGGGATCAAACTCACGCCCTTGTGGATGTGCTGGACAAGCTCTCTACCACTGAGCTACGCCCCCAGCCCATTAAAAAAAAAAAAAAACTTTAACGTCAATTATGCATATCACTTACTAATGGAAAAATACAAATTTATTATATATTACATATCTTTACATATTCAAATAATCTTTAATGATTCCTAATAAAAAAAATTTTTACTTAAAAACGTCTCGTAATCATGTAACTACAAAAGGAATACGGTTAAAAAGTTCCAAAGGGGATGTCTAAAACTGTGAAATGGGTTTGAAAACAATTTTAAGAAAGAAAAAGGAAAAAAAAAAAAAAAGCATAAGTGACAGAACAATATGTATTATTTGTAAAAAGCAAATGAAAATCCTCTTTTATAAATTATCTCTCTCTACATCTAAAAATAAATACAACAGGCATAGAAAAAGGTCTGGAGGGGTATGTGCCAAACTGTTCCCAGCAACTACCCTGCAGAAGAATAGTTCCAGCTCAGGTGGGAATGGATCAGGAGTACTTAGGTACTGTGTGTTACTTTTGTAGTAACAATAATTAAAAATAACAGTGGAAGGCAAAGCTCAGGGGTGGGAGTGGCCTTGAGAATGCGCCTCCTAGGTCTCCTTCTGCAGCGTGCCATGAGCACTGGCTGATGATCCCAGTGACCACACCCTGAGGTCCATCAGTGCCCGTGGTCAAAGCCACACTTCTCATGAGCTGTCCCCAGGAGGTGGGTGGCAGGATACTGAGCAGGCCTGTTCTGGACATGGAGGGATGCCTCTGGGGATCAGCTTTGGCTTAAGGACTCCCAGATGACCTTGGCAAAACTTTTGCTGCAGTTTCCTTTCCTTCCCCTCCCTTCTTCCTCCTATTCATTCTCTCTTCCTTCTTTCCTTCCCTCCACTTTTTTCTCAATCTTCTCCAGCTCCATCTCTATCCTCCCTTACTGGTCTTTCTCCCAGTTAAATCTCTGGCACCTCTAATCCACCTTGGTGTCTACTTTCTAGATGACCCAGACTAACTCAAACGTTAACAAAAATTAGTTATAGGCAAAGCCTAACATTGTGCCTTAAGGACCCAGGAAGTCTGGACCCCCTGCAGCCGCCAAAGTGGGAGCTGTGCGTGTAGATAGAGCTCTCTCAACCTATTGCAATGTGTGTAAGTTATGTTTATCAGATTTATGTGTTATTGAGGCACATGGGGTTTGTTTGATACCAGGCAGTTGAGATATTTTATATAAAAAGGACATGTTGGGCTGGGGATGTGGCTCAAGCGGTAGCACGCTCACCTGGCATGTGCGGGGTGCTGGGTTCGATCCTTAGCACCACATAAAAAATAAAAAAAAAATGAAGATGTTGTGTCCATCGAAAACTAAAAAATAAATATTGAAAGATTCTCTCTCTTTAAAAAAATAAATAAATAAAAGGACATGTTAAATTTATGACTGGAATAAAAATTTTAAGAAAGAATGTCCAAAGTTTGTGATGGAAACTAATTTTTTTTTTGGTATCACCGAGCCACACCCCCAGCCCTTTTAATATTTTATGTAAAGACAGGGTTTTGCCAAATTGCTTAGTTGCTGAGGCCTTGCTAAGTTGCTGAGGCTGGCTTTAAACTTGAGATCCTCTTGCCTCAGCCTCCCGAACCACTGGGATTACAGGTGTGTGCCACTGAGGCTGGCTGAAACCAAATTTTAATCCATATTTTATTTTATTTTTGGAGAGTAATGGAGGTTGAATCCAAGGACACTTTACCACTGAGTTACATCCCTAGATATTATTATTATTATTATTAATATTATTATTATTATTATTTTGAGACAAGTTCCTGCTTACTTGCTTAGGTTCTCACTAAATTGCTGAGGCTGGCCTTGAACTTTGGATCTGGATGCTCTTTCGTCAACCTCTTGAGTTGCTGGGATTACAGCCGTGTGCCACTGCGCCCAGCTTAATCCATATTTTAAAGGTGTTTGTTAATATTTATAATCATATATAAAATAATAGGATATATTGAATGATTCTTAAAATTTAAGGGAAAAAGTTGATTTTGAATTTGAAAACTTAATTGGAATTAAGTATTAGGAAAAAATAGAAAGCATAGTAAATGGTAGTTTTGAGACACTAAAATCATCCTCAAGATTATCAAAATTTTCACAATTAATAAAGAATAAGCCAGCGTTTCCACATGGAGAATAGGCAGGGATGTGGTGGTAAGTATTTAGCAACAGGTTTTGGGAGATGGAGGGATATTTTAAAATATGAGTATATAAGTTAATTATAAACTTTACCGATGAAAAGGATATATAGTGCATGATTTAAAATAATAATAAAATATCAATAGTCTTTATTATAAATTTCATAAAGCCAGTTGATTCTCACTGAATGCTTACATTGTTTTTGCCAAACTCCTCTGTCTATAGCCAGCTTTTTTTTTTTCCTTTTTTTTTTATTGGTTGTTCAAAACATTACAAAGCTCTTGACATATCATATTTCATACATTAGATTCAAGTGGGTAATGAACTCCTATTTTTACCCCAATACAGATTGCAGAATCACATCGGTTACACATCCACATTTTTACATATTGCCATACTAGTGTCTGTTGTATTCTGCTACCTTTCCTATCCTCTACTATCCCCCCTCCCCTCTCCTCCCATCTTCTCTCTCTACCCCATCTACTGTAATTCATTTCTCTCCTTGTTTTTTTCCCCCATTCCCCTCACAACCTCTTATATGTAATTTTGTACAACAATGAGGGTCTCCTTCCATTTCCAAGCAATTTCCCTTTTCTCTTCCATTCCCTCCCACCTCATGTCTCTGTTTAATGTTAATCTTTTCCTCCTGCTATTCCTCCATGCTCAGTTATTAGTTGCTCTCATTATATCAAAGAAGACATTTGGCATTTGTTTTTTAGGGATTGGCTAGATTCACTTAGCATAATCTGCTCTAATGCCATCCATTTTCCTGCAAATTCCATGATTTTGTCATTTTTTAGTGCAGAGTAATACTCCATTGTGTATAAATGCCACATTTTTTTATCCATTCATCTATTGAAGGGCATTTGGTTTGGTTCCACAGTCTAGCTATTATGAATTGTGCTGCTATGAACATCGATGTGGCAGTATCCCTGTAGTACATTCTTTTAAAGTCTTCAGGGAATAGTCCAAGAAGGGCAATAGCTGAGTCAAATGGTGGTTCCATTCTCAGCTTTCCCAGGAATCTCCATACTGCTTTCCAAATTGGCTGCACCAATTTGCAGTCCCACCAGCAATGTACAAGAGTACCCTTTTCTCCACATCCTCGCCAGCACTTGTTGATGTTTGACTTCATAATGGCTGCCAATCTTACTGGAGTGAGATGGTATCTTAGGGTGGTTTTGATTTGCATTTCTCTGACTGCTAGAGATGGTGAGCATTTTTTCATGTACTTGTTGATTGATTGTATGTCCTCCTCTGAGAAGTGTCTGTTCAGGTCCTTGGCCCATTTGTTGATTGGGTTATTTGTTATCTTATTGTTTAATTTTTTGAGTTCTTTGTATACTCTGGATATTAGGGCTCTATCTGAAGTGTGAGGAGTAAAAATTTGTTCCCATGATGTAGGCTCCCTATTTACCTCTCTTATTGTTCCTCTTGCTGAGAAAAAACTTTTTAGTTTAAATAAGTCCCATTTGTTGATTCTTGTTATTAACTCTTGTGCTATGGGTGTCCTATTGAGGAATTTGGAGCCTGACCCGACAATATGTAGATCGGAGCCAACTTTTTCTTCTATCAGACGCAGAGTCTCTGATTTGATATCAAGCTCCTTGATCCATTTTGAGTTAACTTTTGTGCATGGCGAGAGAAGGGGATTCAGTTTCATTTTGTTGCATATGGATTTCCAGTTTTCCCAGCACCATTTGTTGAAGATGCTATCCATTCCCATTGCATGCTTTTAGCCCCTTTATCAAATATAAGATAGTTGTAACTTTGTGGATTAGTCTCTGTGTCCTCTGTTCTGTACCATTGGTCCACCTGCCTGTTTTGGTACCAGTACCATGCTGTTTTTGTTACTATTGCTGTGTAGTATAGTTTGAAATCTGGTATCGCTATGCCGCCTGATTCACACTTCCTGCTTCGAGTTGCTTTTGCTATTCTGGGTCTTTTATTTTTCCATATTAATTTCATGATTGCTTTATCTATTTCAACAAGAAATGCCATTGGGATTTTGATTGCCATTGCATTAAACCTATAGAGAACTTTTGGTAATATTGCCATTTTGATGATGTTAGTTCTGCCTATCCATGAACAGGGTATATCTTTCCATCTTCTAAGATCTTCTTCTATTTCTCTCTTTAGGGTTCTGTAGTTTTCATTGTATAAATCTTTCACCTCTTTTGTTAGGTTGATTCCCAAGTATTTTATTTTATTTTTTTTGAGGATATTGTGAATGGGGTGTTTTTCCTCATTTCCGTTTCAGAAGTTTTGTTGCTGATATACAGAAATGCCTTTGATTTATACATGTTGATTTTATATCCTGCCACATTGCTGAATTCATTTATTAGTTCTAGTAGTTTCTTTGAAGACCCTTTTGGATCTTCAAGGTATAGAATCATGTCATCCGCAAATAGTGATAATTTAAGTTCTTCTTTTCCTATTTTTATGCCTTTAATTTCTTTCATCTGTCTAATTGCTCTGGCCAGTGTTTCGAGGACTATATTGAATAGAAGTGGTGATAGAGGGCATCCCTGTCTTGTTCCAGATTTTAGAGGGAATGTCTTCAATTTTTCTCCATTCAGAATGATGCTAGCCTGAGGCTTAGCATAGATAGCTTTTACGATGTTGAGGTAAGTTCCTGTTATCCCTAGTTTTTCTAATGTTTTGAACATAAAGGGATGCTGTACTTTGTTGAATGCTTTTTCTGCGTCTATCGAGATGATTATATGGTTCCTATCTTTGAGTCTATTGATGTGGTGAATAACATTTATTGATTTCCGTATATTGAACCATCCTTGCATCCCAGGGATGAATCCTACTTGATCATGGTGCACAATTTTTTTAATGTGTTTTTGTATCTGATTCGCCAGAATTTTATTGAGGATTTTTGCATCTAGGTTCATTAGAGATATTGGTCTGTAGTTTTCTTTCTTTGAGGTGTCTTTGTCTGGTTTCGGAATCAGGGTGATGTTGGCCTCATAGAATGAATTTGGAAGAGCTCCCTCTTTTTCTATTTCCTGAAATAACTTGAAAAGTATTGGTATTAATTGTTCTTTAAAGGTTTTGTAAACTCTGCTCTATGTCCATCCGGTCCTGGGCTTTTCTTGGTTGGTAGTCTTTTGATTGCTTCCTCTATTTCATCCATTGATATTGGTCTGTTCAAATCGTGTGTATCCTCCTGACTCAGTCTGGGCAAATCATAGGATTTAAGCAATTTATCGATGTCTTCACTATCTTCTATTTTATTGGAATATAGGGTTTCAAAATAATTTCTAATTGTCTTCTGTATTTCTGTAGCATCTGTTGTGATTACCTTTTTCATCCCCTATGTTAGTAATTTGAGTTCTCTCTCTTCTTCTCTTCGTTAGCATGGCTAAAGTTCTGTCGATCTTATTTATTTTTTCAAAGAACCAACTTTTAGTTTTGTCAATTTTTTCAATAGTTTCTTTTGTTTCAATTTCATTGATTTCCACTCTTATTTTAATTATTCTTGCCTTCTGCTGTTGTTTTGCTCTTCCTTTTCTAGGGCTTTGAGATGAAGTGTGAGCTCATTTATTTGTTGGTTTTTTCTTTTTTTGAGGAATGACCTCCAGGCGATGAATTTCCCTCTTAAAACTGCTTTCATTGTGTCCCATAGATTCCGATATGTTGTGTCCGTATTTTCATTTGTCTCTAAGAATTTTTTGATTTCCTCCTTTATGTCTTCTGTAACTCATTGATCATTCAGTAACATATTGTTCATTTTCCATGTGATGTAGGATTTTTCCTTCCTTCTTTTATCATTGATTTCCAGTTTTATTCCATTATGATCAGATAGAATGCATGGTATTATCTCCACCCCTTTATATTTACTGAGGGTTGCCCTATGGCATAATATGTGGTCTATCTTTGAGAAGGATCCATGTGCTACTGAGAAAAAAGTATATCCACTTGATGATGGTTGATATATTCTATATATGTCAGTTAAGTCTAGGTTATTGATTGTGATATTGAGTTCTATAGTTTCTTTATTCAACTTTTGTTTGGAGGATCTGTCCAATGGTGAGAGAGGTTTGTTGAAGTCACCCATAATTATTGTGTTGTGGTCTATTTGATTCTTGAACTTTAGGAGAGTTTGTTTTATGAATGTCGCAGCACCCTTATTTGGTGCATAAATATTGATAATTGTTATGTCTTGTTGGTGAATGGTTCCTTTTAACAGTATGTAATGTCCTTCCTTATCCCTTTTGATTAACTTAGTCTTGAAGTCGATTTTATTCGATATGAGTATGGCCACCCCTGCTTGCTTACGAGGACCGTGTGCGTGGTATATTTTTTCACAACCTTTCTCCTGCAGCCTGTGTATGTATTTTCCAATCAGATGTGTCTCCTGGAGGCAGTATATTGTTGGATTTGTTTTTTTAATCCATGTTACCAGCCTATGTTGCTTTATTGGAGAGTTTAAGCCATTAACGTTTAGAGTTACTATTGATATATGGTTTGTACTTCCAGCCAAGTTTGATTATTTATCTTTTTTTTTTTTAATTTAGTTTGTTTCTCCATGATTAGCTTTCCCCCCACCCTCTGTCTTTACTGAGGTACTTCCCACTGTTGGTTTTGGTTATTGTTTTTCATTTCTTCCTCGTGTAGTGTTTTGCTCAAGATGCTTTGCAGTGCTCGTTTTCTGGCTGCAAATTCTTTTAACTTGTGTTTATCATGAAAGATTTTTATTTCGTTGTCGTACCTGAAGCTTAATTTTGCTGGATACAAAATTCTTGGTTGGCATCCATTGTCTTTCAGTGTTTGAAATGCGTTGTTCCAGGATCTTCTCGTTTTCAGCATCTGTGATGAAAAATCTGTTGTTAACCTTATTGGTTTACCCCTGAATGTAATCTGCCTCCTTTCTCGTGTAGCTTTTAATATTTTCTCTTTGTTCTGTATATTGGATATCTTCATAACAATGTGTCTTGGCGTTGGTCTACTGTGATTTTGTATGCTCGGTATCCTATATGCATCGACAATTTGTATATTCGTTTCCTTTTTTATTTCTGGAAAGTTTTCTGTAATTATTTCATTCAGCAGGTTGCTCATTCCCTTGGTTTGAACCTCTATACCTTCCTCTATCCTGATGACTCTTAAGTTTGGTTTTTTTATGTTATCCCATATCTCTTGGATGTTTTTCTCGTGATTTTTTACCAGCCTTTCTGAGTTGGCTAGACTCTTTTTAAGATGATATATTTTGTCTTTATTATCTGATGTTCTGGCTTCTACTTGCTCCACTCTGTTAGTGATACTCTCATTTGAGTTTTTAATTTGGTTTATAGTTTCCTGCATTTCTAGAATTATTGTTTGATTTTTTTTATAATCTCTATCTCCTGATAAAGATGCTTATTTGCTTCTTTTATCTGTTTATATAATTCATTTTTAATGTGTTCTTTCACTGTTTGAATTTGCTGTCTCATATCCTCTTTAAGATTCCATTCCATCTGTCTAAGGTATTCCTTGAGTTCTTTATTTGGCCATTTTTCTGATGTCTCTAGGTCCTCCTGAATATTTAGGCTTTCCTGCATTGTTTGTACTCCTTTTCTTCCTTGCTTTTTCATGCTGCTCATGTTACTTCTTGTTCTGTTTGACTGCTGAGTTACTGTTTACTCCTATAAATTTATTTGATGCTTGGGAGGAAAGGTATTAGAAGGGAAGGGAAGAAGTCACTAAAGAGAATGAGCGTAAGCAGGTAGAATTCAAGGAAGGGAGAATAAGGAAATTGAAAAGAAATAAAAAGACAAAAGAAAAAAATAGAAAAGAAAAAAAGAAAAAAATTTAAAAAACAATAAAAAAATTAAAATTAAAAAAAAATAATAAAAAATTTTAAAAAATGTAAAAAATGAAAATGAAAAAAACCCAAATAAAAAAAAATTTAATAAATGCAGTCCTAGAGTTTGATTAACTTCTCTTCCAGTAGGTGGAGCTGTGCCCACCGGGCCAAGCTTCTCCTCTCAGTACGCGGGAACCAATCACTGTGCAGCAGGTCCTCCTCCCAGACTGGGCGGGTCTCCAATCCTGAGTGCCTAGGGCCTTCTCATGTGTCTAGTCACTTCCCCACTTTTCCTCAAGCCAGGCCCCACTCACCGGTGATGCTCACCACAATACTGGCTACATGCCAGGTCTGCTGCTCCTGGGAGCCCTATTTTCTTGAACCACTGGGCACACTCTCCCTGTTTGCCATTCCCTCAGACCCTAAGTTTGTGGAGCTTGGGGCTGAGAACCCTCAGCGAATTTTGCTTGCCCTCTGGTAGCCACGCCCCCGGTAGCTGGTGCAAGAGACCTCAGTTGTCAGCACTGGTGGAAGCAGTAGCCGGGGGTTCCGTGCCACGGGTCCCGCGCCACTCCTGATTCCCTCGGTCTGGCTATCGCGCTCACGAGAGAGCTGGGAGGGGCCCTTAAGGTTTCCCTGCTGTGTGGAGAGGAAGGGCTAGGGGGTTACTCACCTGTCTTCACCAGTTTCAATGAAGTTATCTCCTCCGCTGCATTCTGGTGACGTCAGTTCTCTGCCATGATGGTATCCCATGCAAATGGCGACAGTTTGTTCCCTTTGCCGGGTGACCAATGCAACGGGTGGGTCCTGACTGGCTCTCCCAAGCCCTGTCTCAATCCTGTGGCCACTGCCTATGAAGGCTCGGTGGTATTAACCTCTGCAGGTTCAGAAGGGTCGACCAGTTGTTTCAGCGGGATCACAGCAGTTTGTGCTGAGTCACAGCATTTGTCTGGGAGACGCAGGCGAACGGGAGCTTGAATTCAGCCGATCTGGGCTAGGTGTGTGTTCTGAGAGGTCCAGACTGTTTGCCCCAGATCCACGTCAGCTCAGCAATGCCTAGTGCTCCTGAGCAAACAGCATTTAGATGGTTTACGACTCCCTATGTCCGCGCAGCTGAAGAGGTCAGAGACATGATCTCTCCGCGTCCGCCGCCATGTTGGATCTCCCAGCCTGTGGTTTGATGACAGGACTTGTATCCCAATCCACTAAGTTTTTGTCTAGTAAATTGATTGTTATTACTTCTTTGTGTGAATCATTTTCATTCTTATTCTAATTCTTATTGTATTCATCAAACTCCAGCCTTTCAGCTTTAGCCCTGCTTTATTAACTTTTTCTCCTTCAACTTCTTAAACATAGACATTGAATGCAATAAATCCTGCCCTGGTCTGTGGTGTTTACCAATTTCCCTGGTGTAAATGCTGCTTGAATTCCAAGTTACCAACTCAATTCAGATGTTGCTGAATTCCTAGGAGAGGCCATCATACCACCTTATGAATACAACATACCACCATTCTACCTTATGGATACAACATACCACCATTCTACCTTATGGATACAACAAACCTGAACAACCTCAAGATCATAGATAATAGTAGATAAGAATAATTAAAGCCTGGCAAGTTTTGTGTATTATTACTCTACCTGTAATAATACCTGTGATAATATAAGTATTCTCTATCTGATTGTAAGTACATTTAATAATTTAATTTTAACAACCAACTTGCAAAATTCTTGAGACTCTCCCCATTGCCTCTTGGGAGCCAGTACCTGTTGGCTGCAGGATACCACTCGTAGTAGCAATGGTGGGGTTTCAGTTCTAGAGACAGACAGGGAGCCAACGGTGCAGCTCTCTGATAGATGAGGAGTGGTCTCTTGGTTACAGTGGAGGCAGGGAGGAAGGGGTAGCCACATGCCAATGTTCCTCAGAGAAGCAGGGATTTGTTGGAGTGTCACTTTCGCCTTCTCAGTGGTGGTCTTCATGGCCACCAGACTAGTCTAGTTCTTAGCTTGCAAGGTGGGATTACTGTCCTACTTCTGGGTGAGCCATCTCCTCTCCAGATTCTCCCCTCTCTAGTCTATACTCACATTCCAGAATAACCTTCCCAAGCACATCTTTGCATGCATTTCCCCCCATCAGTCTGGCTCTGTGTAGGATGAATTCTACGTGAGAACCTGGGCTTTTAGTTTTCCCGAATCACTCACCAGCCTTTGCACCTTCCCCCTACACATGCATTCCGAGTCCTCCCCTGTTCTGCAGACCTCTCAGCTACTGGTTGTTGAATTTGCCAGTTGTGTTTCACCTCTTAGGCTTCGCGGCACCACCGCCTTGTTCTAAGTGTCTATTCCATGTGACTGCTTATTTGCAAACTGTTCCTCCTCTGTGAACCACCTTGAATCCCAAGTACTTGCCCCCCCCCAACTATTGTTGAAATGAGCACTTGCACCCCTCTTTGGGCACATGGTATCTTGCAGTCTTACACACATTTCCACACTTACATGCTGGTCAGTATATGTCTAAGTCGACCACAGACTTCTTGGGGGAAGAGATGATAGATAGTAGCAAACATTTCTTGTTGATGATAAGAAATCCATATACTCCAAAATGGAATACTCCCTGATAGTGTTGTGATATTTAATCAAATTAATATTTTTATTAAGAATAATATATTTATTATTCTTCTTTTCTTTTTGGGTGGTGCCAGGGATCCAACATAGGGCCTTATGTGTGTGCTAGGGCCACTGAGTGACATCCCGGCCCAAAACTAGTTTCTGATACATCTTTTTCTTTACTACTTATTTCCTAATCTTCAGCTTGTCTTTGGAACTATGAAGTTTGTTTTGATTGCCTTTTTTTTTCAATTTGGTACTGGGGATTGAACCCAGGAGATCTTCACTCTCGAGCCACATCCCCAGCCCTTTTTATTTTTTATTTTGAGACAGGGTCTTGCTAAGTTGCTGAGGCTAGTTTTGAACTTGGGTTCCTCCTGCCTCAGCCTCCTGAGCCTCTGGGATTATAGGCGAGTGCCACCGCACCCAGCTGTCACTGCCTTTTGTACTGGTCTGCGTGGGCTGACATACAAGATAGAGCAGACTGAGTGGCTTTAATGACAGTCATTTATTTTCTCATGTTTCTGGAGGCTGGAGTCAGGACTCTTGGGGTTAATGTCCGGGGAGGGTTTTCTTCCTGGGTTCTTACTGTGTCCTCACATGTCCCCTTTCCTTTGTGCACACATGGACCAAGAGAGTTCTCTGTTGTTTCTTCCTTTTTGGCGGGGTGTGGGGGGCTGCAGTGAACTTTATTGATGGTATGTGACAGTAGGAGTCCCTAAGCCCCGCCCCTTCTTCAGGGTATCTGGGATGGAAATGGGGAGGAGGGGAGATTCTCAGTGTGTCGAGGGACTGAGTTAGGGGCAGGGACTCCCCAGCAGCTGAGCGCCTCTCTCTTCCTGTGTTCTTGCTGGGGCAGGTGTTGCAGGGGCTCTTACTCCTTGGAGGCCATGTGGACCATAAGGTCCACCACCCTGTTGCTGCAGCCAAATTCATTGTCATACCAGGGAATGAGCTTAACCAAGTGGTTGTGAGGGCAATGCCGGCCCCAGCATCCAAAGTAGAAGAGTGGGCATCACTATTAAAGTCGCAGGAGACGACCTGGTCCTCCGTGTAGCCCAGGATGCCCTTGAGGGGGCCCTCTGATGCCTGCTTCACCACCTTCTTGAGGTCATCGTATCTGGCAGCTCTCTCCAGGCGACAGGTCAGATCCACAACTGACACGTTGGGAGTGGACACACGGAAAGCCATGCCAGTGAGCTTCCCATTCAGTTCAGGGATGACCTTGCCCACAGCCTTGGCAGCACGGGTGGATGCAGGGATGATATTCTGGGCAGCCCCATGGCCATCATGCCACAGTTTCCCAGAGGGGCCATCCACAGTCTTCTGAGTAGCAGTGATGGCGTGGACTGTGGTCATGAGTCCTTCCAGAATGCCAAAGTTGTCATGGATGACCTTGGCCATCGGGGCTAAGCAGTTGGTGGTACAGGAGGCATTGCTGACAATCTTGAGGGAGCTGTCATACTTCTCATGGTTCACGTCCATCACAAACATGGGGACATCGGCAGAAGGGGCAGAGATGGTGACCCTTTCGGCACCACCCTTCAAATGAGCCCCGGCTTTCTCCATGGCAGTGAAGACACCAGTGGACTCCACAACATACTCAGTACCAGCACCACCCCATTTGATGTTGGCGGGATCTCGCTCCTGGAAGACGGAGATGCACTTTCCATTGATGACAAGCTTCCCGTTCTCAGCCTTGACTGGGCCGTGGAAGTCACCATGGGTAGAATCATACTGGAACATACAGACCATGTAGTTGAGGTCAATGAAGGGGTCATTGATAGCGACAAGGTCCACTTTGGCAGAGGTGAAAGCAGCCCTGGTGACTGGGAGCCCAATGGGGTCAAATCCTTTCATTCCGACCTTCGCCATCACTGCACGAGACGGGGAGGGGCGGCTGCCTGTCGAACGGGGAGGAGCAGAGAGCCTCTTCCTTTTCTTATAAGGACACGGATCCTACCAGATTAGGATCCCACCCTTAGGACGTCATCTAGATTTCATTGTCTCCCGAAAGCCCATCTCTCAATGTAGTCACATTCAAGTTCCTGGTTTCAGAAGATGAATTTCAGGGGGATACAACCCAGTGTATACCACCTTCCAAACAGAATCTTTGTTGTATTTTCCATCGATTATAAAATGGCACTGTACCTTTCCCTCACCTTCTCGAAAAAACAAATGAATTTATTATTAAAACTGAGAGCCCAGAGAAGCAGAAGCGCTGGGTCAGTCACAGCATCAGCAGGGCGGTTTGGAGCCCAGGCTCCCAAGCTGGACTGTGCTGGTGTCGACCCAACTCTGCCACGTAGTAGCTGTGCGACCTCAAAGATGATACTTAACTTCTCTTTGCCTCAGTTTCCTTGTGTGCAAAATGGGAATGATAGCAAAGGTTCCACTTCACAGGAAGATGATGATTGTTGTAGGGGAGAGGAAATGAGATAGTGAGTGTGTGTAGAGCTCCTGGAACATTATTATTATGTTTATCTTAAAAAGCTTTTCACTGGGTGCCGAGGCACACTGCTGTATTCCCAGTGGCTCAGGAGGCTGAGGCAGGAGGATTGCAAGTTCAAAGCCAGCCTCAGCAACTTGGTGAGGCCCTAAGCAGCTTAGTAAGACTCTGTCTCAGAATAAAAATAAAAAGGGCTGGGGATATGGCTCAGTGATTAAGCACTCTTGGATTTAATCACTGGTACAAAAAAAAAAAATCTCATATTTAATGCCCGTGGAATTGTGTGTTTACAGCACCCCAGTCAGGCAGGTAATAGTATGGGAACATTATTTAATGCTTGTATTGATTTGAAGGTAGCATATTGCTTGGAAATAAAAAAAAAAGCTAGTCATCAATTGGTCATAGAAAGGATTCTGACCAAGGTCACATATACATCACCTGTCACTTATGCCAAGTTCCCCTAAGCTTGACAAATGCTTACTTGCAAGATTATTAGGATGAAGGTGTGCAGCTATCAATGAGGGCACCGGAGAGGGGCTCTCAGGCTTGGGCTGAGGTGTGGTGGTATCTGAGAAGACTTCTAGAAGTGGTGATATTGAGCTGGAGTTTGAAGAATGAGTACAAATTGGAAGCAGGGTGCCTCCTATCAGTGCCCTGGGGGACATTGAGTCCATACTATTTTCAGAGAAAGACTCAACAGTATTTCTCTCACAGTGAAAATTCTCTGGTATCAGAGCTTGCAGCTTCTGAGAGGGGAAAGAGAAAATTTTGGCAAAAATGGCAGAAACCATGATTTTAAAAAATATTCTGAATTTTAAAATTGATTTAATAAAAATGAATCCAAATCTTATTTTTATAGAGACAAACAGGAAGTAGTCCTTAGTTGGTAATTTTATATGCCATTTGGCCATGAATTTCATGTACTTATTCGGTCAGGGAATATTTTGGGGGTGCCTCCTATGTACCAGGAGACTGAGGGTATAGTGGGGAGTGGATCAGCCCTGTGGTCTTTCTTTGGGGTAGGGAAACTTAGGAAAACAGGTTAAAATGTGGAACTATTAGGATAGTGGAAGCCTAGGTCACCGAAGCCTTGTCTGAGGAAGTGATGGTTTTCCCATGGAAAGGAGTAGAAATTAGCCAGACAAAGAAAGGTGGGGAACAGTGTCTCAGGAATAGGGAACAGCATGTGCAAAATCCTAGAGATGAGACCTTGACATTGAATTAAACACAAAAATGCCTAACATGTCTGGAGCTCAGAGGATGGAAAGGGGAATGGATGAGAAATGAGGTGGAAGAGTTCGGCTGGGGCCAGTCAAGACAGAAACCATTGAAAGGGGGCTGAATTTTTAACTTGAGAGCAACAGGAAGCCTTTGAAGAGTTTTCAGTAGGGTGTGACATGATCTCATTTACATTTTCAAATAACCACATTGGTTGCGGGCAAGAGAACTGATTGGATATTTACTGTGCAATAATGTGAAACTTTAAAACAATCCTTTCTATTTGAATTGAGAGACTATAAAAACCACAATAAAGAAAATTCCAAAATATAATGATAAAAATATTACCCATGATTCTCTTGCTCTAACTGCATTTCATTTCTTCTATCTCTCCTTTTTTTTTTCCTCCTTGCACATTCACTTCTTACATAGCCATTGGTGGAAGGCTTCCTTGGCACACATTATCACGGCTAAATAAATCCCAGCTGTTACTCACCCCGGAGCACGCTGCAGAGCCGCTGAAGTGAGAAATATCTCGATTGTAAATCAATTTGCAGTGGTGGCTCTTATTTGTGACTTTGCATTTGGGGCTTATACTTGATACCATTGTTTGTTTTCTCTATTCACGGTGACTTCATAATTGCTGTATGTCTGCCCAAGCTGGCGGTGGCCCTGGCTTCTCATTTTCCTTTGGATGCAGTTGCTCTAGAGCATGACCATCTGTGATAGCTGAAATTATCGTGCCACAAATATTCCCTCTTCCTCCCCTCCCACTGCAGGCATAGTCTACTGCTCTGTGTCTTTGACTTTGAACTTGACCATATGACTTGCTTTGATCAAAGCAGCTCCATGAGCAGGGGCCGTGAGTGTGCTGCACCCTGGACTGGGCTCCTGGGCTCTAGGGATCTGCATGGAGCTATGACTGTCCCAGGTAGCCATTGGTCTGGCAGGGGGAAAGACCTGTGGCGCAGGCTTCTCCCCAACCCACACCTGAGTCCCGCTGATCTGCACTTGTGGGGTGACTTAGGGAGCTCAGCCTCCACCCCTCAACTCAGTCCGTGTTGTGTCAAGGAACATGGCCTTTGGGCAGGTCGCTCTGCAGAATTATACTGGTAAGAATCTTTTTGCAGGCCCTCTCCAGGCTCCTCTGGGTGAATTTTGTGTATGTCACAAATTAGTCTAGCCGTTTTTGCACATTCATTCAACAATTATCCTATTAAATATTTACAAGGGTCAGGCACCATGGATTCAAGAGTGATGTAAAACAACCCTCAGTCTCTTGGACTTTAAAGGCTAATGAGAGAGATAGGCTTAAGTGACCACTTAATGAGTGCATAATTGCAAATTAAGATAAAATCCTGTGAGTGCATTAACCTGACTGAGGAGTTTGAAGCTTTTTTTTTTTTTTTTTTTTTTGAACGGGGGTTGAACCCAGGGTCCCTCAACTGCAGAGCCACATACCCGACCCTTTTTTATTTAGAGACAGGGTCTCACTGAGTTTCTTAGGGCCTTGATAAATTGTGAGGCTGACTTTGAACTTGCAATCCTCCTGCCTCAGCCTCTTGAGCTGCTGGGATTACAGGCATGCGCCATCTGGATGTTTTTACAAGCTGTTATTCAGCCCACTACAAGGTGTAAATTTATTATACTGTCCAATACCGCTGGCTAGGTATGACTCTGTGTACCCACTCAGTGGTAACTTACACATAAGATTTGCCATTTCATCTACTTTGGGGCATAAATTCAGTTGCATTAAGTAAATTTACATGGTTGTGCAACAATCACCACTACCAATCTCTGGAACTTTCTTATCTTCTTAAACTCATGAAACAGTAGTTTCCTAATCCTCTCTCCCTCCAGGCCCTAGCAACCATCATTTCATTGTCATCTCCATGAATTTGTCTACTCTGGGTACCTCATATAAGAGGAATCACAGTGTTGATCATTTTGTAGATACTTTTTAAAAACCAGACACTAAGAAGAAAATATTTATTTTAAAAAATTTCCAGAATATATTAGGTTGAATTGTATAAAACTGGCTTCTTCTTCTGGAATTTTTTTTTAAGGAAATTTTATTTATTTATTTATTTTTTTATTAGTTGTTCAAAACATTACAAAGTTCTTGACGTATCATATTTCATACATTTGATTCAAGCGGATTATGAACTCCCATTTTTACCCTATATACATAATGCAGATTCACATCGGTTACACATCCACTTTTTTACCTACTGCCATACTAGTGTCTGTTGTATTCTGCTTCCTTTCCTATCCTCTACCATCTCCCCTCCCCTCCCCTTCCCTCCCCTCCCATTCCCTCCCTTCCCATCTTCCCTTCCTACCCCATCTACTGTAATTCATTTCTCTCTCTTGTTTTTTTCCCCTTTCCCCTCACTTCCTCTTATATGTAATTTTGTATAACAATGAGGGTCTCCTTCCTTTACCATGCAATTTCCCTTCTCTCTCTCTTTCCCTCCCCCCTCTCATCCCTGTTTAGTGGTGATCTTCTCATGCTCTTCCTCTCTATTCTGTTCTTAGTTGCTCTCCTTATATCAAAGAAGACATTTGGCATTTATTTTTTAGGGATTGGCTAGCTTCACTTAGCATAATCTGCTCTAGTGCCATCCATTTCCCTGCAAATGCCATGATTTTGTCATTTTTTAATGCAGAGCAATACTCCATTGTGTATAAATACCACATTTTTTAATCCATTCATCTATTGAAGGGCATCTAGGTTGGTTCCACAGTCTTGCTATTGTGAATTGTGCTGCTATGAACATTGTTGTAGCAGTGTCCCTATAGCACGCTCTTTTAAGGTCTTTAGGGAATAGTCCAAGAAGGGGAATAGCTGGGTCAAATGGTGGTTCCATTCTCAGCTTTCCCAGGAATCTCCATATTGCTTTCCAAATTGGCCGCACCAATTTGCAGTCCCACCAGCAATGTACAAGTGTATCCTTTCCCCACATCCTTGCCAGCACTTCTTGTTGTTTGACTTCATAATGGCTGTCAATCTCACTGGAGTGAGATGGTATCTTAGGGTGGTTTTGATTTGCATTTCTCTGACTGCTAGAGATGGTGAGCATTTTTTCATGTACTTGTTGATTG
The DNA here is from genome assembly GCF_048772815.1 of Callospermophilus lateralis. Classification (NCBI taxonomy): domain Eukaryota; kingdom Metazoa; phylum Chordata; class Mammalia; order Rodentia; family Sciuridae; genus Callospermophilus; species Callospermophilus lateralis. The sequence continues at coordinate 81,360,544 of NC_135317.1, forward strand.
ATTGTATGTCCTCCTCTGAGAAGTGTCTGTTCAGGTCCTTGGCCCATTTGTTGATTGGGTTATTTGTTATCTTATTGTTTAATTTTTTGAGTTCTTTGTATACTCTGGATATTAGGGCTCTATCTGAAGTGTGAGGAGTAAAAATTTGTTCCCATGATGTAGGCTCCCTATTTACTTCACTTATTGTTCCTCTTGCTGAGAAAAAACTTTTTAGTTTAAGTAAGTCCCATTTGTTGTTTCTAGTTATTAACTCTTGTGCTATGGGTGTCCTATTAAGGAATTTGGAGACTGACCTGACAATATGTAGATCAGAGCCAATTTTTTCTTCTATCAGACGCAGAGTCTCTGATTTGATATCAAGCTCCTTGATCCATTTTGAGTTAACTTTTGTGCATGGCGAGAGAAGGGGATTCATTTTCATTTTGTTGCATATGGATTTCCAGTTTTCCCAGCACCATTTGTTGAAGATGCTATCCTTTCCCATTGCATGCTTTTAGCCCCTTTATCAAATATAAGATAGTCATAACTTTGTGGATTAGTCTCTGTGTCCTCTATTCTGTACCATTGGTCCACCTGCCTGTTTTGGTACCAGTACCATGCTGTTTTTGTTACTATTGCTGTGTAGTATAGTTTGAAATCTGGTATCGCTATGCCGCCTGATTCACACTTCCTGCTTCGAGTTGCTTTTGCTATTCTGGGTCTTTTATTTTTCCATATGAATTTCATGATTGCTTTATTTATTTCTACAAGAAATGTCATTGGGATTTTGATTGGCATTGCATTGAAACTATAGAGAACTTTTGGTAATATTGCCATTTTGATGATGTTAGTTCTGCCTATCATGAACAGGGTATATTTTTCCATCTTCTAAGATCTTCTTCTATTTCTCTCTTTAGGGTTTTGTAGTTTTCATTGTATAAGTCTTTCATCTTTTTTGTTAGGTTGATTCCCAAGTATTTTATTTTTTTTGAGGATATTGTGAATGGGGTGTTTTTCCTCATTTACATTTCAGAAGTTATGTTGCTGATATACAGGAATGCCTTTGATTTATGCGTGTGATTTTATATCCTGCAACTTTGCTGAATTCATTTATTGACTCTAGTAGTTTCTTTGTAGACCCTTTTGGGTCTGTTAGATATAATATCATATCATCTGAAAATAGTGATAATTTAAGTTCTTCTTTTCCTATTTTTATGCCTTTAATTTCTTTCGTCTGTCTAATTGCTCTGGCCAGTGTTTCGAGGACTATATTGAGTAGAAGTGGTGATAGGAGACATCCCTGTCTTGTTCCAGATTTTAGAGGGAATGTCTTCAATTTTTCTCCATTCAGAATAATGCTAGCCTGAGGCTTAGCATAGATAGCTTTTATGATATTGCGGTAAGTTCCTGTTATCCCTAGTTTTTCTAATATTTTGAATATAAAGGGATGCTGTACTTTGTCGAATGCTTTTCTGCATCTATCGAGATGATCATATGGTTCTTATCTTTGAGTCTATTGATGTGGTGAATAACATTTATTGATTCCCATATATTGAACCATCCTTGCATCCCAGGGATGAATCCTACTTGATCATGGTGCACAATTTTTTTGATGTGTTTTTGTATCTGATTCGCCAGAATTTTATTGAGGATTTTTGCATCTAGGTTCATCAGAGATATTGGTCTGTAGTTTTCTTTCTTTGAGGTGTCTTTGTCTGGTTTTGGAATCAGGGTGATGTTGGCCTCATAGAATGAATTTGGAAGGGCTCCCTCTTTTTCTGTTTCCTGAAATGACTTGAAAAGTATTGGTTTTAATTCTTCTTTAAAGGTTTTGTAAAACTCTGCTGTATATCCATCCGGTCCTGGGCTTTTCTTGGTGGGTAGTCCTTTTATTGCTTCTTCTATTTCATCCATTGAAATTGGTCTGTTCAAATTGTGTGCATCCTACTGATTCAGTCTGGGCAAATCATATGACTTAAGAAATTGATCGATGTCTTCATTATCTTCTATTTTATTGGAGTATAGGCTTTCAAAATAATTTCTAATTGTCTTCTGTATTTCTGTAGCATCTGTTGTGATATTTCCTTTTTCATCTCGTATGTTAGTAATTTGAGTTCTCTCTCTTCTTCTCTTTGTTAGCATGGGTAAGGGTCTGTCGATCTTATTTATTTTTTTCCAATAACCATCTTTTAGTTTTGTCAATTTTTTCAATAGTTTTTTTTGTTTCAATTTCGTTGATTTCTACTCTGATTTCAATTATTTCTTGCCTTCTGCTACATTTGCTGTTGTTTTGTTCTTCCTTTTCTAGGGCTTTGAGATGAAGTGTGAGCTCATTTATTTGTTGTTTTTTTTCTTTTTTTGAGGAAGGACCTCCAGGCAATGAATTTCCCTCTTAAAACTGCTTTCATTGTGTCCCATAGATTCTAATATGCTGTGTCTGTATTTTCATTTGTCTCTCAGAATTTTTTGATTTCCTCCTTTTTGTCTTCTGTAACCCATTGATCTTTCAGTAACATATTGTACATTTTCCATGTGATGTAGGATTTTTCCTTCCTTCTTTTATCATTGATTTCCAGTTTCATTCCATTATGATCAGATAGAATGCATGGTATTATCTCCACCCCTTTATATTTACTGAGGGTTGCCCTATGGCATAATATGTGGTCTATTTTTGAGAAGGATCCATGTGCTCCTGAGAAAAAAGTATATCCACTTGATGATGGTTGATATATTCTATATATGTCAGTTAAGTCTAGGTTATTGATTGTGATATTGAGTTCTATTGTTTCTTTATTCAACTATGTTTGGAGGATCTGTCCAATGGTGAGAGAGGTTTGTTGAAGTCACCCATAATTATTGTGTTGTGGTCTATTTGATTCTTGAACTTGAGGAGAGTTTGTTTTATGAACGTCGCAGCACCCTCATTTGGTGCATAAATATTGATAATTGTTATGTCTTGTTGGTGAATGGTTCCTTTTAACAATATATAATGTCCTTCCTTATCCCTTTTGATTGACTTAATCTTGACGTCGATTTTATTCGATATGAGGATGGCCACCCCTGCTTGCTTACCAGGACCATGTGCGTGGTATGTTTTTTCCCAACCTTTCATCTTCAGCCTGTGTATGTCTTTTCCAATCAGATGTGTCTCCTGGAGGCAGCATATTGTTGGATTTGTTTTTTTAATCCATGTTACCTGACTATGTTGCTTTATTGGAGAGTTTAAGCCATTAACGTTTAGAGTTACTATTGATATATGGTTTGTACTTCCAGCCATGTTTGATTATTTATCTTTTTTTTTTTTTTTAATTTAGTTTGTTTTCCATGATTAGCTTTCCCCCTGTTCTCTGGCTTACTGAGGTACTTCCCACTGTTGGTTTTGGTTATTGTTTTTCATTTCTTCGTCGTGTAGTGTTTTGTTCAAGATGCTTTGCAATGCTGGTTTTCTGGCTGCAAATTCTTTTAACTTGTGTTTATCATGAAAGATTTTTATTTCGTTGTCGTATGTGAAGCTTAATTTTGCTGGGTACAAAATTCTTGGTTGGCATCCATTGTCATTCAGATTTTGAAATATGTTGTTCCAGGATCTTCTCACTTTCAGCATCTGTGATGAAAAATCCGTTGTTAACCTTATTGGTTTACCCCTAAATGTAATATGCCTCCTTTCTCTTGAAGCTTTTAATATTTTCTCTTTGTTCTGTATATTGGATATCTTCATAACAATGTCTTGGTGTTGGTGTACTGTGATTTTGTATGCTCGGTGTCCTGTATACATCTACAATTTATACATCCATTTCCTTTTTTATGTCTGGAAAGTTTTCTATAATTATTTCATTCAACAGGTTGTCCATTCCCTTGGTTTGAACCTCTATGCCTTCCTCTATCCCGGTGACTCTTAAGTTTGGTTTTTTTATGTTATCCCATATCTCTTGGATATTTTTCTCGTGATTTTTTACCAGCCTTCCTGAGTTGGCTAGACTCTTTTCAAGATGATATATTTTGTCTTCATTATCTGACGTTCTGGCTTCTACTTGCTCCACTCTGTTGGTGATACTCTCAATTGAGTTTTTAAATTGGGTCATAGTTTCCTTCATTTCTAAAATTATTGTTTGATTTTTTTTATAATCTCTATCTCCTGATAAAGATGCTTGTTTGCTTCTTTTATTTGCTTGTGTATTTCATTTTCAATGAGTTCTTTCATTGTTTGAATTTGCTGTCTCATATCCTCTCTAAGATTCCATTCCATCTGTCTGAGGTATTCTTTGAGTTCTTTATTTGGCCATTTTTCTGATGCCTCTAGGTCTTCCTGTATATTTAGACTGTCTTGCATTGTTTGTACTCCTTTTCTTTTTTGCTTTTTCATGCTGCTTATGTTACTTCTTCCTCTGTTTGACTGCTAAGTTACTGTTTACTCCTATAAATTTATTTGGTTTTGTGTGTCTCTGGGGTCTCTCTTTTGTGATGGGAGACTATGACTAGAGATGATGAATTTTGTTGCACTTTAATGTATATTCATTCATTTCCCAAACTGTGTATGGATTCTGATGGCATATAGCGGTCTGCGGTTTGGTCATGGCACTTATATTTAGGTCGAATGATGTGATGGTATTGAGGTTAGTATCTCTTGGCAACCTTGGAAGTTTGCTCTACTGATGAGGGATATTAACAGGAGAATGGTCTGGAGTATTTGGGGGAAGTTAAGGTCTTGGTAGCACTATATGACGCCTCGGCACATTGACCTATACATATTTAGTAAATTATACATATACAGCATCGTATTGCTTGGGAGGAAAGGTGTTAGAAGGGAAGGGAAGAAGTCACTAAAGAGAATGAGAGTAAACAGATAGAATTCAAGGAAAGGGGAATGAGGAAATTGATAAGAAATCAAAAGACAAAAGAGAAAAAAAATAGAGAATAAAAAAAGAAAAAATTAATCAAAAAAGTGATAGTAAAAAATAAATACATAATGCAAAAAATATTTTAAAAAATTAAAAAAGAAAAAAAATTAAAATTAAAAATTAAGAAAAATTAATAAATGCAGTCTTAGAGTTCGATTAACTTCTCTTCCAGTAGGTGGAGCTGTGCCCACCGGGCCAAGCTTCTCCTCTCAGTGCGCGGGAACCAATCACTGTGCAGCAGCTCCTTCTCCCTGACTGGGCGGGTCTCCACTCCTGAGTGTCTCGGGCTGTTTCTTGTGTCTAGTCACCTCGCCACTTGCCCCGTTCACAGGTGACGCTCACCACAGAACTGGCTACACGCCAGGTCTGCTGTTCACGGGAGCCCTATCTTCTTGAACAACTGGGCACCCTATCCCTGCTTGCCAATCCCTCAGCCCCTAAGGTTGTGGAGTTTGGGGCTGAGAGCCCTCGGCGTATTTTGCTTGCCCTCTGGTAGCCACGCCCCCAGGAGCTGATGCAAGAGACCTCAGTTGTCTGCGCTGGTGGGAGTGGTAGCCGGGGGTCCCGCGCCATGGGTCCCGCGCCACTCCTGGATCTCTCGGCCTGACTATTGCGCTCACAGGAGAGCTGGGAGGGGCCCTTGAGGTTTCCCTGCTGTGTGGAGGGAGGGGCTAGGCGATTACACACCTGTCGCCACTGGTATCAATGAAGTTATCTCCTCCGCTGCTTTCTGATGACGTCAGATCTCTGCCATGTTGGTATCCCACGCGAATGGCAGCATTTCGTTCCCTTTGCCGGGTGACCAATGCAACGGGTGGGTCCTGACCGTCCCTCTCAAGCCCCGTCTCAATCCTGTTGCCACTGTCTATGAAGGCTCGGTTGGTATTTACCTCCACAGAATTTAGCAGGACCAGGACCGAGAAGCAGTTTCCGCGGGTTCTTTAGCCCTGAGCCAGAGCAGTTTTTCTGTGAGACGCAGGCGAACGGGAGCCAGATTTCGGCTGCTCCGGGCTCAGTGTATGTTCTGATAGGAGCAGGCTCTGAGAAGCAGTTTCCACGGGTTCTTTAGCACTGAGCCTGAGCAGTATGCCTGCGAGACGCAGGCGAACGGCAGCCTGAAATTACCTGTTCTATCGCTAAATCTTATTTATGTTTTATACATTTTTTTTTTTAATTTTTATGTGGTGCTGAGGATTGAACCCAGGGCCTCACATGTGCTAGGCAAGTGCTCTACCACTGAGCCACAACCCCAGCCCCTGGTACTGGAAATTGAACCCAGGGGCCCTCTACTACTGAATCACATGCCCAGCCCTTTTTGTTTTTTATTTTGGGGCAGAGTCTTGCCAAGTTGCTGAAATTGGCCTTGAACTTGTGATAACCCTGCCTTAGAGTTGCTGGCATTACAGATGTGTATCACCATGTATCACTGGGCCCAGTCCAAACTAGCATTCTTATAGGTGTCCCTCCCAGCAAAAAAAAAAAAAAAAAAGATTAAATATTGGCAATTCATTTAGTTTTACATAATATAAGTAATTTCTATAAAACATCAAGAAAAAGTTAAGTAGCACCATAGAAAAATGAGCTGTTGACACAATCCAACATTTCACAGAAGAGTAGACACATTTGAACTTCCTGTTCTCCTGTCTCAGCCCCCTGAGTCACTAGGATTAGAGGCCTGAGTCACTGCACTTGGCAATTAACAGATCTACCATGAGTAGTCTCATCATTCACATCGTGCTGTCCATGTGGTTCAGGGCAGCAGCTAATGAGGAAGTTAGGAGCAACTGAAAATAGGCACCAAGTCTCTGGGCCATTAGAATTTCCAGGGTTGATTGCTATATTGGCAGGAGGCCCCGACTTCTCTCATCTCAATAAAGAGAAAACACCAGGATTAATGTCAAAGGCAAAAAAATATTTGTGAGAACATTTTCAAGTTCCTTAGAACTTTCTTCTGTCTTCTCTGTTAAAAAAAAAAAAAAAATTGGATGGAACTGGGATTGGCCAATAGCACAAGGACAGAAAAAATAGCTCCAAAATAAACACAAACTACCACAGTGCTCTGCCTACTTGGGAGAAATAAGGAATAGTGATAAGTGTTCATGAAGACCCCTGACTACTGTTTATTTGGTGAGAGGGGAGGGAAACAATGTCCTTAACTTTTGACTGAACTATTTTGAACAGTAGACTGAACATGTTCCCCTCTCCCGTCAAACCCTTCCTTCCAATATTATTTCCTTTAAAAAAATTATTAGCGATAAGTAATTTGAGATAGAAATTCAAATTGTAGATTAATTTAAAATAAAAAAAAATAGGTATCTTTCTATTGTTTGATCGATGAGATGTCCACTCATTAATTCACTCATTACATATGTATTGACAGTCAACTTAGGGCCAGGCACTGTTCTAGCTTTGGAAATTCAGCCGCACAAGAGACATGTGAGGTCACTGCCCTCATGGAGCTTACATCTTTTTGAGGTGGGGGGAGAGAGAGAGAAATAGATAGAACAGGTTATGGCTGATTGTGAGTGGTGAAGGAATAGCATGGCATCATAGTAACTATGAGTTGAGGTGTCTGCTTGTAGGTTGAGCAGTCTTAAAACATCTTCTGGAAGCAGCATGCTGTCATGAGGAGTGTGTTAGTTCTCTTTTACTATAACAAAATACCTAATTTAGCTCCCGGTTTTGGAGATTCAAGAGCATGGCATCTGCTCTTGTGAGGACCCCATTATGGATAGCAGGACAGTGGTTGGGAGTGTGTGCAAAAGGGAGTGATAACATGCCAGACAGGAAGTCAAACAGGCTTGTTTTTTTTATATGCACCTTGACAAAAGAGCCAGGGGTCCTATGAGACCATCTTGACCCCTGAGCATCTTCCCAGGAGGCTCCACTTCTTAAAGGTTCATTCCATTCTCCCAGCACTGCCACCCTGGGGACCCAGCTTCCAACACGTGGAATTATCCAAACCATCTCAGGGAGGAGAAGCCACCCTCGTGGGAGGAACGTGGTGTGTTTAGGAAACAGGCCCATTTAGCTGGAGCAGGGAAAGAAGAGTTCACTAAGACGAGGTCGGAGAGGTTGGCTGTGGCTAGACCCATCTATTCATCTGCCCCGTCTATATTATCCATCCATATTTGTATTTATATAATCTCTTGATCAAACATCATGAGAAACTGCTAAATATAACCTCTAAAACAAAAACAGGGTAAAACAAATAAACGAGAGAAGGGGGCTGACTAGAAAAATAAAGCTGGGAGAAGCAGGCCAACGCAGCTCTCGGCACCTGTACCGCTGTGGACGGGGTTCTGCAAGTGGGGTTTTGAGTTCCTGAGCAGTCGCTTGCAAAGACAGAAATAAGAGTAGTTACGTGTTTCATGTTGTCCCTGAGATAGGAGCAAACACGTTCCTCCGTCCTGAGAGTGGGGCAAAGCTCCTGTGTGGTGGTTTTCTACTGCACTAACTTGGCTAAGGGCAACTGTGACTCCCAGTTGTCCCCTAGATGGCTCTGGGTAGAAATGGCTGAAAGAGAAAATAGGGTGTGTGTGTTGGGTGGGGGTGGGGAGGCTTTAGCGGGCAGAAGGGAATCCACAGCTTTTACTCTTGTAGGTTGGCAGAGTTAGATGTCATTGAGGGACAGACACAGAGATGGCAGCGGGTTCCAGCTTGTGTTTGCTCTCCTCTCCTCTCCTCTGCATCCCTGGTGATAGGAGCCACCCATGCCTGTCACCAGGTGCAGCAGCAGCTACAACAGACTTCCTTCCATAGACTCTGTGTTTGAGCCTGCAGCTGCAAGCTCCTGGCGGTCTACAGGGCCCCGACTGGCCCCCACCCCAAGGCTTCGGGACGCTGGCTAGTGAGGTCTCTGATCTTTCAACCCCTCCCTCCCTCCCTCCCTCCACTGTGTAATGTCCGAGGCCTATAATAAATCCTAGTCCACGATGCTCATTACAGTTCTGCTTCCCAGTCCAACCCTGACCCAGGCGTGTCTCAGGGGGGAACATGGTACTGTGCAGTGGAGCTCATCTCCCTTGGTAGCTCTAATAGCTCAGAATTTCTCTTAGTCAAGGACATGAGCAAGGCTGGACTGGCTGCCAGGCTGACGACACCCCAAGGGAACCAAAAGGGGATTGAAGCTGCCCACTGGCCTCCGACCTGGCACCCGTGTTCCTCTAGGTCTGCCCTGTCAGTTCGGAACTCACAAGTCCCAGAGGCCATCTGGCACTGCAAATGTCACTGTTGTGACTGGGGGACTGAATTTTAAATTTTAACTAATTTAACTGTAAAGTTAATGATATAACTTGAGTCTGTTGGGGGGAAACTTTTAAGTCTGGTTTGGAACAAGTTGAGTATGTGAATTTACATTTTTTTTTTTTTTTTTTTGTACTGAGGATCGAAAACCCAGGGATACTCAAGCACTGAGCCACCTCCCCAGCCCTTTTGTGTATTTTATTTAGAGACAGGGTCTCACTGAGTTGCTAAGTGCTTTTCTAAGTTGCTGAGGCTGGTGAACTCACAATCCTCCTGCCTCAACCTCCAGAGTCTCTGGGATTACAGGCTGGCACCCATCATGCCCAGGTGAATCTACATTTTCTTTCTTTCTTTTTTTTTTTTCTTTTGGTACTGGGGATTGAACTCAGGGGCATTTGACCATTGAGCCACATCCCCAGGCCTATTTTGTATTTTATTTAGAGACAGGGTCTCACTGAGCTGCTTAGCGCCTTGCCATTGCTGAGCCTGGCTTTGAGCTCTCAATCCTCATGCCTCAGCCTCCTGAGCCACTGGAAGAGTTTGCCACCGAGAAGGGCCTGAATCTACATTTTCTTCATTAAGTTTTATGAACCCTAAGTGCATATCCACTATATCTGATGAAAATACATATTCCACATTGAGATGCGGTGTGAGTAGAAAATAAATCCTCCATTTTGAAGACTTTGTATGAATAAAATATCTCATTGATAATTTCACATCAATATTTTATTTTATTTTATTTATTTTTTTAAAGAGAGAGAGAGAGAGAGAGAGAGAATTTTAATATTTTTTAGTTCTCGGTGGACACAACATCTTTGTTTGTATGTGGTGCTGAGGATCGAACCCGGGCCGCACGCATGCCAGGCGAGCGCGCTACCACTTGAGCCACATCCCCAGCCTCGACATGTCAATATTTTAGATTAAATAAAATGTTAGTAAAATTTCATCTGCTTCCTTTTTTTATCTTTTTATTATAAATTTAAAAAACATGTAATTTAACATTGGTGGCTGGCATTGCATTTCTACTAGACTGCTGCCCCAGAACGAGAGGCACCATCCTGGGGATGATTTGTCACTTGCACATCTTCCTGTCATCAGTAGGAACTGGATGACCTCCTGGAAATGTAACTGGAACTAGCCTGACACCTTGAAAAGTTCCGGGGCCTTTGGTTCTCCTGGGCCAGGCAGTTTGGGTCAGACATGGTCTGTACACCATGGGGGATTATTGTTATTATTTGCCAAATCTGTGACATGGTGAGAAACAAAAATGAAGAAAGCTGAGAGACACAGATCACAATGGAGGGAAAAGAGGGTATCATCTCACTTATTTATTTATTTTTTTAAAAGAGAAAAGTTGAGGATTTAAAATGTCTGTGTTCACTGCTGCTTTGGACAGTCCACGTTTAAGGGCAGCTGTCACCCATGGGGCTAGGAGTGATCAGGCCTCCACGGGGAATCTCAAAATTCTAGGTATAAAGAATTTGTAATATAATTTCTAGGTATATAGAATTAATACTAGAAAGCCAGAGGCATATTTGATTCTGAGCCCTTTTGTGTTGACAATAAGAAGAGGCTCAGGACATTTTTATAAATTCAGTGAACACAACGGATGTGCAAACAGATTGCTCAGCTCGTGTGGAGTCCAGAGTTACAACAGCTTTGGTAACATCCATGGAAGAGTCAAACTGAGGTATTGTGCGTAAGAACACAGCTGATGTGACTTCTAAAACTTTCTGCATTAATCAACAGAAACTTTTTGTCCCTCTAGACATAGGGCCCTACCTGATGGCTGGGAGGGGTTGGGGGAACAGGGCCATAAGGAAGGGTGAGGAATGGGGTGGGGTCTACCCTCTGCTTGTGATGCCCAGGATAGTCACTGCAATAGCAATCAATGAAGGAACAGCGGTGCCCTTTGGCCTAAGTGGAGGCAAAGTAAAAGCCAGAGGAAAAATTTAGAGAAAAAAAAATTCTAACGCTGAGGAGTAGTCTAGGTACCCGGGTATCACGATCATCCATCATGTGGCCTCCTTGTGATTCTTCTCATCTAAAAGAATGTGAATAAGCGTGAAGGAGGGTACGGCCAGGGGGTGGGGGGACAGCCACATATGATGAATGGTAGCTCTTTGGGGAAAGTGCTTTACCCACAATTTAAAATTGGCTTCAACTGAGGACTTCAAGCAAAAACAGCCCCTTTGCCCATTGGTATTAGACTTCTGCTCCCCTTTCTTCACTGGGCCTACTCTGGGAGATAGATCACCAACTTGTATTAGGACATTACCATCAGGAACGGCAAAGGCAGCTTGAGCCTAGAGAAAGAACGTTGGTGCCAATCCGAGACACTTGGAAGAATTTTGGTAAATACAAAATGTAAACTCTATGAATGGCTCTCTCTAGTCATTGGAGATCACCTTAGGCTTTCTTCCTGAGAAAGGCAATGTCTCCTCGTGAAGGTGTTGTGCACTCCAGGAATTAGAGTACCGGAAGGGCCCGCCTGGGTGTTGGCTCTTAACTGCAGACAGTTTGCAGTTTGCATTTTCTGTAGGGAGAGGAAGCGACTCCGTACATATCTGGCTGCCCTTTGGAGCCTTTTACAAGCCCTAGTGTCTAGAGGTTTCCAAAACAGAGAGGGTGTGCACTGCGGGCGTAGAAAAGGAAAACGTTAGAATTTCCATCTGTTTTTATCCCATCCCCTATTATCTATTTTTTAAAGCATGTTTTATATCATCCCTAACATAGAAGTTATCGACAATCCTGATGTCTAAAAATCTCTGAAAACTGGAAACTACTTCATAATTCATTTGACAATTCCCCTGACCCAGCCTGAACAGAGGATGTGACTACTGATAGCCTTTACTTAAAGAAAGTAGTGCAAATAATTAGAATAATCATGCATTTCTCTATCGAAGTCTTAATGTGTTTCATTGTGTGTTTCTGTCCCAGATTTCCCCCCCTCCGCCCCTGGGGGTGTTACATAACTTGTACAATATGAACCCTATTATCTTGCTAACATTGGAAAAGTCTGAGGCATATTTGACACTGAGCATTTGGATAAATCTTTGGGACCCCTAGTTGTATATAATTTAGATAAATAAAGTTGCAGGCTCAGAAGTTTCTTTCTTTCTTTCTTTCTTTCTTTTTTTTTGATAGAGGCATGAAATCCAAGACTCTTGGAGCTCACTGTATCAGACCCTGGTGCCACTCCTAGTGACCTCATCAGGACTTGGTCCTCTTCACTCACTAGGCGGGTTGGGCCAGGCCATTTACCTACCTTGGGTAAAATCAGGGAGAAGGACAGATAAAAAGTGCAAACCAAAGACAATATGAATAGAAGATTTTATGTATTTTGTTATAAAAGTCCCATGGCCTGGAGCTGACCAGACATTTCTTAGTGGGGCAGCGGGAAGACTCATGGCTGAGTTCTAGAAATTAATATTAATATTCTAGCCATGTAAAATATTGTGATTTTTGGATAATTAGTGAAGCATTTATTCATATATTTTGAACGTGTGTGTGTGTGTGTGTGTGTGTGTGTGTGTGTGTGAGACGGACAGAATGCATAAGCAGAGGCCTCCAAATTAAGAATAAGGTAGAGATTTCCAATTTCTTAACTGTCATCATGTAATGAGATCACTGTATCAAGAGGGATCAACAGATTTGAAAAAGTGTGAACGCATGTTACAGCACCCCCAAATGTTGTAAATGAGCTTTTCTCAGCATTTCCTGCAGTCACCACCATGTTTATGTCATTTTCAGTGCCTTAGAAAACAAACTTGGTGCATTTCCGCAGATGTCTAAGATGCACATTTGCGTTTGCTTTGTGGCCCCTGTGCAAAGGGAGGGCGGCCGAGGACTCCTCTCTGCCTCAGCAGCGCTCGGACATTTGTTGTGGTGTTTACTCCACGGTGCCAGAATGCCCTGTGCAGCATTTGCTCCTGGAGTTTTTCTGTCGACTCTGGGGACACCGAGTGTCACTCTGACTCCAGTAAGTAATGCCAATGGCACAGGTAGATGGATCTGACAGGCCTGAGGACTAACAGCGCCTCGGCCGCCTTTCTCCAATGAAGGCTATACATCAGCACTTGGAATCTGCTGGAGCCGAAGAGGGTGACAAGGGAATAACATCCCTTTCTCTTCCATCGACAGGGGTAATAACTCCTCACTCCCTAGGGACAGATTGTAAAAGCCAATAGCCAGGAGCTGTGAAGCAGGGAGGGTAGAAGAATTGAAAATTAAAGAGGGAGTGGAAATTTTGCGCAAAGGCTTTAGTGAGATGGAATAAACCGTCAAACGTCAGTTTTTTAATTGCCTGGCTGTTGACATGAGGGTTGCAAATGTTTGTTTTGGTTGTTTAATAATTTTAAGTTGATGGTTCAAAGTCATGTATCTTGCATTAATGTGGGCGTGTGCTTTATGTGAATGTTGTAGTGACTGGTATACTATATATCGATACTTAATATCTGGATTTTTTAAAAGTAATTGTTGAAAAGCCCTTATGACAATATATTTTAAAATATCCCTCTGAAGAGAGATGCCCTGAACACCTGAGACTGCTTTCCTTGTTTAATCTGATGTCTTTATTTCCTTCTGCATATCTGTGTATTTATTGCAGCTGAACATGAGGGAATTCGGTTTATGCATATCACATACGATATTTCTCAATGGTTAGTAAGAATTCCCATTTTCAGATAACCTTCAAGATGACTTAAGTGCCCTACGGACACCAGTCTTCTAATGGCCTCCAATAATAAACAGTTCCTAAAGTCTGCAGTATTAACCAGAGCTTCATGTTCAGGGCACATCATGAATAAATGAGTCTGGGGGCCCAAATGTTGCTTTGAATTAAATGTAGCACAAAGAAAGATTCAACTTTTCAGAAAATCATACCATTTGGAAACAGATGCCTTTGAACGCCGCCTGCTTTATAGGAAACACGCTTATTTAGTTTTTAACCCGGGACTGGTGTTTAGTTAAATCTCCTCCGGACTCAGTTCACTGAAGGTGACAGAAGTACTTACTCGAGCTCAATGAGAAGTAGGCACGACAGTAAATTTTTCAGGCAGCGACAGGAGATCTTGTTATAGGAGTCAGAACGGGGGTCAGGGCAGAGCCTGTTGATGATTGAGGAAAAGAGAAGTAAATTCATTCTGCTTCGGGTTCTTTGTCAAGTGCCAGTAGCTTACCATTGAGAACTAGTCACCCGTTCTAGTCTTACGGCCCTAGAGGTCACTCATTTGATATAAATCATAGCACCGCATAGGCGCAGCAACCTATTGCCACTGGGGATGAAATAAAAAAGAGGATTGCTGCTTTCAGAATGGAAATGACTCCGAATATCCCACCACATGTTGCTGTTTAATGCAATATGTGGTTAGATATTGATCTCCCGAATCAAGTCATTAAAATGTGCAGTTTTTGTTTATTGGAATGAAGCAATTAAATGGTTCAGTTATGCTAGACTTTACCTTTTCTGATGAAAACTATTGATTTCTTGCCACAGCTTTATAAGCGACAATGTTTTTGATTACTCTTGACAAACCTCCTTGGAGTGTTAATTAAAATTGTACCAGATGAGCAGGTGTGGGGGATCATTAGATCGCCCGGATCACACGTCTACACTTCATATTCTGCAGCCTTGCATAATGAATAGGGCACAAGAGGGGAAAACAATATCTTCATCAGCAGAATTAGCATCTTCACTTCTTAAAAAACTAGGTGACATTACGTTTTATGGTACAGATGCTTTTGAATCATTGGCTTGCTCCTACCACTCTATTTGATCAAAATGCGTTCTTCATATTTTGCTTTTGTTTCTTGAGTGCCTAATGAGGTGCTGGTTTTGTTCCAAGGTAGCAAATATTTAAACACATATTTAGACAGAAAATTGAGAAATCAAATAAGGGTCTTCCCATGCTTATGCAGATGAGGTCATGAATATTAATATGGTTCCATTTAACACTTTAAAAATCCCCTCAGTAAGATACCCTCAACATGATTTTTAAAAAGTGTTTAACTGCTTATTTGGGGGACCTGCATGAAATATAATTATTTAGAAACATGGAGACTACCTTTTGTTGATTTATAATCTCACTTTTTCTTGTAGCTCTTAGAAGATGGTTGCATTTAAAAAATTAAAAATATTGGTAATTTGTGAAATCAGAGACAAATAATATTCAAGTTTCTGAAAAACGAATGATCTTTATGTTGATGCTATTTATTAAGAAATGTGATTGAATTATTCCTTTATTAATAATATAGACATCCAAGTGAACTTTTCATTTTTGGATAAAGCACAGAATTTAAATAATTGAAATTAGATTTTAAATCCTCTGTGATCTGGTGTCTGTAGATAGCAGGGCAGCTTGTATTTCTCAGATTCATAGTCCCTGAAAAGAACTTTAAGAGGTCATCTAATCCAATCCCCTGCTGCCAAAGTAGCTGTTTAAAAATGCACTATTTTTCATTAGTCTGGAATTTTAAAAAGGATTAATGAATTTATAAATGTATTATTTACAATGTTCTGATCATGTATATCTAACTGGAACTAACAGACTTTGAAATGATAAGTTTGTGTATATGTGTGTGTGTGTGTTTTAAAATCTCAACTTCTCTTAGGATGATTTATGGTTTAAAAAGTATTTTTCCACTTACGGTTTCTTGTTTGATCAATAACTGAATTTATTTCAGGGAAATTATTATTTTTTTTAACGAACCTCTGGCTCAGTTTACTAAACTGACTTAGTAATAATTACATGTTCTAATTATTTGAAGTTACATTATTGTTTCATGTCATCTATTATGTATACCTTCTAGAATGTATTAGACTAAATTAGAACGTGTGAGACCTAAATTGTTATTTGTATTTTGTAGGTGAAATATAAAATGTAGATAAGAGCTTCAGTGTAATTTTTTTTTTTTTTCCAGTACTGGGAATTGAACTCTGGGGCACTTAACCACTGAGCCACATGGCCAGCCCATTTTGTATTTAGAGACAGGGTCTCACTGAGTTGCTTAGTGCCTTGCTTTTGCCGAGGCTGGCTTTGAACTCAGGATCCTCCCTCCTCTCTCAGCCTCCTGAGCCACTGGGATTACAGGCCTGTGCCACTGCACCTGGCTCAATGTAATTTTTAATACTAAAATCAATTCGCTATTTCTAAGTCCCACACATAGTAATTGGTGCTCTACCAACCACTTAAATAGAATATTACAAATTATAAACACACCTTTGCTTTGTAAAATCTTAGCATTCTAATCTTAGAAATGTATCTGCTATCCACTTCTGCAAGCAGTGGCCTAACATAAAATTTCACTCGGGAACCTGTGGTTTGAGCAGGCTCATCTCTGCTCCACCTAGGTGCATCAGACGGGGCAGCTGGACGGGGGCTGGAGGACCTGCTTTCAAGTGGCACATTTGGATGGTTGGAGAGTTGGTGCAGAATGTCATCTAGGAACTCAGCTGGGGCTGTGGGCCAGGAACTGTCCACAGGGGGGTCTCCCCATAGGTGACTGGGTTCACTTCCCAGTTTGATGGCAATATTCTCAAGGGAGTGTCCCAAGGAGGTAAGGCGGAAGTATATGGCATTTGACAACTCTAGCCTCAGAAGTCACACAGCACCTTTTCCATGTTGACTGAGGGAGTCATAAAGACCTGGGTTCAAGGGAAGGGGACATAGACCAACCATCTGAAGGGAGGAGCATCACGGTCAGAGTGTCAGAAGACCTTGTAGAAGGGGACATCTTGTCACTTTCTGTGGAAGGTAAAACCTGCCACGGAAGCCAATTGTTCAACCCCTTCAAACAACGTGTCTTATTTTGTATATGGCTGAGTTTGAGAGATGTAAATAGGAAAAACAAATCTGATTCTAATAACCCAACAATAGTTATTCTTTAAAGCCATATGCTTTAAGATGCTTTTTAATTCAGAGAAAAATAGGCCATTTAAAATGAGGTATGAGTAGAAATCATACGTGAAATCTGTAATTTATTGTGTGAGATGTAATAAGAAATTAAGACTAGGGATTGAAAAAACATAATGACTGTTTGATTTGTATTTTCTTTACCATCCTTTGAAAATCAATTAAGTTCTGAGGAAAAAAGAGCCACGTGGTCAGAATAGTTTAGTTAGTTTTTGTTGTTGTTTATTGTTACATTAAAAACTCAGAATGTCATTTGCTGTGGTATTTGTGTTTGATGTTTACTAAAATTTAAGATTTTTGTATTGTAGAATTATGTATCTGGGAACTTTTAATTGTTCTTTTTATGCATTAAGTGAATATTAATTCTGATTCTATATTGTGCCAAGAACCATTCTAGGGACTTTAAAAATTATCCTCAGAGTGGTGCCTTCAATTGCATGAAATTGCACATGCAAATTTTATTTACCAGGTGTAATAAAGAATATTTTGCCAATAATCTTATTTGTGCTCTCTTTTTTTAACTGTTGAACAAGGTTTCTTTGGTGAATTTGTTATCATAAAAAAATGAGATAAAGGTAATTTTGAGAAACTATTGGAAAGTTTATATTGCTTTTTTATCTTAATTAATCCACAAATGGCACTTAGAATTTTTGGTGTAATTTGTTCGATAAAATATAGAGATCTCTCTCAAAAAAAAAAAAAAATTCCCAATTCTGGGGATTGAATCCAGGGCATTTCACCACTAAACTGTCTCCAGCCCTTTTTCATTTTTTTATATTGAGTTAGGATCTTGCTAAGTTGCCCCGGCTAACCTCAAACTTGGAATAGTCCTGCCTCAGCCCCTGAGGCTTGGGCCACTTCTCCCTCTATTTAGCAATTTACTATTATTTTTTGCACTACTAGGACTCTAACCTGGTGCCTCACACATGCTGGGCAAGCATACTACCAATCACTGAACTAATACTCCAGCCATAGTAATGCAGATATATTTTAAAATGTATTGTTGTGAGTTCTTATTTGCTGATGTAACAACTTTCTACAATCAAATTAACAACTTTCTACAATCAAATGTTGAACTAGACGCCTTTGGATGAGTTATCTTGTTTAACCCTTAAAGAAACCTCTGATGGTATCCTAACAGCCCCCTTCACAGATAAGTCTATCTGGTCCCCCCGGTTTCCTCGTTTCCTGCAGGCTCTTCCTTACCTGTTTCATGCCACCCAAGATAAACAAGGATAGTGCAACAATTGTGGTACTTGTCACATCTGGATGTTACATAAACTGTGTCTGGGGTTATATAAATCACAGATTTCACTTATGCATAAAAGGTATGCCTTTATTTCTATGATTCACTGAGATTTGGCAGGACTCCAAACACCAGAGGTATCATTATGTCTCCAACATTAACACAAATCTGAGACTGAGTCGTTCCAATAGACATTATCTGGTTGCTCTCTCTTCTGCAGTAACGTGAAATTCCGTTTCTTGAATCGTTTTTAAATTGACAGAATAAAAATCAAAAGCAAACCACCTGAGCTGTATTTTCATCTCCAGCACCACCCCAGCTCTGTGGCCACCTCACCCCAATGTGAAGAGCTCCAGAGTGCACGGTTAGCAGCTCACAGATGTTCCAATAAAGCCCAACTGACTGCTGAGGGAGTTAGGGCAGATTTCTAAGCCCTCCGTCTTGTCCTGCAGGGTACCGACTGTGCTCGTGTAACCTTTATACACAGTAATGCCGATTTGCTTAGTTCTGTCTTTTTGTAGTGGCATTTCTCACTCAAATAATTCTGCTCAGTGTGACCTGGGGATAAGCACAGGGCGGCTGCTTTGCATCAGAGAGTAGACACGCGTCTGCACAGTTGCCCATCACATGGTGGTCTGGGCAGGTGGAGGGGAAGGTACTTTTAAGGAATAATCTCTCCTTTTCAGAAAACCAGCCTCCTTAACATTTATGGTGAGGCTTTCTTCGGCGGTGTTTAATGTCTTGTTTGTCAGACTTGATGCATATTAAACAAGCAAAGCCTGCAACCTTTTAGGATCCCAAGAACCCTTTATTCTTTCCTCCATATTGAAAATCAGTCCTGTGAGCCCGTTGCTCTCCAGGCTGCCTAGAAGAACTTTGGCATAGTTTTCCTAACCTTTCAAACAGTAAAAGCAAAACTCTCCTTTGATAAAAAAGCCGGAGGACTTTGGCACGCAGCCATTAAGGATGCAGGCGACTCGGCTGCGATCTGACAGAATATTCCACAAAACACTGAAAAGTTCTCTTTAAGGTCCCCAGAGTGGACCGAGGCACTTTGCTTGTACTTAACATATATCAACTGTCACCCGGCGGCAGTCAGTGTTGAACTGAACACAATGGAACATCCAGATGGTCTAAACAAAGCGAACAAATGTTCGCTGCTATTAAAAGCTGTTTACATCAACTTCCAGGATTTCATGGAGTGAAGTTTATATTGTGTCACTACTGAGGTGCTTAGCTCTGTCCGCAGCTCTGTCCAGCCTTTTATAAACTCCTGTTGCATGCGTGTCCATGTTCTCCGCACCCAGTGGAAAGCAAAGTTGAATAGCAAGTTAGGAAATTGAAGAATGTCAGCCAGTCATGGAGGTTCAGCTATGTTAAGTGACTTGCCCCCCGTCCTGTTTTATTGATCGTCGATTGCAACCTTGGCTCCAGACCCAGTAAACACAAAGCAGAGTCTCTTCTCCAGTGGGGGTGTGTCGTGGATGGATAGATGGACGACTGCTATCTGCCTCTGCAGACAGGGCCTCCGAGTCTTGTTGGCTCCTCACTGGGGATGTTTACGTGGTAATGGTTTTGTTTTCTTCCTCCTAGACGTTGTGATATCTGGTCCTGTCTTATTAGGGATTAATATACATGACTGATAAACCTACATTTTTCTGTCTTCTTCCTTTGACCTCTTTATGGCATCTCCTTGCAAATTCCAGATGCACTGCCTGCATTGTTAAGGGTTTGTTGTTGCCACTAATAACCATGCTAATACGAAGGGTGTCCAGCTTATTTCTTGCTGAAGAAAAAAAAAAATCTAGAAAAACTATCTGTGTGTTCAGTATGTTAATCATTACCAACTTCTCTTATCAGAACACACCTAAACAAATGTGTAAATACTAAAACATATCATTTATTAGTTTGCCCTAAAATTCAAAGTATAAGAATAGAAAAAGACCCTCACAAGTGCAGTAATTAATTTAAATAATAATTTTCTTTATAAATAGATAAAATAGATAATTTAAACACAATTGTATATCATATTAGGGAAAATGGAGGAATTTAAAAATAATTGCACATCATTTGTTCTGTTATTTTTAAATTACCATGCTTCGAACTTTTAATGAAGTTTTTTTTTTAATTAAATAAGTGGTCTCATAAATGATTAAAGTCAAATGCTTAAGGGAATATGATTTGTTGACCTTATTTCCTCCAGAAAGAACCTTAGTTTTAGGTTAAGCTCAGGATGAATACTGAACAATGTCTTATGCCATGACACAGAACTGAATTTTACTCGTGAGAGTAATGGTCTCAAAGAAAGATTGGTGTGGGGCTCTTTGTGAGCACAGTAAAATTGTGCTTATCTCCATTGCATGGGGAGACTTTCAACTCCACAAGTGTTCTGGTAAATGGAATTGTTTTAATACATTTGGGAAGAAGCAGGTCCTGATTTCCTACATTTTTATGAGGTTATAGACCTTCCTTGTATTATCACATGAGATTCAAAATTTTAACTCCTATGTTTAAGTTTAAAAAAAAAATATATAGAAAGTCAGCCAAAGCGGGGCGTGGTGGTATATTCCTGTCATCCCAGTGACTCAGGAGGCTGAGGCAGGAGGATCACAATTTTGAAGCCAGCCTCAGCAACTTAATGAGGCCCTAAGCAATTCAGTGAAACTCTGTTTCTAAATAAAATATAAAAAGGGGTTGGGGATGTGGCTCAGTGGTTAAGTACCCCGGATTCAATCCCTGCTGAAAGAAAGAAAAGAAAAGAAAAGAAAAGAAAAGAAAAGAAAGAAAGAAAGAAAGAAAGAAAGAAAGAAAGAAAGGAAGGAAGAAAGAAAGAAAGAAAGAAAGAAAGAAAGTAGGAAAGTTAGCCTAGGACAATATATTTTGTGTTCATGATGACACTCATATACAAGAAATATGACAGCCATCCTTAGGGAGCTTTTAAGAGTTTACAACGTTTTACTGATAATTATTTTGCTAAATGCCGGGTCAAGAAGGCACCATAGAATCAGCGAAAACATCCCAGGCAGCTCTATCATTTGGATCAGGGAGTAGTTTTCTGGGTTGTTCGTATGCATGGTATTTTTCATAGATGTCTCAGAGCAATTGGATGGGATTTTGAAAATATGGACCATACAAATGTGAAAATAAAATGTCACAAACAAGAGCTTCAGCTTCTGCCAAGGGTCAAGCACTATGCCCACTTTAGAGGAGCCATTCCAAGCCTGTCAGCCCTAACGCAAACTGCTCCATTTCCTGTTTATGCCTGTACAGAGTTCCACATCCGGGCCAACTTGCCTTCAGCGGCAGGTTTTTCCGCACACCCCAGGAGATCTCTTCCTTAAAATGGCTCATATTTATCATCTCAGTAAGCCATTGGAATTTTGTTAATTCCTGTTTTACTTAGCACATGCAAAATGCTGTCATTATCTAGGAGAAGATAATGTTAACTTATAACCATTACCCAGGGTACTAATTAAGTGACCTTTGCAAAACAAACTTGGTCAGGGAGTCTCTGAAGTAGAGGGGATAGATGCCAAGAGTGTTTTCCAGGCTTTGGGGTACACAAACTCAGGTATATCCAGCACTTCAGACCTAGCTAGTTATTGGAAGAAGTTCTAGCACTTTCTCTGTGCTAAATTGCTCAAAATTTAGAAATCACTGTGGCTTCGGCCAAAGAGAAAATTAGCTGAAGGTGAGCTGGCACCCTACTTGCTTATTTTACTTTTTTTTCCTATTTTGTAGATATCCAGATTTTTCATTTCTCTCTGACTCTTATCAATACCTTGAAACACTGTGATAAACTAGTTCGTGCTCAAATGTAAGAGACACTTTGCTTAATCGCCAGCCGTCCCAAGGTTTATTTAGAAGATGAAAATCTGAGCTAAAAGAATCCACTTATGGAATGATAGGTTCAGATGACTGGGTGGAGAGGTTTCAGGGGCAGGCAGAAACTTCCTGACATTGTCTTCTCTTGCATTCATTGACTGGTGGGGGTCTACTTTTTTAAAAATTCAAGTTTAGGTATAGTTCAAGTTCTAGACATGGTTCAAGTTTAGATATTGTCCAAGTTCAGACTAGGCAGTGAGAAGTTAGGCACCGGACGTTTCTCTTCTTCTATCTCAACAGAACTGTATCTTGTTTTCCTTTTTTTCTTAAGCTTCCTAAGAAGTAGCCATCCTTTCAAACAGTTCTAAATGACATAAAATCATTTTGATGAGTGCTATGTTTTCTTTTAAATTCCGTTGGCTTTTTATAAAGTACATATTTTAAACAAACAAGAAGCTGAATTGCCACCGGGCTTTCCAGATTTCTTCTGTGCATTGAGTCCTATGACTGGATGTTTTGGAAATCAAGTGCCACACAAATATTTTGGGAGTGAAAGTACAAAGTGTAAAAGATAAATGCAGATGGTTATTAAAAAGCAGACAAGGGCTGGGGTTGTACCTCAGGGGTAGAATATTTGCCTTGCACGTGTGAGGCACTGGGTTCAATCCTCAGCACCATATGAAAATAAATCAAATAAAGGTATTGTGTCCATCTGTAACAACAGAGTTCCACAAAATGCATTCCACAAATTAAAAAAAAAAAAAAACAGACAAAAAATGAAGATGGAACATCACTACTTATTAATACCTTTAATTCTGTTTTTAATTTAATTTTATGATTCTCAATATTTATCTTCAGTTTCTGCTGTAATTATCACACTAAGAGAAACATTCTTGCTTTGTAGTAATTGATGGAGAAATCTTTCAGCACATTGCACTCTGATTTATAAAAGAGCACAAGATTAAAGTTGGGAAGATTGTATTAATCTGACACTAGGTCTCCCTGTAACATACCTGATATATGGTGTGATCACAATAAACATGTAATAAAAAGTCAAGGGAGTATAGTATATCCCAATATAACAGAAAAAAAAAAAAAAAAGGGACCAAAGACAGTGGTTCTGCAAAGAATTAAAATCACAGCACTAATTTATCCAATAAGGGCTGAAGCCCTTCTGATAGCTGGAATATCATTGTACCTTGTCATTGTTTATTACTGGGTTGTGGGAATATATTTAGTTATCGAAGTCTTAAGATCTGTAAGGGGTCTTCCAGTTGTGGCATTGTATGATTTGGTTACTTTCTCCCCCTTCCCCTTCAAATCTTTTAAGCAATCTTTTTCAGACATTTCTACCAAATTTTCCCCAGAATCAATAGCTTGAAACTATTTACTTTAAGCAGACTGATCAATATTGCTAACCTTTCCCTCTCTCCTGTGTTTTTCCTTTTTTTTTTCTTAAAAAATTCTTTATGAATTGTCATGGTTCTGTGTTATATGGCTAATTGATTAAAAGGCAGTAAAAATTCTGTCTCAGCAAGTACTCCACAATCAGCCGTATTTATAAACACAGCTTCATAAAAATAGGGCATGATACTCTGTTGGCCACAGAATGACTAAACACTCGAGTCCTCGGGGAATCGCGCTCATGTTGTGTGACGCATCAGCACACATGTTTTATCTATCATCAGAAAAGCATCCCATTTAAGGCTTTTCCCAGAGGTAATCAAGGTTAAAGTCAGAGAAAAATCGTATTCCCTTTAGAAGGTACCTCAAGATGAGCAGAACAGTTTCAGAAGACTGGCCCACTGGACCAATTCCTCTCTATGATAATATCATTCTAACTGAATTTGACTTTCCCGACTCACTGCCAAGGCATTTGTTGATTTTCTTCTTGAGAAAACCTTGACTTCTAATAACTTTTGCATGGGAGGCAGGCGGATACTATTTCTTTTATTATTATATTTGATCTTTTTTCAATGGCTTGTCATAAAGATTATCATAAGATGTATTTGGTTCAGTGGTTACAGTTTCAACAGGTTTTTAGTAATTTTTAAATCATTTAATTCAAATATTAAATGTCAGAGGCTGCAAGATATTTTTTAGTATTTATAGATCAATTCTCAGTTCGAAGCTTGCATCTAATATGAGGTACTTGTACTCTGGGCAGAGAGGGTGGAACATGTTCATTCTGTCCATAGTATTGACTTAGACCTACTGTGTACAATTCACTAATGACACAGTAGAGTGACTTAATTTAGGGAACTTAATATATGACAGGGAAGGCAGTAACCATTCACACAGTGTGAAAGGAAAACAGCAAGTAAGGTCTGACTTTCCCTCCCTGGAAGAGTTGGGGAGGCGATGAAATTTGGCTGAACTTTACAACATGGATAAGAGTTTGTCTTCTGAAGGTGTACAATATGGAATACGAATTTCTGGGGCAAGGAAGAGCTGTGTAAGGGTTAAGGTTTAGATGTGAGGTGTCCCCCAAAAACCTCATGTGTGAGACAATGCAGGAAGGCTTAGAAGTGAAATGATTGAGTATGAAAATTTTAACCTCACTGCTGCATTAATCTCCTGGTAGGGATTAACTGAGTGGTAACCTTGCTCAGAATGTGGCTGGAGTTGGTGGCTCACTGGGGCGTGCCTTTGGGGTATATATTTTGTCCTTTCTGAAAGAAGTCTCTCTCTCTCTCTCTCTCTCTCTCTCTCTCTCTCTCTCTCTCTCTTTTTCTCTCTCTCTGCTTTCTGGTCATCATGTCTTGAGCTGCTTTCCTCCATCACATGCTTCCACCATGATGTTCTGCCTCATCCTCATCCTGGGCCCAGAGCAATGGTGTTGGCCATTATGGGCTGAGACCTCTGAAACCCTGAGCCTCCATATAAATTTTTCCTCCTCTGATGGTTCTTGAATCCTCGGTCATAAAAGAGTGTGATTTAAGGAATTACCACACAGGCTGCCTGGGAGAGAGGCGGGTGTGGGGTCAGTCAGCAAGGTACGGTTTGGATTGTGAATTCTTTAGGCAAAATGGTAGATTCCCTGAAGGGTCTTAGGTGATCACATGATGTGATTAGATGGGATGCAATTTGATAGTTAGGAACTTTATTATGAGAGTTCAAATTCTATTTCTGCTTATCACCTAAATGCCTCTGTATCCTGGGAACAACTGTGACTCAAAGGGTTATTGTGAGAATCCAGGGAATTAATACATGTGAGATGCTTTCATGGTACCCATCACATATGCTCAACAAATGCTCAGTATTTGTTATTGTTAGCAGTCTGGGTTGGATAGTGAGAAACTGGGGCAGAGAAATGGACTGCCTTTTTATACTAATCCAGGGGACACATGAGGGTTTGAGCCAAGGCCATGGCAATGGGGATGACAAAGGTGCAAATCCTGGGAATTTAGAAGGTATAGCAACAGGATCTGGTGGTTCACTCAGCATAGAGAGGGGCAGAGAGAGAGTCTACTGTAAGCAGGGAAGGGGTCAAGGATAGCTCCCAGGATTCTGGCCAGGGTGTTGAGGTGGAGGTTGGTATTGATTCAGCAGAGATAGAGGCTATAGGGTGGGGAGCAGGTTTTTGAGGAACATAGTGAGATCAATTAATCTTTGAATATTGGTAGTAAATCAGTGTCTGATATATGGTCTGGAGCTTGCAAGTTCTTTCTGGAAATTTGAGCTCATCAGTTATAGGTGGTAATTGAAGTCAGAACGCTTTGAATGGTAGGTAATTATAGAAATTCACTTAGAATGACTCAAAACACAGAAGAGAGGTATTAGCTTAGAAAAATGAAAAGACCCAGAGGTGAAGGGGTGGTCAGGGACCTATCCTTATTCTGACATACACCGGGCTTTGCCTGTGGTACTTTTTCCTGTGGCTGGTGGTTGATGGTTCTGTCAGTCCCAACTCCTCAAGGAGAGAGAACATATTTGAAATGTCTCTTTTAAACTTTTGTGTTTTTTTTTTTTTTTTTTTTGTCTTTTTGATACTGGAGATTGAACCCAAAATCTTACACATGTTAGGCAAATCCTCTACCACTGAGCTAAATCCCCAGCCCAAAATATCTCTCATAAAAGAGGTTGGCACAAAAGGCTTTTCCAGAACAATGGCCACAGTTAGATCACATGCCAAATCAGTCTGTGGGTCAGGAGATCACCATTTATTGAACAACTCAAAGAAGTTTGACTAATCTGATTGTAAAGTGCATGAGGGCGAGATTGATAGTTGAATGCGAATTGGCATTCTATCAGGAAAAGGAACATGGTAGGTGACCAATAAGGATCAAGGTACCATAGAAGTGTGTAAACTTTCCCAAAGGAACTGTGAAACATGAGAATTCCTAGGATGAGTCTTGGGAACTATGTGGACTTCAGAGGTATTTAGAGAAAGAATTTAAGATTGTTTTGAAAATGCATCTTAGCTTCTGTTTGTCTGGACAATTGAGTAGAATTGTTGCGTGGTACAGTGTGAGGTAGAGAAAAAATAGGAAATAAGTCATGGACAAACAGGGGTATATGGGGTAAGAGGATCATGGTAACTAGAAGGGAAATTTGTTAGGTCATGTATTAATAATTTTAGTAGGAAGCTTGTTTTTATTGAGCTCTTACTCCATCCTGGGTTCTATGTTAAATTTTTGTTCAGTTTTCTTAGGATTCTTTTGAGTTTTGCAGTCAGGAGTGTCACCCTTTACAGATCACGTAGCTCAAGTCCTCATATTAGTAATTGGCAGGGGACTTGGACCCCAGGCTCTCTGCCTTCAATTATGTTCAACAGCTCTACATTTTGGGGGGGCAGAAACTGGGCCATTACTTAGGATATGTTATGTTGTCTTAATGCTCTGAACTCTTTAGAGGCTTTGCCTCACTCAACCATAGAGTGTTGGAATTGATTCTCTGCTGGACTTTTTAGGCATTCTGCTTATTCCTTAGGAAAATCACTGCAGTTCTTAAGGTCTAAGGTAAGGGAGAGACTGCTGACAAAAGTAAGATAGTGGTGAGTTTCAGGATCTCATAATTTTGTATCATGCTTTCTTTTTAAAATTTTTTTTGTTATTGTTATACATACCAGTAGAATGTATTTTGACATATTATATTACATGCAGTACAACTTCCCATTCTTCTGGTTGTACATGATGTGGAATTATATTGGTTGTGTATTCATACACTCATTCTACTATCTTTTCTGTTCCCATTTCCCCCTCCTTTCCCTTCATTTCCCTTTGTCTAATCCAAAGTACTTCCATTCTTCCCTACCCACCCCCCTCCTCTGTGAGTTAGCATCTGCATATCAGAGAGTCTATTCAGCCTTTGGTTTTAAAATCAGCATACTATAGTGATGCTGCCACATTAATGTTTATAGCAGCTCAATTAACAACAGTTAAACTATGGAACCAGCCTAGTACATTTCAACAGATGAATGGATAAAGAAAATGTGGTATATATACACAATAGAATATTACTTAGCCAAAAAGAGAAATGAAATTATTGCATTTGCTGGTAAATGGATGGAACTGGAGACTATCATGTTAAGTGAAATAAGCCAATCCCAAAAAAACAAAAGGCCCAATGTTATCATGTTCAGTCAGAATAAAAACCAGATTGTCAGATCCCAGAAATCAAGAGGGAGGCATTTTTACAAGGAGATTGTGACTTCCAAAGTTTGCCAGGCATGTAAAATAGAAAAACATGATCTGGCATGGCCATGGCCATGTGCCTCCATGCTAAACCCTGACACCATTATGAACTACCCTAAAGACATTCTGACAGCATTCCCCTCCACTAAAGTCCTTCTAGGACTCCATCGGTGTCAATTACTTCAGTTACTCCCCATCCTCTATGATGGGAGTGTGGCCTGAAAATAATCCTGAAATTTCTATGTTAATAGCAAGAACTCTAAGAAAAGGGCAGCCATAGGCCTCTGACTGAGATGAGTGTTTGCTTCTTTGTTTTAATTTGTTTTCTGTTCTGTACTTGAATACCCAAGGCCAGGTAATTTATGAATTATAGAAATTTATTTAGTCACAGATGGAATCTTAGAAGTCCAAGAGCATGGAGCCAGCATCCCTCAAGGGTCTTCTTGCTGCATCATAACATGGTGGAAGGAGACAGAGCAAGTGTGCAAGTTCGGGTCTCTTTTCCTCTTACAAGGTCACTAATGCTATCATGGAGACTTAACTCTCATGACCACATCCTATCACACTTCTCCAAGGCCCCACCTCCAAATACCATTAACTTATTTTGGGATTGTAAACATTAGGGGACACATTCAACTTAGGGGACTTGTATTATCATAGAGGAACTGGGCCTTACTCTGCAGGTAACTGATGCTAATTGAGTTTAAGAAGGACCTGGATGTAAAGCCTGGATTCTGATACTAGTTCCTTTCTCAGTTCTTGAGTTGGCTTGAATTTTTCTTTTAAAAACTTGTTGGATCCTAAATCAGGTGCCTTTTGGAGAGGCAGCAGAGGAGGAAAGGGGACTTCAGTGTTGGTTGGCAAAGTGGTAAGGGAGCCGGCTATTTCTTTGAAAACGTGAACCATCAACAAAGCCCTGTGTTGGGAGTGGAGGGTTAGGGTTAGGGAGGTGTGTATCTGAGCGCCACATGTCCCTCGCACACCAGGACGGTTTCTTCTGTCTGGTACAGCTCTGCAGACCCGTCTCTTTCTGTAAAGGCTCAGCGTTTTGGTCTTTTCAGTTTCTCAAGTTCTCTATGGTCTAGACTGACGTGTCCTTTTGGGGCACAGTCAGAGAAGACAGCAAAGAAAGACAAATAATGAAAAACTTGCTTTTTTGTTTTCCTTTCAAGCTTAACTTCACCAGGTTGCAATTCTCCAAATGCCAGGTTTTAGAAAAAATAAAGAGAATGTCTGATGTATTGGACCCTAGCTTGGAAAATGAAAACTTCTTGCAGTTCAAATCTCTCTCCTTCAGATTTGGGGACAAATAGATTTCTCCAGTCCCACTGACAACTGTGTGAGGAAGAGCTCTGCGAGATGATGGAACTCTATTGATTTTTCATAAAAGTTTAATAAGATGATACAGCTCAAAAGCTTTGTAAAGTTTGCTATAAATTGTAGTGAGGAACCAAGCAAGATGTAATTAGATAAGAAAATGTAAATGAAACTCCGTACACGTGTAGCGGAGTTGATGGGGGAAATAACGAGAACAAACCTCTCTTTAGCATCTTGGTGGTATCTTCCAGGTAGTACTGGAGCCTCCAGTGCAAGGAGGCCTTATTGCCAAAGAGTTAATACCTTCTGTTATCTTTCTTGTTTTTGAACATCATGAACATTCATCGAGTATATTTTCGGGGTGCTGATTCACTAGGACAAACAATGTGCTCTTCACCTCACTTAATTTTCAGGTCATGCTTGTTTTACACCATATTAAAGAATAGCGTAAGTTATCTAGTTTTTAGTCAGCAACTGTTCAATTTCTAGTACCTGTATTTTATGTGGGTATTGATTTACTTTAAATTTTCTAAGTGAATGCAAATATATTTCATTTTCACTGAAGATACTATTTCTTTTTTAAATGACTGCTTGGTGTCAGGATGGTGGCACACACCTGTAATCCCAGAGACTCGGAAGCTGAGATAGGAGGATTTCAAGTTCAAGGCCACCCTGGGTAACTTAGTGAAACCCTGTGTCAAAATAATAAAAAAGGGCTGGTGATACAGCTCAGTGGTAAAGCACCCCTGGGTTCAATTCCCCTCCACCAAAGACTGCTGTATTTTATTTTCATAATGCATCTACATTTAAGATATTTTAAAGTCTGTTTTCTTGAACTGCCTCAAGAGTGAAATAATCCTCATCTTTCTTTTTTCTTCTCATTAAAAAGTGACGTGGCGGGGCTGTTGCTGTGGCTCAGTGGTAGAGTGCTCGCCTGGCGCATGTGAGGCACTGGCTTCGATCCTCGGCACCACATAAAAATAAAATAAAGGTACTGTGTCCCCCGACAATATATATATATAAAGATTCTATAAAAATAAAAAGTGATGTGGGGGGGTTGTGGCAGAGCACTTGCCTAGCACATGTGAGGCACTGGGTTTGATCCTCAGCACCACATAAAAATAATTAAATAAAATAAAGGTATCGTGTCCATCTACAACTTAAAAAAAGAAGCGATGAAGGGAATGGGGTTGTTGCTCAGCGGTGGAGCATTTGCTAGTGTGGGAAGGCCTTGGCAATCTCCAGTATTAAAAAAATTATAGTTTATCTCTTGAATGACTGTTGGGCGGTGCCTATCATTGATTTAAATTTTCTTGCTCAAGAGGGTACACCATCCCTAATCAGTTTGTTTAGAATCCATTTAACGTCATGGCATACCACACAAAAACTAAGGGCATTTCTAAGGACTGCATTTGGGGGAAGTACGAAATGCTAGACTTGGTAGGGTTGATTCCTTGTGAGCTCATTTGCCTTATTCCGTTTTGATTGCCTTGTAAACTTTCTCTTGTCGGTGAAATTTAGGCTGCACTTAGGTGGGCACTTTCAGAATCTGTTCTCTGATATACAAAAAGCAACAGGTTTTCATTCCCGCTTAAGAGAGGCAGATTTTGGTAAGACTGAGAGGAGAAACTGATGCAAGCAAAAACTATTTTCAAAAAGCAAAGCCTTATAATTTAGGATTCCAGTAAATTACTAGGAAATTGTGCAACTGCTATTTAATGGAATGAACTAATTATAGCCCAAGAGTGGTGAGTCTCATCCTGCGGATATACAATATAATTCCTTTTAAAGAAGCAAGAACATCTTGTTAATAACATGCCATATTAGTTTATATGCCCCAAATTTCAAAGCCATTTCGTTAAAGAGGGATCTGGAAAAGAGTTAGCATGTAGTTAGCATCTAAACTTTGGACTTTAAATTATTCCTTATTAGTTTTTTTAAAAAAATTATTTTGTTATTTATTTTTATTTGGTGCTAAGGATGGAACCCCGTGCTTCACACATGCTAGGCAAGGACTCTGCCACTGAGCTACAGTCCCTGTCCTCTTCAGTAGCTCTTTTGCAGAGGGATTCATATAACTAAACATTCTGAGCCTCAATTCTGTGGTCCACAACCTTTATATCTTTATAACAGCCACTTTTATTAATGATGACAGTGATTATAATAGCCACCATTTATAGAACACTTTATATTTGCTAAAGGCTTTAGATACCTTAGCAAATTTCATTAGTCTTGATAATCTTAAGACAGTATTATACCATTATTTTATTTTAAAAACATAGTAGATCCAAAAGGTTAAGGTAGTTGTACCAGATCATCTAGAAGGGCTAGATTCGAACCAAGAGCAGCCCAAGCAGTATTACTCATCGTAGTCTGGGATGATTAACTGCCCCTACTGGTTCTGAAACTCAGTGTGATGGTGACTTTTTCTGTGTCTTGTAGCTCTCAAGAGTACTGAGTAGGGCTGGGGTTGTGGCTCAGCGGTAGAGCGCTTGCCTAGCAAGTGTGAGGCACTGGGTTCGATCTTCAGCACCACATAAAATAAATAAATAAATAAATAAATAAATAAAAGTTAAAAAAAAAAAAAAAGAGTACTGAATACATTTGGAATAGAGGCAGGATGCCCTTTAAGGTCTACAAGTTACGTGTTTTGTATGGTTGACTCAGGATTGGGATGGAACTTAGCAGATACTTTGTGCCAGTGGGTCTGCTGTGTGCTGTTCCAGGTTTTAGAAGCTGCAGATGTCCCTAGGATCTCTAATCACTCCCCAAGGGGAGGCATATTTATCTAGAGGCTGGGTTTATGCCTTATAAGATCCAGGAAAATCCTTGGGGCGCAAATTTCTGAACTCACTGATTTAAACTATTCTGGTGAACTCAAAACCCTCTGGGTGGGCCTGGGGCTGGGGCTCAGTGGTAGAATGCTCACCTAGCAGGTGCAAGGCCCTGAGTTCGAGCACCACATATAAATAAATAAAATAAAGGTATTGTGTCCAACTACAACTTAAAAAAAAATACCCTCTGGGTGCTCTTACAATCTAGACATTGATCCTTTTCAGGAGATAAGATTTCTTCCTGCTGAATTAGGCAGGCTTTTGGGTCTTCCTGTGCTTAGGGACAGGTAGATATTCTTTCCCCAAGGAGATCTCCCCTTTTCCCAGGTCAGCTCCTTAACCATTATGTGCATTGGTATCCAAGGTCACCTATAGTTTATTCCCTCCCTTCAGAGTGTCATGGCCTGGTATACTCCAGAGTGACTAAGACTGTGGAAAAGAACATAAAGTGAGTAACCTTACTATCAATAGTGTTATGTCACCTCAGTGATTTTCTTAGCTGATTCTGAAGTATTTTTCTGAATATTTTCATGATGACTTTATTTTATTTATTTTTATTTTATTTCTTTTTTTACAAATCACACACGGTAGGCAAGAACTCTACTAATGAGATGCACTCCCAGCCCACCCTGTTAACGTTTTTTGGACTAGGGATTGAACTCAGGAGCACTTGCCATATCCCCAGTCCTTTTATATTTTAGTTTGAGACAGGTCTTACTAAGTTGCTTAGGACCTCGCTAAGTTGCTGAAGCTGGCAATTTGAGTTCACAATTCTCCTGCCTCAGGCTCCTGAGCCACTGGGATTATAGGCATGCACCGCCTACTCTGCTGCCCTGATGACTTTTGACTTAGATTCCTTTTGTGTGTGTGTGTGTGTGTGTGTGTGTGTGTGTGTGTGTGTGATGCTTGGGATTGAACCCAGGGCCTTATGCATGTGAGGCAAGCACTCTACCAACTGAGCTATATCCCCAGCCCATGATTTAGATCTTTTAATCACTCATGTATCCATTCATTCAGCATCTACTACGTGCCAATGAGGCTTTAAGCTGTGGGAACATAGCTGTGAATAAAACAAACAAGGTCTCCACACTCAATGAGCTTCTAATGATAACAGGGTAACAAAATACATCTTAAAAATTTATTTTAAAACAACTTTTAAAAGATCAGATAGTAATGCAAGCCTTGTAGAGACATGTCACAGGTGATAGATATCAAGTGCTTAGGTAGTTCAGGTAGACTGACTGAATGAAGGGGGGAGCCTCTCTGGGCAGGCAACCCTGAGGCTGAGATGTGAATGACAAGCAGCATTTAACCCCATGAGGACCTGGGGGATGAAATTTGAGACAGGACAGAGCAGAGCACAGTGAGACAGCACAGTGGATGGGAACGTGGTGGCCGCGAGGAAACTGCCATCCAGCTTTTTGTGTAGGAGTAAGTTTGTGTAGGAGTAAGTCCTCACTGTTCTCTGTGATTCTGAAAATGTTCAGACACTCAGCAAGTTGCTCTCGTTCCACAAAGATGCACTGAGCAAGTCTACTGTGCACTGTTAGATACTGTGCATAGTGATAAGAGACAGGGATGAAGTCCCTGTCCCCAAGGAACCCCAGTGGTGGGAGGAAGCTAGAGAAGGAAGCAGCCAGTTACAATGTGAGGTGATAAATGGTCTGATAAGGGGAAGTACAGTGGGCTGTGGGAACACAGAGGAAAAGCATCCACCCTCCAAAAGGACTGGGCCACTAGGGGAGGCTTCCTGGAATAAGCAAAGCCTATTTGAGACTTGAAATACAAATAGTGATTGGCCAGGCAAAGGATGGAGAGAGGGACTAGTCCAGGTGTGTGTGGGTCACCTGAGCAAGGGACAGAATTGGAGTGAGCATGGGGGTGTTTGGGGATTGCAAAGTGCAGTGTGCCCAGAGCAAACAGGACAGGAGGCTCTACACCGTGTGCCAATGGTGCCTAATAGGGTAATGTGTGACTGCCTCTAAAATTTTCTCCCTTTTCGAGTCTCAGTCATTTATAATATGAAGGGAGATCACTGAACATAAAAGAAGAGAAAGAGAGAGAGAGAGAGAGAGAGAGAGAGAGAGAGAGAGAGAGAGAGAGGGAGGAAGAGGAAGAAGAAGAAGGAGGAGGAGGAGGAGGAGGAGGAGGAAAGAAATTTAAAATATCTGTAATTTTCACAGCAATATTATTAACTCTGGGGAAATTCTTGTATCCAAAGGGCAAATTTTCTCAGTTCAAATTCCCTTCATAATAGACCTCAAGCTTCTGAAAGGAGAGTCTTCTCTAGCTTTTTGCTCCATTCTGGTATTTCTTTTGTAACACACCCCAGGTAAAGCATGTGTCACTTGTGTTCAGTAACTGATAGGAGACTTCTGTAAACAAGTTATCTTGGTAACAAAGGATATGGTACCCGCAGGAAGGAAGGTCAAGAAGAGACTAGAGTTACTAGGGAAACGTATAATGCCGCCACGTCTTTTATTTATTTATTTATTTTCCTGGGGAGATGTGTTTTGCCTCAGAGAAATGTCACGTGGACCCCACTTTGTTCCATTTAATGTATGCACCAGTGCTAAAATTTCGGAAGTCCTGAGTTCTATTGTTTGTATCTGCCCAGCACACACCAACCATCGTTGGAAAGTGAAAAAGGAAAGGAATCTGTTTATTGTGTATAAGGCAAAAATGCTGCATCCTGACCCTGACAGGAAGCTAAATTTTCATGTTGTTTGTGTGCATTTGAACCCTCAGAGGGAGGGAGAAGGGAAGGAGGGAGGAGGTGTGTGTTCCATGTGGTTGAAGGTATGAGATTTATTGAAACCAATTAATCGTGCAGACTCACTAGATGGGTGAACTATGGTATTTAGTCTTCTGTTAATCTATGCAGCATTAGCTGAAGAGCGAAGAGACACTTTTTGGATATGTCTTCTCATGAGAATGCATTTTATGAATTTGAAAGATGAGTGCTTTGCAATGAGCCTTTTCTTATAGCATGAAAATTCACTTGATGCTGAATGGCTATCGGAATGGTTTGCAGTTAAAGTTAGAAGAATTAATGTAGCATCTTCTTTTGATGAGAATGGACTTGCGTTTACTTAAACTAACTATTAATTTGTGAATGGACAAAAACACAAGTTTCCTTAAGAGACTATAAAACAATATCTGTTTCTCGATAAGAGTTTGGGTAAAGCCATCAATTTTTAATTTTCTTTAAATAAAACAGACAAAAATTACCAAATAATTTGCAGTCTTTATTTGTATGTGTTTCAAACTATTTTTTTTTTTTTTTGATACTAGAGATTGAGTTCAGAGGTGCTTTAACCACTGAGCTATACCTTCAGCCCTTTAAATTAAAAAAATTTTTTTTTTCACTTTGAGGCAGGCTTTAGCTAAGTTGCTGAGGGTCTTGCTAAGTTGCTAAGTCTAGCCTTGAACTTGTGATCCTCCTGCCTCAGTTCAAACTATTTTTTTTATGGTAGAGAAAATCACAGATGGCATATATCTCTCTATATTTAAATCTATCTATATATATCATAGTATTTATTAAAATAATAAGGTACAAATTCAACTTAGAAATTTAGAAAAGCATAATTATAGTAGAGGGCCAGAAATTCTGGGATGAAATGCCTTATTTTACATACTCATTTGAGAGACTGGCATCAGTGCCTTCTTCCTTTTTGCAAATAATCAGCATAGCCAGCTTGTCCATAAAGTCTGGACCCAGGCAGATATGCATAATGGCAGTAAGAGCATCTTCAGTTTTTAGAAAGAATCAGATAATATCATTCATTTCTGGACTTTATGGACCCTTTGTATTACACAGCCACTCTGTGAAAGGTGAGTTAGAAGAGCAGCACATAGCATGTTCCCAAGCTTCTCTCCCAACCAAAGGCCGGGTCTTCACCCACTCTTCGCCACTCCTCATCCTGCCCAGAGTGTGTGCATGGGTACCCAAGGGGTACCCTTTCTGATGTTCCTGAAGTTGAAGTTATTGGGCATGCTGTGGAGACAGCAAATGATAATACAAAGTGGCAAATGATAAAAGCTGAGGAATAGTTAACTGCAGGGTTTCAGAGTT
Organism: Callospermophilus lateralis; assembly: GCF_048772815.1. Classification (NCBI taxonomy): domain Eukaryota; kingdom Metazoa; phylum Chordata; class Mammalia; order Rodentia; family Sciuridae; genus Callospermophilus; species Callospermophilus lateralis. Next base: position 81,396,512 of record NC_135317.1, read on the forward strand.
GGGAAAATCACAGGCTTTGGGGAGTCAGGGAGGCTAACTGGAGGCGGTGGGGCTGAGGCTGGACTTTTAAGAGAGCAGCATTTGAGGTAGCCACTCTGGGGAGAGAAAAAACCCTCCTTTTCGGTTGTAACAGAGTGTGATAATGAACTCCTCCAAATGTGCTCTGGGACTTGTAGGGGCCACCTAGTGCTTCCTGTGCCCCATTTATAAAATCAGGCCCCCTGCAGCTCCATGGTTAATGGTGGTTTATGAACAGAGGTTCACTCCCCCCCCCCTTACCTTCAGGAATAAACCATAAAAACATTCAGTGCATTTTCTTCTTGAGCCCAACCTTATCACACATCTTGCATTTCCGATCTGAGGGTCTCTGTCATTCTTCCCCTTTCCAGTGTGACTCTCGGGTCTCTTCCCAGGCCTTTTCTTTCTCTATCTGCTGATGGAGCCTAAACTGATGGGGGAGCTGGGGGCAGGAAGCTGGGGGAGGGGACGCGGGGGTGGGGGGTGCTGAGTCATCCTCTCTCGCCCCATCTATCCTCCTGCAGCGGCTCCCTTGCGCGCTTCAGCCTAGATGAAGAGAGAAAGAGGGAGAGAGAATTCAATTCCCAAGTCAGACCCTCAGAATGAGAAAAGGCTTTCCGGTGCCTGAGAGGTGTTCAGAGGGAACGGGCAGGATCGATTGGAGCCCGCCCTGTGAAAAGGGGGCAAGCCACCTGCAAGTCGGTCTGGGGCGCAGCAGTGGACTGGGTGCTGCTCAGTTTCATGAGGCACCAGACACTGAGAGCACAGAGCCACCACTGGGGATTCAGACACACGATCCCACTCATGTCCAGAGATGGGTTATTCCTCTCTGTGGAACACCGATTCTGAATTTCCTTTTTCTTTTGGTACTAGGGATTGAACCCAGGGGCGCTCTACCTCTGAGCTAAATCCCCAGCTTTTTGTGTATTTTTTATCTTGAGACAAGGTCTTGTTTACTTGCCCAGGTTGACCTTGAACTTGTGATCCTCCTGCCTCAGCCTCCAGACTACCTGGGATTACAGGAGTACATCCCTGTACTGGGCCTGAATTTTCGTAAGAATCAAATTTTAATGTTGATTTCAAGGAAGTGTGGTTATTAGAATCTCAGTGTCTTTCTTTGTTTATTTGGTACTGGGGATTGAACCCAGAGGCACTTAACCACTGAGCCACATCCCCAGCCCTTTTTTTTTTTTTTTTTGTATTTTATTAGAGACAGGGTCTTGCTGAGTTGCTTAGGGCCTTGCTAAATTGCTGAGGCTGGCTTTATTCATAATCCTCCTGCCTCAGCCTCCCCAGCTCCTGGGATTATAGGCATGTGCCACAGCACCAGGCTTCAGGGTCTTCTTCTTTTTTTTTTTTTTTAGAGAGAGAGAGTTAGTTTTATTTATTTTTTAGTTTTTCAGCGGACACAACATCTTTGTTTGTATGTGGTGCTGAGGATCGAACCTGGGCCGCACGCATGCCAGGTGAGCGCGCTACCGCTTGAGCCACATCCCCAGTCCCAGGGTCTTCTTTAAGAAGGCCTGCTTTGGGGTCAGCTGCTTGACACCAGTGTCTAGTTCTGTGTGTGTGTGTGTGTGTGTGTGTGTGTGTGTGTGTTTGCTCTTCAAACCATTTCCAAATGATTGGAACTATTGCTAGACATTTTAGATTTACCATGAGATATGAATTAGGAGATGCTCCTAATATTAATCGATACTGTTTCTGTTGCAATTGGTTCAGTTACACTACTCTCATATATTGGCCAATTCTCATTGTGTTGAAAATAGTGAAGGCTCCGGGTTTCCGCTGGAAGATTTGAGATTTAGACTTACCTCTAAACCCCTCCAGCACATTGGAAATCTCTCAGAAGACATGCAATTTCATATATCCCCCCACCACGTGACAACCAGGAGAAACTGGAGATATGAGTATTTCCTATTTCTTATTGTATCAAAAAGCAAACCTGCCCAATAGTTTACTGAAGGATTTTCTGTCCAGACAGTTTGGGATCCTTTGGAAAGGTGGGTAGAAAATGCTTGAACTGCCGTTAGAAGAACAGCTGCTCTACGAATCTGTAATTGTAATATCATGCTGGAGATCCCTGGGAAACTTAACAGAATCTGTGGTTCAGTGGTGAGGTTATTTTTTATGTGATTGGATAAGATGTTTTAAAATGAACTTGAGGGCAGGTACCTAGCAAACAGCAGGAGGAGGATGACCAAAGAAGCCTCTTGGTGCTTACTTATCACCAGAACTTGTATCTTCCTATTTCCTTTGAACACATATTTTATTGTAGAAACTTAAAAAAAAAAAAATCGTATTTACTGAGAATAAGTTTAAAAAATACAAAACTTATCTTGATCTTTCTAGCTGTTGCTATGGTTTTGAGTAATACATCATTAAAGCCATGGCACTCCAATGATGTATTAAAGTAATATATCATAACAATGCCATGGCTTTGATGATATATTAATGTAATACATCGTTAAGGCGCCATTGGTCTCATGATGTATTACTCAAAACACTACCAATTGGTTAGATCAACACACAGGGACCTGTGTGTTAGGGACAGGAAAATGGCAAATGATTCTGGGCCAAAACACAATTGAACTTCTCAGAGATGTCTCACCCACAAAAGCAGTTCTGTAAGATTGGATGGGCTTCAAAGAGTGGCAGGGTTGAACTGTAAGTGAAGGGCGACGGAGACATCGGCTCTGACTGCATCAGCAACCCGCGCCTGGGGCTCAGCTTTCCTGAGGGGAAGAGGACCACGTCTGTGCTTTACCTAGCAACAGACTCTGCTCTGTACTTGCATGAGTTCACTCAGTTCCCACTGAAATGCTGTACAGACACCATTAACCATATTTTAGAGGTCAGGAAACGGAGGTTCAGAGAAGTAATGGGGGAATCTACTGAGTGATTGGACCAGGATTTGGGTCCAAGTCTACCTAATTCTGGAGCTGGGGTGGATGGAATCCTTCTGATTCTGTGCCTCCAATTTAGGGGAATTATTTTTTCTCTAACTGTAGAGGGAAAAGTAACACTGAGGTTGTATCTAGGCCCAACTTGTGGTGCATGTCTGTAATTCCAGTTACTCTGGAGGCTGAGGCAGGAGGATTCCCAGTTCAAGGTCAACCTGGGCAACTTAACAAGACCTTGTTTCAAAAAAAGAGGAAGGGGACTGGGGTTGTGGCTCATGGTAGAGTGTTTGTATGGGGTGTGAGGCCCTGAGACAGATCCTCTGCACTGAAAAAAAGAAATGAAAGAAAGAAAGAAAAAAGGGGTGGTGGTGGTGGCGGTGTTGAGGGATGCAGCTCAGTGGAATCCAGAGGGGCACTGGGACCCGCCTCCATCCAGTACCCCTCCCCCACCAATAAAAGAATAAACTGGCTTCCAACCTTCCTCTTCCTCATCCTCCATTCAAGATAGGGAGTGTATTGTACGTCCAATATCTAGAGAAGGCATTTGGAAAAGCAGAGAGTAGGCAATGTTAGACAGGCATTTGGCAGCTGTCTGATTTTTCTCAGGATTCTGCTGTTCTGCCAGATGCCCAAACTGCTGTTGAAGGAGGAGAGGGCCCTGGGAGGGTGGATCTGTTGGTGACACAAAGCTCAACTTTACCCCAATTCCCTACCATTCTCTAAGCAGCCTCCGTCCTGGGCCCCTGCCTTCTGCTCTTGCTCTCACTACAAACCCATCCTTCACACAGTGGCAGAGCGAGATCTGAAAACATAAATCCCCTCACTTTGCTTAGTTCCCTCACAGGCTTGGCACTGCCCTCAGGATGAAATCTAAACTCACTCCCTGGCCCTGGAAGCCCTGCCTTTCCCGAGGGGTTGCTCTGGTCTTCTGTCTACTCCTTGAGTGAATTTATTGCTTAGTACTAATCGGTGGACTTTTGCACTGACAATCTGTTTTTTGGGGTGGTACCAGAGATTGAACTCAGGGGCACTCAACTGAGCCCCATCCCCAGCCCTATTTTGTATTTTATTTAGAGACAGGGTCTCACTGAGTTGCTTAGCGCCTTACCATTGCTGAGTCTGGCTCTGAACTCGTGATCCTCCTGCCTCAACCTCCCGAGCAGGTGGGATTACAGGGGTGCGCCACGGCCCCTGGCTCTGATGATCTTGACCAGCTTTGAATGGCTGCTTCTTTCTTTTCACCTTAAATAAAACCATCTCAGAGAGGCTGCCCCAGGTCACCAGTCATTTTGCCATGTTTCCCTGCCATTCTGGTCCTCTCACTCCCTGATATTTGATTATTTGTCCGTCCTCTCTCCTGGCACCCCCAGAGGCCCTGCCTCTCCTTCTCTCTGTTGTACCCAGGCCTAGCGCAGCCTGGCACATGAGGCGCTCAATGACAATGGCCGAGACCAAAGATCTCATGTTCACTGATTGACCACAGTGACGATAATTCCAAGAGAGGAGATTGAAAGATTAGGTGTCACGGAGCTACAGGAAAAAGGAATAGACAGTAAATATAAAGGTCCTGACAACAGTTGACACTTCACCATAAAACAAAAAAATGGGTCCTCTACAGGGATTAGGAGAGCCAGGATGCGGTGCCCTGGGACTTGGTGAATGCTGAGGCACTTTCCAGGGCTTCTTCCATGAGTGGCCCATTCTAAGCCTCTGTCCATGATGTGTACGTCACTCTGTCTTACACGTTCGCATGGTCCTATGTATTTGTGAACACTTTGGAAAAGTGAGAAATTTCCACCACAATCATCCTCACTCTTCTGCTCCTGTTGGATGATGTTGGAGCAGCCGTGGGTGTTTGGTACTCGTAAATTCACAAGCATTTTGTGTAACTATGCTTACATATTTCTCTCGAACAAAATTCATTACCTTGTATTAGCTTCTGACTCCCCGAACCCAGCACCTCTGTTTGAAAGCATATTATGAAAAGGTGGTAAAAAGGAGCATGCCGCGCCTGGTGCACGCACGCCTGTAATCCCAGCTGCTCAGGAAGTTGAGGGAGGAGGATTGTGAGTTCAAAGCCAGCCTCAGCCACTCAGTAAGGCCCTAAGCAACTCAGTAAGATCCTGTCTCTATAAATAAAATACAAAGAAGGGCTGGGAATATGGCTCAGTGGTTAAGTGCCTCTGGGTTCAATCTTTGGAAAAAAAAAAAAAAAAGGAGAATGTCTGTCACTGGTGTCTGGGTCAACTATATGCTAGAAAATGATTTTTAGTTAGGTTTTTTTTTTTCTTTTTTCCCTATGGTCCTGGGGATTGAACCCAGTACCTCATTTGTGCTAGGCAAGTGTTCTACCACTGAGCCACAACCCTAGCCCCATAATTAATTTTAAGTAATTCATTCATTTTACAATGGAAAGGAATTATGTCTTATGATCTATTATAATTATTTCTTGTGAGAGGAAGAGTTCAGAGTCTGGAAAAAATTGGGGAAGTTTCTGGAACTTTTTTCCCATTTATAACTTACTTGTTCTTTGTCTTATTTCGGGGGGGTCTTCTAAATTAATCAACTTTTTAATTTTTGATGAATCAACCCATATTAAGATACTGACTTAGTGTGCTACCCCTCCTAGAAGTATCTTTACTTAGAGAATTATTCAAAGGATGATAATGGAGTATGGACAATTTAGGACGATAGCAGAGAAGATACTTAGAAGCAAGAAACATTTAGAAACCCCTCACATTAAGGAAGGTCCTGAGTGAACTGGCCCTTAGTTAATAAATGAACTAATTAAATAAAATTTTTCTAGTGTCTTGCATATGCTAATTGCTGAGACTGCACTGATGACCCAAACCAGAAGCCACCTCTGTTCTTACAGAGTATCTGGTATACACTGCCACCCTGCTTTCATCCTGCCGCCTGAGGACCTCGGCAGGCTGAACCTGGGCAGGGTTTTCTTTGCCACCGACCCCGGGTCAGTCACCCTTGTGCAGGGCGCAAATTAGAGTCGCGGTGGCTTGGCTTAGAGTCTGCTGTAGAGACGTATGAATCACACAGTTACTCGCTCAGCTGAGACCCAGGGGGAGAGCACAGAGCTCTATCAACGTATGACAAGATCTTTGCCTGAACCTGGGCATCAGTACAGAGCTCCCTGGGGGACAACCCTGGCACTGACATTCAAGGGTGAGGATGGGAGGGTCGGAGGGAGACTGTGGGATGGGAGGTGACATTTGAAGAGTTTACCAGATGGAGGAATCACATGTGCAAAGACCTAGAGGTGAGAGAAGATAAGCTTGGGGGATGTCAAGAGAGCCAAGGTATCTGGAAGGAAAACAGGGAGGACATGGGGACTGCTTTGGATGGAGGCTGGAGGAGGAGGCCTGGCCAAAGCATGCAATCCCTGTGGCCCTGCTCAGGACTTGGGCTTCAACTGAGGAGCCAGGGAATATTTTCTGAAGCAGTGGTGACATAAGACATTAAAAAGACAATCTTGGCTTCAGTCTGATCCTATAGGGACAGAGAGATTGTGGGGAGACTCTCATGGTGGTTTGGTGAGAGGTGACTCTGGTTTTGCCTAAGATGGCAACACAGGCGACTTTCTTTGGTTACATGTCACAGTTGTGTCCTGGACTTTTTCATTAACTAAACAAATCCATGAGGCCTCAGACAACGATGGCTTCAGTCTTGGTTTCTGAAAATATTTCCTTCATGTTTCAAATATAAATTCACTGAGTCCATTGCACTAAGAGACTTGTTTCCCCTAGTCTTTTCCCACATAACCTCCATTTTTTGTCCTTTACTTAACAATTGACTACTTGGTCATAGAAACTCTTTTTATTATTTACATTAAGTAAAAATTCCCACATTAAGATTCGTGAGTCACACAGTAACGTATAACAGGTGACCCCAAAACTTAGTAGTTTAAAATATTAGTGAACATTTCCAGTGTCAGGCGAATCTGTGGCTCGGGAACGTGGAGGAAGCTGAGCTGAATGGTCCTGGTACAGGTGCTTTCGAGATATGGAAGTCGAGATGCCAGGTGGGACATCAGAAGGCTTGAGGCTGAGGATCTGTTCCCCAGGTGGCCACTCACATGGTGTGCAAGTCAGTGCTGGCTGTTGGTGGGAGGCCTCAGTTCCCTAGCGCATGGTCCCTCTAAAGAGCGTCTGAGTGTTCCTACGACAGGCCACTAGCTTCCCCCAGGGTAGGTGGTCCCAGAGGAAGCAAGGGAAGAGCTGTAATGTCTCTTTTGAACTTGTCTTCGGGTCCCACTCCATCATTTGTACCAAATCCTAATGGTGACACAGGTCAGTGTTTAATGTGGGAGGAGATTAGAAACTTCCGGAGCATGAATACCAGGTGGGCCATCTTGGAGGTTGGCTTTCATAAAATATAAGAGACAAAATAGCATCCACGTGCATATATCAGGAAAAAGCTTTAGACAGCCTATCTTACACATTTTTTCCCATAATGATTCTTTTAGAAATTGTACTTTGATTTCCAAATTCCAGTACTAATTGATTGTGTTTTATGTGTCATTCACAATTTTGGATGAAAAGAAATAGTTTGATTCTTCAGTGTAAGACAATGTGGGGATTATAAAATTCTAGTATGCTTAAAAAAAACCTTTAATTAATAAAAATTTTAAAAAGCTTTAATTAATAAAAATATTAATTTCCTACTATTAAACATTATGCATGATTAGAATTCACTGTGGCAAGGTAAATGGATAAGTATTATTTGTTCTTATTGAGAGACTATCTAAGACACTGGAGGTAGCAGTAAGGGAGAAAATTTCATGGCCCCTGAAAAGAGAAAGCATAAGCTCATGAAAAATAGAAACGGCAGCACAAAAAATGAGCAAAAGAATTATACAGCTAATAGATGCTAGAAGCTGGACGTGGGGGCACATACCTGTAATCCCAGCGGCTCTTGAGGCTGAAGCAGGAGGGAGTTTAAAGCCAGCCTCAGCAATGTAGTAAGGCCCTAAGCAATTCAGTGAGACCCTGTCTCTAAACAAAATATACAAAAGGGATAGGGAGGTGGCTCAGTGGTTAAGTGTCTCTGGGTTAAATCCTTAGTACAGAAAAAAAAAAAAAATCTAATAGATGCTCCAGTGGTTCAAAGGAGGGAGGGATTCCCTACAAGCTACAGGAGTGAAGGTCATGAGCCTATATGGAAGTGATATTATTTGAAGTGTGACTTATAGTACTAAAGAGGAGTAATCAATCAATTCAACAATTTATTAGTCACCTGTTATTTAATTAAGCACCAAGCTAGATTAATATAAAACGATTCTTTCTTCAAAATACTTTAAATTTTGTATTGATGTAAATAAAAGGAGAAAAAGTGTTTCAGGCAGACCGCTGGAAACTCTTACCCCCTGCTGCCCATCATGCTGACATCGGTTATCCCTCAAGGAAAAGTGCTGAAGTCTGGCTGGGCACAAATCACGAGCCACAACTTTATTTCTGAACTCCACCAGCACACTTCACACACGCTCCCCGGGAACTCTCCTGAACACCACGCAGCTCCTCCAGGAACCACCAACCGGAAATCCCTCCTCTAGCACTTCCCCAACTAATGCCAACTCTTCCGGAATCCCCTTGAGAGCTCAACCGGAACTCAACGGGAACTCCGCGAGAACTCAAAAGTCATCATCTTAATGGCTCACTGGCGTCACCTCTCAACCACTACTTCTGGCAAAAATGCCATGCATCATCCCGACTCGGCTGTGGCCCTCAACAGAAAAGACCAAGAAAGAAGCCAAGTCTGCTTGAATCCTAATCCCATGTGTCAGATGAGTGACTGTCCAGGTGGAGGTGGCGGCATGCACGGTGGCAGCAATAAGGGAGATCCACCAGCAGAGAGAGCAGGGCAACTCTGCAAGGACAGAGAAGTGAAATCAAAAAAATGTACAAAAATGTACTGAGGAACGTGTACCCTTGAGCTAAATAGCTTTAAAAATAATTCTGGTAATTTTGATTCTGAAAACAGAGTTGAGGTTCAACTGCCAGTGGCTCTCTTCGCCAGCCACCATTGCCAGCACTTCATCTCAACCTTGGGGCTCCATATTTTCTTCGGCCTTTATTTATATTATGCAACTGGATTCTATTGGGCCCTTCCCAAGGACAGAGTGGGCCTTGCATCAGTGTTGTCGTGTTGGATGGTTTGAATGTTTCTGTCTTCCCCAAGTTTGTGCATTGAGATCCTGAGCCCCAGTGCAGTGGCATTAGGAGGTAGGGCCTCTCCAAGGTAGCTTGGGTGAGGAGGGTGGGGTCTTCATGAATGGGGACAGTGTCCTTATAAGAGAGACCACAGAGACTTTCTGGCTCTCTGACTGCCTTGTGCAGATAAAAGGAAGATGGCAGTCTACAACTGTGCAGAGGGCTCTTTCAGAACCTGACCTGCTGGCACACCTTGACCTTAGACTTCCAGCCTCCAGACCTGTGCTTGCCACCTGCTGCCCATCCTGCTAACAGACAATCTTTTGAGGCAAATGCCAAGCTTGAATCCAGGTCTGCCTGGTTCCGGATCCCTGTACTGAGATGAGTGACTCCATCTGCAGGACTTTGTGACAGCAGACTCAGATGCAGAGCCAGGGATGGTGGAGTGAAATAGAGTAGTGGCATTTTCCTCTTGGGTTTTATAATTCCCTCTTTTCACAGCTGCCTTTGGGTTTGTTGAGACCAAAATGGTCTAACACTGAAATGCCTCTGTGGTCCCCAGGAGACCCGTAAGTCTTGACGGTCAGACACAGTCAGGGCACTACTACATGCTCTAGCTGCCGCGGGTCAGTGCCAGCCTGCCACTCTGCAGAGAAGTGACAGGAGGAGTGTTCAGAACTAACAGATGGCTATTTGCTGTTCCCTTTGATCCGTGCACACTGACTTGTAAGGTGCCTCGCTGTAGCTGTCACTTTCTGTTTGGGGTCTTGCTGAACGGGTTTGTCCGCAGTAACTGTGGCAGCAGTGAGGTGCCTTCTCGGGGTGGGCATTTCCCTGAGCCCTAGAAATCTCCAAAGTTTATAGGCGGTTGGAGGAGTTGGTTGGCAGTGAACATGCCCAGTGAGAGAGCAAGTGAGTGGTTTAGGGTGCCTGGAGCCAACACCCGAACCTGGACTTGATGAATCATTAGTACAATGAGCAGTGTGTCATTGGGCTTCTGGCCACTAAGCAGGGCATGTGGTGGTGACATCTGTGAGGGGAGAAATGTGAACATCTTCCAGTGGTCTTTGAGGTCTTCTACTAGTCATGTGATTGGAATAGTTATGCCACAAATGGGTTAGAAATGCATTAACTAATTTTTTTCGCTACTGAGATTGAGCCCAGTGGCACTTTACCACTGAGCCTCATCCCCAGTTCTTTTTATTTTATTTTGTGATAACTTCTCGCTAAATTGCTGAGGGTCTGGCTAGGTTGCCAAGGCTGGCCTCAAACTTGTGATCCTCCTGTTTCAGCCTCCCAAGTAGCTGGGATTACAGGTACACAACATGGAGCCCTGCTAGCAACTCCCTTTTGTGTAAGGAGTAGGGAATATGATGTTTCAGATACGTGGTGTTGGGTGCACCTGAGTCAGAACTTCCTGTTCTGTGCAGCAGATTTGGGGAGGCTGGTTAGTGGGTGTTGATCCCTGAAATGGCACTGGAATGTGTATAGCAGGCACCATGGTTGTCTGGACGGTTATAAGGGGTTGAGCAGCTTCTACAACCAAGACGTAAGTGGAACTAAGGACCCCCCATTTTCAGTTGTTTCTAAGACCCTTCAAACTACTAAAGTCATGTATGAATTTGTAACCAAACTAGAAAGAAATCAAAACGAGAGAAAGAAGAGGAAAAAAATGGGACTGATCAGTTAAAAATTTCTTCTGTCTTTATAATTCTTGCCCTATTATAGTAAAATTTTAAGTATAAAAATAATCAGTGTTAGCGTAACAAGTGCAGCAAGGCTTCGTGTGGCTCTGCCACCCAGGGCTGAGTTGGTTGATCCTTCAGCTTTTCACAAACTGCTCTCTGGTGAAGGGTGGAGGCTTAGAAGTCTATGGTTCCAAGCCATCCATCCTTAAGTCTCGATCACCTCGAAGTCTCAAGACTTAAGGAAAAAATAGGTAGAGGGCTGGGGATAGAGCTCAGTTGATAGGGCGCTTGCCTAGCACGTGTGAGGCACTGGGTTGGATCCTCAGCACCACATAAAAATAAAATAAAGGTATTGTGCCCATCTATTATAAAAATATTTTTAAAAATGAGTACAAGAGAGTATCTGTTGGTTATATTTAAGACATATTTATGTCTTACACAGAGGCACTTAAATTTGAAAATTAGAGTAATTATGAACATTGAAACTTAGAGTAATGGTTTTATATGGCAAACATTTCATTGAGCTCCTGTGGTCTGCTGGGCCCTCCACTGGGACTGGGGGAAAGGTAAGGGCATCATAGGCAGAATGACAGACAGCATTGGTGGTAAGCACTGCTGCTTGGGGTCCACATGCTGGACAAGGCTTGAAAGGGCACCAGGAACTCTGCTGGCCGCCAGGGTAATGCCCGAGTGTTTGTATTTGTTGGGAGACTCGGATAGAAGCCTATTTCAAACCAGTTCAAGGAAGAATGAGAATTGATATGCTCATGTAAAATCTAGGATAGCAGAGAAGTAATCGCAAAAACGTCTGCACGGCTGGATCCAGGTGCGGCGTGTCCACAGGAATCTGTCTCTCATCATGCAAGTTCTGCTTTCCTGTGTTTTGCTGTATTTTCAGGCAAATATCTACCCTGGTGCTGGCAACAATGGCTGCTGCAGTTCCAGGTGTAGGTCCCAGTAGCTCTGCTCCCAGAGGGAGAAAGGGCACCTCTGTCCAAGAGTTCCAGCAGAAGTTCTGGAAGACACACTCTGGCTGGGTTTGGGCCAGTGTCTCTGCTTAAGCCATCCAGGACAGTTCTGTGTTGCTCTGGCTGGTCCAGGGGCAATGTCCACTCTTGGAGCTTGAGGCCAAGGTCCAGTCCCCATCCTGAAACATGGCTGAGGAGTAGAAGGAAAGTGGTCCCTGAAAACCACGGGGAAAGCATGTCCTGTTACCAAAAGAAGAAAGGGACACTAGAAAGTCAAAATAACAGGTGTGTCCATGGAGTCACACGATCTCCCCCTTTCACACCTACAGGCAAAGTCCAGATTGGCCTTGGGACCAAGGGATATGGCTGCATGTGGTCGCGGTGGGCCCCCCACCCCTAATTCTCAAGTCTGTTTTTTATTTTAAATAGTTTTTTAAAAGATGGTAAATGTAATTACCATGTAAAAAATCATGATAAAAATTCAAATAAAACATAAGATAAAATGAAAAAAGTCTCTCCCATCCCTAACCACCAGCCCTTAGACCCCAACATAACCAAAATGGTATAGACTTCCAGAAATGTCTCTTTTAAAAACAAATTATTTATCTCCTATCATTAGATCCATCATCTAAGTTTTCTTTAACAAATTATATCATATTATGAACATGAATCTCCAATATAGTTTTTCATTTAGAAATGTTTCTTGGCATCTTTTACTATCAGCACGCACACACACACACACACACACACACACGCACGCACACACACATGGTTTTTAGAAACTGTATGCTATCCCATAAAATAGGATAGCACATCTATTATGTCATTTTCTTGTTAGTGGACATTTATATTATATTTCTGATTAATTTTCAAACAATTCTGTCAGGGACATTGCTGTACTCATAGTTTAGTGTACTTCTGCAAGTGTATCTGTCAGCTAAATTCCTAGAGGTGAAATTTTTCAAGGATATAGTACCAACTTTGAATGCATATTAAGAAATGGACTTCCCAGAAGACTCTGCCAATTTCCATTCATGCCAATAGCATTGAAAGTGTTAGTTTCTTCGCATCTAATCACTGCTGGATATCTTTAAACTTTCTATTGTTTTTAATGATAGGTGAAAATGGTATATCATTATTTTAATTTGCATTTTAAAATTACAAATGATAGGGTTGAGGGTGTAGCTAAATTGTAGATCACATTCTTGGCACGAATGAGGCCCTGGGTTCAATCCCTGGAACCATAAAAACAAACATAGAAATGAACACAAAAGCAAATGAAATTGGGAATGTTTTAATATGTTTGGCCATTCCTTTTTTCTTTTCTTTCTTTCTATTTATTTATTTATTGCAGTATTGGGGTTACAAGGAGAACACTGTACCACTGAGCTTTTAAAAACTCTTTTATTTTATTTTATCAGAGACAGAGTCTGGCTAAGTTGCCCATTATGACCCTGAACACATGATTCTCCTGCCTCATCTTCTGGAATAATGAGTAGTAGCTGGGATTGCAGTCACGTACCACATGTTTAGCCATTTCTATTTCATTTCTGTGAACTTAAAATCTGTTCTTTCTACTCATGCTGAAAAGTTAGTAGTTGGATTACTACTCACCATTGATTGAATCTCAGGATTTTAGAGCTGGAAGAACTCTCAAAATCGTCGTTTTTTCTCGTTTTCCAGACGAAGAAAGTGGGGTCTAAGGAAGCAAAATTAATTGTCCAAGGTTACACAATTAGAGTCTGATCTAAGATCAGAACACGCCCGGTCTCAGGTTTTATGACTCAAATCTTGTACTCTGTCTTGGAAATTTAAACTAGTCATTTTAACCTGTTACCTTCCCCGGGAGCTTCTTGTGACTGTCCCCACTGATGCAACAAGCCAGCTTCTCCATTCACTGCTTCACTTATGGTGTGGTTTAGGACAGTGTGCTGCCCCAGAGCCTGGTCCCTGGCCACGTGTTAAACTTCACAGTCACTGGTGGTGAAAGGCTCTGCTGTTCTGGCGGCTGTGCCTGGCTCAGGGGACAGGAGCTCCTGCTCAGTTGACACCAACTCAGGGCAAACCAAGTGGGAAGAATCAGTAGTCTTGCCCCTGCCATTACTTACAGTTTTCATGGATTGTTGAATATAATGAAATAGTCCCAGGAACAAGAATTCTAAATCTCCACCTCCTATTCCTCCCACCGAGCTATTGCAAATTCCTCATGAAATGACAGCATTTAATGTCAGTCTTGGAATTAGAATTTTATCTTCCTTGCCCTCCTCAAGGAGCTCTTAAACAATTACTAAAACCCAAGTTTTAGACATTAGGGGAATTTAAATATGAGAACTGCCCGTCACAGATTGTAATCCAGGGAATTCTAAAAACCAGCCTCCCCTGTCTCCACTGTATTATGCTGGCTTTTTCCTCCTAGTGGAGGAGTAAGACGTTTTATTATATTTACAATTAAGATACATCTTGATCTTCTTTTCTGAAAGAACTTAAAACTAACCTATCCACTGGAAAGCTGTTGATAACATTTTCCAATTGATACAAAAGAGGTGAGACTTTAAAGAAAATAATTCAGGGGAATAAAAATAATCAGTAATTAAATAGTTTAGGCTATATACTGCCAAGTTATCTATATTGAGAAGAAAAACACAAATAAATTGAATATAATAAAAAAAAAAATTGGAGCCGGGTGTGGTGGTGCATGCCTGTAATCCTGACAGCTCAGGAGGCTGAGGCAGGAGGATTTCGAGTTCAAAGCCAGCCTCAGCAACTTAAAATTTTTTTTTTTTTTAGTTGTAGATGGACACAATACCTTTATTTTATTTATTTATTTTTATATAGTACTGAGGATAGAACCCAGTGCCTCATATACACTTGGTAAGTGCTCTACCACTGAGCTACAACCCCAGCCCAGGCCCTAGCAATTTACTGAGGCCCTAAGCAATTCAGTGAGACCCTTTCTCTAAATCAAATACAAAAAGTGCTGGGGATGTGGCTCAGTGGTTAAGTGCCCCTGAGTTCAATCCCCAGTACCACCACCACCAACAACAACAACAAAACAAATATTGAAAAAAACAGGGGGCTGGGGTTGTGGCTCAGCCGAAGAGCCCTCACCTAGCACGCGCGAGGCCCTGGGTTCAATTCTTAGCACGTAACAATAATAAAATAAAGGTATTGTGTCCAACTACAACTAGAAAATAAATAAATATCTTTAAAAAAAAGAAAGAAAAAAATAGGGAGGCATATGTATTTTCTAAGTTGTGTAATTGCTAGAAGATGTTTTGGCACGTGGCCTTAAATTTTTTTCTTTTTCAACTTATGTGTGTAGCTCACCACAGGTCAACTGGGGACCTGTGTGCAGGGGTCTGAGTGCGCTATTTCTGGTTTCCAACAGAGAGTTCTTTTATTCCCCCCCACCCTTTTCATTTCCAGGTTATATGCAGTTAATTATTGGAATGCTGAACATTCTGTCTGAATACTTGGAAGTCTCTGACTTCCGTGCAGGCTAAGAAAAGCAGAATGGATACAGGGAAATTCGGCCAGCCCTGTTTTATTGACCTTCTCTCCAAGTACATTCATAAGAAATTGTGTTCAAATAAATTGAATTGTGCCTTTGATTTCAGTTAAAGGCAATTTGGAACTGGCTTATTAAATACTAATGAAAATGTTCTTGCTTTCAGAAGTTAACTTTCTGTGAAATGAACGGCAACTAGGGAATATTTTAAATAAAGACTGATTTCTAATGAAAAGGCTGAGGGTGGATAAGCAAGGGGTGAAGCCCTGTTCTAGGGTCCATCTTTGACCAGGTTAAAGCACCAAAGACTAAAACACAGACCTCGGATTTTGGTAGTGAATATTTCTGCCTAAAAAAAAAAAAAAAAAAACATGCTCAAGAAAGTTCCTAAAAATTTTGCTTTTGGAAACTTCCACGCCCCTCAAATCCAGTGGCCAGATTTATGATGATGCTGACCACTGAAATCTATCATTGATTAACAACAACCTGGTTACCTAGATACTGGCAGGCCTTCACATCAAATAAAGAACAGGCCAAAGGCAGAAGGAAATGATTCATTGTCAGGTAAGTCAAAGCAAAGGAGCTATTGATAGGAGGTCTGTGGGAACCTAAATAAGGGGAATTGTGTACTCTTCTTTCTTTTACAAGCCTTTTAAATATCTTTTTTAAAGATGGAAGTCTGGTCTATTATTTAACGGGAATATGTATAAAAGGATGTCATTATGCTGGGCACAATGGCACACGCTTATCATCTCAGTGACTCAGGAGACTGAGACAGGAATATCACAAGTTAGAGGCCAGCCTCTGCAACTTAGTAAGACCCTGTCTCAAAATAATTAAAAAAAAAAGAAAAAGAAAAGAAATAAAAAAGTGCTGGGGATGTAACTCAGTGGTAAAACACTTGCCTGGCTTGTGTGAGGCTCTGGGGATCCCCAGCACCACTAAATAAATAAATAAAGCATGCCGCTATAAAGTGATTCTGTGTGCTGTAGTGTGTTGCACTATGGTGAGGTCTGCTAGGTTGAGACTGACCAGCGGATGGCATCACCAGTGGACGGCATCAGTCGACACACTGCGGGGCTGATGGGGACAGTCAGGGAGGGATTAAAAATGACAGCTGTGTTAGTTTTTTAGGGTGCCATTATAAAACAACATAGACTGGGAGGCTTAAACAATAGGAATATAATTTTTCACAATTTGAGAGGCTTGAAGTTCAAGATCAAGATGTTGGCAGGGCTGGTTTCATTCTTAGGCTTTTTTTCTTGGCTTCAGATGGATTTCTTACTGCCTCTTCTCATGCAGAATCTTGAGTCCAGGTCTTTGATTTTTGTTGAGCCTTGTATAGCGTGTCTATGCCAGGCATTCATACCATCCACTTGCCCCTGTGGACCCCGTAACTGGTCCTGCTTAACTGAACTCTACGTGACACATGGATCTGGACTGTAATTTATTCTGAGCCCTCTTTCTTGGAATAAACTTACCAATTTTGTTCTTCTCAGAAATAGTGAAGTGTTCTAGGCAAGTGGCACACAACTATAATACCAGTGACTCAGGAGGCTGAGGCAGGAGGATTACAAGTTCAAAGCCAGCCTCAGCAATTAAAAAAGGGGTGAGGATGTAGCTTAGTGATAAAGTGCTCCTGTGCTAAATGTCCATTACAAAAAAACAACAAAACGAAAAAGTGAAGTGAGTAAATCCTAGTTATTTATCTAAATGACAAGGAAATTACAACATTTGAACAAAAAAGAGAGAATGTAGGTTAACATTCGGGCTCTGGTTTAAGGGCCAGACTGTCCACATTCTGGAAAGATCCTGTGTCTCTCTTCTGTTTCCTATGATCACACCCCTCAGTTAACTTTCTGTTTATAAAAATGACATGAATCTTATCCCGAGTCATTACAGCTGTTTCACAGTATGAACCCAGTGTTCAAGGAACCATTGTGAGGTTTAAGAATACACTGGTGGGACTGGGGTTGTGGCTCAGTGGTAGGCACTTTCCTGGCACATGTGAGGTACTGGGTTTGATCCTCAGCACCACATAAAAATAATAAATTAATAAAACGAAAACATGAAAAATTAAAAAATACACTGGTGTCAAGAGGAAAGATTACATGAATTCTTTAAGGTCTTCAGGTCTGAACTAGCAGAGGACAAGCTGTAAAATGCTTCTGTGACATCTCATCTACAAAATGAGCCTTTTAGTCCGCATACGGATTTAGCCACTGTATCTACAGACCAGAGATTGACTTTATGTGGATTCTTCAGACCCAACCTCATCCAAAAGTTTTTCTGGAGCCTTCCCATCTTTACCTTTTCCTGTGGCCACCGTCCTCTGGCTCATTTTTATCCTCTTGCCCCTTTTGGACCTACACAGTTGCAGTAGCTTAGCTGACCTCTGCCTCTAGTCCCTCCCACTTCATTCCGTCAGTGCTGCCGCCAGCTTGATCTTTCTAGAACACAGCTTGGCATGCGCAGCTTCCCTGTCCCACAACCCTTTCAGGATTCAGGTTGCTTGGAGAAGGGATTGCACACTCCTTAGACTGACTCCGGCAGAGCCAGACCTTGCATATCCATCCTCAATTACTTTTCTGGCCTCATCTCCAATCACTCCCTGCCATCATACACCTCCGTGGCTTCTTGCACACTGGTGTCTGTACTGGCCACGCCTTCTGCCCAGTGGACTGCTATTTGCTCTTCAAAGTCCAGTTTGCCTGTCCCTTCTGTGAGTCTGTTTCCTCTGCGTGTTGGTGGAGTAAGTCCCCTCTCCTGTCTTCTGTGGTTCTTTCCTCACCTTGTTATAATGTCCCTATTACCTGTCTTTCTCTCTGGCCAGGCTGTGAGCTCCTCAAAAGCAGGAACTGTATTTTGTTTACTCCTCTTTTTTTTTTTTTTTATGACACCAGGGATTTAATCCAGAGGTGCTTAACTGCTAATTTAATCAAGTGCCACATCCCTGCCCTTTTGTATATTTTATTTAGAGACAGGGGTCTCACTAAATTGCTTAGGGCCTTGCTAAATTGTTGAGGCTGGCTTTGAACTCCCAATCCTCCTGCCTCAGCCTCCTGAGTCACTGGGATTACAGGTGTGTGCCACCATGCCCAGTTCCCCTCCTTCTTTTTAGAAGACATAAGAGTTTGTAAGGGGCCGGGGTTATGGCTCAGTGGTAGAGCGCTCGCCTAGCACATGCGAGGCCCTGGGTTCGATCCTCAGCACCACATAAAAATAAATAAATAAAGATATTGTGTCCAACTAAAAAATATATATATTAAAAAAAGAGTTTTTTAAAAAAAGATTCTGAATTACATATTAAGCCAATGGAAGCCTCTAGTTTGAGGTTTGTTAGTTACTAGGCAAGTGAATGGAAGCCATAGGACTTAGAGGAAGCATCCATATTGACAGCTCCCATCTTTCTATAAAATTGAGGTTTTGTAGAATGTCTGAAAAATGGCATATAATCTGATTTTCTTTTTCTTAATTCACAACCTCCAAAGTTCCCTCTCTAACCCTTCCTTTAAATTTGTTGAAAAGTATTATTACTAGTACTATTACTATTATTAATATTATTATTATTATTTTGTGTGTAGTGCTAGGGATGGAACCCAGGGCTTTGTAGATGCTGGGCAAATACTCCACCACTGAGCTATACACCTTATCCTAAACATTTTTATTTAAAAGATGAATTTTATTGTGTATGTTACAGGTATGCAATATGACATATGAGATACACAAAAATAGGGAAATGGTTGCTGTGATGAATCAATTAGCAGTTACCAGCTAAAACCTATTCATTTAGTAAAAATCCCCAATACAATACATTATTGACAGTCCTCATGTCGTACATTGAATCCTAGACTTGTTCATCGACATACCTGCTACTTTGCATCCTCTGAAACCGCACCCCCCCGGCCGCCATTCCCTGTCTCCCACTGTTTCATTTCCTATCTCTGTATTTTCTGTGTATTTGATTTTTTTTTTTTTTTTTTTTTTTTTTAAGATTCAACCTGTGAGATCATGTGATATTTTGCTTTCTGTATCTGGCTTACTTCACTTGGTAAAATGTCCTGGGTTCTTCCATGTTGGGGCAAATGGCAGGATCTCCTTTATTAAGTCTGAATAATATGGCAGTGTAGGCATACACCAGTTTCTTTATCCATTTGTGCCTCAGCAGATGTGTCCCTCAACATCCTGGTTTCTGTATCTTGAGTATTGTGACTAATGACACAATGAATGGGACAGCAGATGTCATGGTTTCATCTCCTTTGAGTGTATGTCCACAGGTGGGATTGCTAGACCATGTAGTCATTCTATCTTTACTTTTTTTTTTTTTGCAGAACGTCTGACGACTGCACCAATCTACATTTCTACTAGTGGTGGACTAAAGGACTTTCTCTCATAGTGGTCTGAAGAGGGTGAAGAGATGAGGACAGACAGACATATTTGGGAGAAATTTATGAAATAAAATCTATAGGACTTTATGATGAATCGGAAATGAAGGGATGAGAGAGAGGGAAGTTTAGAGACTTCCAAGTTTGATCTTGAATTACATTTTCAAAAATGGATGGATGTGTCACACATTGAACTTGGGAACCCCTGACAATAACAGGGAGTCCTGGGAAGACCATGACCATTGAATCTGGACTGACTGTATTTTAGATGTTTAAGTGATAATGTTAAAAAAATGAGTCGCCAGGTGCAGTGGTGCACATCTATAATCCCAGTGGCTTGGGAGGCTGAGGCAGGAAGATCACGAGTTCAAAACCATCCTCAACAATTTAGTGAGACCCTGTCTCAAAAATAAAATAAAATAAAAAGGACTGGGAACGTGGCTCAATGGTCAAATGCCACTGGGTTTAATCCCCAGTACCAATAAATAAAAATAAAAAGTCCCATAGATAGGTGGTGTTGGACCAGTACTGGTGAAAAAGTGTAGGCATCTGAAGATAATTGAAACAGTGGCTGCAGAGCCAGAAACTGGCAATCTAGGAACTGAAATCTTCTTTAGTGAAGGATGATTAGCGATTAAGTTTGTAGAGGACTGGGTTTCTGGTCTGCCAGCCTGCCCCACAAATTTCCCTCTCACCAGCCTCCATGATTGCATGAGCCATTCAGCCACTGCTTAAAATAGATCCCTCTCTCTCTCTCTCTCTGTCTGTCTCTGTGTGTGTGTGTGTGTGTGTGTGCGCGCGCGCCCCTCATCGACACTTTCAGCTCTTTACTTATTCATCCTTTCCCAAGCCACAAAAAGCCCTCTGTTGCCTTCTCAGTCATTCTGACCCTCAGTGGAGAAGCTTCTTTGAGGGGTGTGTGTCGTCTAGTGAGGACTAGGCTTGGGGGAAGGCAGGGTTTAGTCCTTGATGTCTTTTTGTGTTTACCTTTTGGCTGATTGGACAAGGCCCACTCACGCTATTGAGGGTAATCTCTTTATAGAAAATCAAATGCTTATAGATGTTTATTCCATCTACAAGATAACTAACTACACAGAAGCAGTTAGCTCAGGGTTTCAGCCACTGGGTACAATAGCCCAGCCAAGCTGACAAATAAAACTAACAACAGACGGTGGGGACCATTGGGAAGGTGGAGTCCTGGAACCTGGGATTTCAGTGAAGACCAGAGAGAAAAAGGAACACCTTGAGAAATAGAAAGATTCAGGGGAAAGTGCTGGGGAGTGATATTAGCCAAATTATATTGTTATATGTTGTGCATATATGAATATATTAATAAATCCCACCATTATGTACAACTCTAATGGACTAATAAAATTTTGGGGAAAAAAAACATATTGGTTCAATTGGTTATTATTTAAAAAATAATAATAAAATGTTGGGGAAAAAAATGTGAGAATTCAGGGAGTGCCAGGTATGGACAGGCAGTTCTAGAAGGTTCCGTGGCAAAGGCCAAGAAGAGAAAGGAGGCCATCGTGGAAGCCCCTGAGGCTGTGGAGAAACAAGAGCCCCCCAGGTGCCCCTCTCTGTCCTCACACCTGCTGGTGAGCCATAGTGAAGCTGGGCTCCCGTGAGACCTGGCTTATCTTCAGGGGACCCTGCTGGCACATGGAACCCTGTGCCATGACACCCCAACCCGGGCCTTGGTCTTTCTATTGTGCTGGGTTCCTCGAATTCCACAGTGCTTTTTTTCTAGCACAGATGGCTGTGTTTTTATATGGTTCTCTAAATTGTTTATTATCTATTGCCAACTGTGCTGTGATTCAGAAAGGAAATGGCTTTCGGGAGTGTGGAAGCCAATTAACCTAAGCAGGAACTGCCACCTGTGGGAAAACACAAGTTAAAAATTGCCAAATTTTTGGTGGCAAGAATATGTTTACATTTTGAAAGCACAAACTTGGCTTGAAAGAGTGAGTATTTGCCCTCTAATTTCTTAAGAACTAAGTATTGAGGGGGCTGGGGATGCAGCTCAGAGATAGAGCTCTTGGGCAGCATGTGAGAGGCCCCCCGGGGTTCCATCCCCAGGATAGAAACAAAACAAAAACAAAACCCAAACCAAAGCAAACAACAGTGTCACACATAGCCACCTCTAGGGAATAAAAGAAGTCTACTACCTTTGTGTGATTTGGTGCCAGTTTCTTGTCTTCCGACATCAGTTTTCTCCTCTGTAAAGTGGGTGGACAGTCCCTCCTGTCTGACTTATTCCAGATTATTATGAGGGGCAAATCAAATTAACTGGTAAAATTAATTCATTAGAGGAGATTAAGGTACCAGGCAAATAGGAGCTGTTGTCGTTGTTACAAGTGTGGTTACTCCTTTTATTATTGTTTGATTTGCAAGTGCTACTTGGAATTCTACATGACCTCAACACGAGAGGAAACAGTACGCTTGGGTCTTTCTGTATTAAAAATTGCTTATCATTGATGTGCATGTCTGATTTCTTAATCAGACTAGTGTTTATTTAGACTTCTCTCTGCAGTACGATTCTTACCCTATTGGACCCAAGCCCAGGGTGGCCGGGCTTTTTGACACCAAGGCCACACAGTGGTTTCTGATTGAACCTCTGGGCCTCCCTGTCCCAAGGCTGCCCCTGTCTGAGGCAGACAAATTGCACTGCCTCGGGATATTGACCGTCTCCCTGCCAGTTCATTTTATTCTTTTCTCTGTTTATGAAGCAGAATTTGTTTCTATCACTTCCAATTTGGGAGGCAGATTTCAGTCTTAGAAAAATCAGAATTATTAACCCTCATATAAATGCTTGACACTGAAATTCACAGGAATTCAAGCCATAACACGCGTCAGCACAGTTTTGGTGGCACAGAATCATCTGAGGGGCTTTGAAGGATTTAACCAACAGTGCGCATGCTCCGTGATCACAGGAAACTGCAGATGGGCCCCACCTTCCTTCCTGGGGCCTGCTCACATAGGTTATCTTTGCCTAGCAGCACAGAAAACAGTCAAAAAGTTACCATTCCACATCACCTCTGATCTATTTTACTTTATTTATTAGTATTGGGGATTGAGCCCTGGGATGCTCTACCACTGAGCTACATCCCCAGCTTTTAAAATTCTGAGACAGGGTCTTGCTAAGTTACTGAGGCTGGCCTTAAACTTTCTTTCAAAATACTTTTTGAGTTGTAGACAGACACAATATTTTCAGTTTATTTATTTTTTTTAATGTGCTGAGGATCAAACCCAGTGCCTCACGCATGTGAGGCAAGCACTCTACCGCTGAGCCACAACCCCAACCCTTGGACTTAAACTTTCAATCCTCCTGTCTCAGGCTTCCAAATTGTTGGGATTACAGGCATGTACCACCATCCTTGATTTCATCCTTGATTTCAGTTTTCCATTTAAAATTTGTGACTTTTAGGGCAGACATTATTTTGAATTTACCCTTACCGTTTCACAAAGTAAATTAATTGTGTTATAATAAACTCTTCTTTTTTTACAAGTGATGGTGGATGAATCTTTGTATTCCGTCCTATTTACTGTGTACACTATTGATGCTGTCTAGTTCGTATGAACTGCTTGTTTGTTTAAAAATATGTTTGTTTCGTATCCTGAATTAAATAGAGGCTGAGGGCCCTGTCCTTTCCTCATATACTCAAGCTTTAGAGCTAGGATGGTCTCTGCAAGATGGAAAACGGATTCTTTCTGAAATCCTTCAAGGTCCTGGACCTCATGGAAATCGAAGGGAGATCAGTAGTAAAGGAAAGGGACCGGGAGGAGGGGAAAGAAAGGGAAAATACTGGGAAATGATAGTTACATCATATGCAAGTGCGAACACATATCAGTGAATCCCACCATTGTGTATAATTGCTGTGCACCAATACAAAATATGGAATAAATAGATAAAATCCTTCAGGGTCCGGTCAGTTGCTCCAGCCCCCGGCCCTCCCGGCTACCCACTCTCTGCCTCGTTCTCCACCCTCCCCCTCAGGCACTTGTGGTCCAGTCTTGCTGAATAATTTGCAGTTACAGAGGGATTTATGAGCTATCAGAGCTGCCTGTGGCCCTGCAGTTCTCGCATCAGGAACAGGTTTTCTCTCTGTGTCCTCTTTGTCACCTACACTTCAAGATGCAGCTCACATGGACTTTTCAGGGCAGTCTTTGTAGCTACCCAGCACCTCCTGCGCCACCTTCTCTCGGGTCCCCAGCAGCCTGTCTGTCCCGCACCCTTAGCTGCCGTGATGGATTATGAATGGAATTTTCCCCTCATCAGACTGGGGGATTCCTCTCACCAGGGCCTGGATTCCATCTCAAACCTCGCTTCTAACATACCGTGACGCTCAATAAATAGTTCTAGAATAAATGGTTCCACTTACTATCTGTTTACTAAATCTGTTCTAACAAGGGTCTCCTAGACAAGTCTTTCTTAGCCTTAGTTATAGGTCATCCCTGGTTGACACAGGGGTGACCCATAACTAAGGACCAGCAACACCACTGGGTGCTCGTGAGAGATGCAGACTGTGGACCCCACTCTGGACCTGCTCGTCAGAACCTGGATCTCCACAGAGCTCCCGGTGATCTCGCCCCCAGATGCTCTTGTCCTCCTTGGCTTTGAAAGGCATTGCTACGAGTAACTGAAAAAGTGAGACCATTTTGTTTCTTTAAAATTAACTCTGTAATGCAGAGTTGAACCCCTTTTCTGAAATTGTGATATTTGATCATTCATAATTAAGACTCTAGTAGGCTAATTTTAGGAGCAACTTTTAAATTCATAGAGAGAGTCATTGGCAGTGCTGGCAACGGAGCCTGAAGCCTCATTTATACCAGGCAAGGGCTGCGCCATCACCTCCTCCCAGCCCATCCCTGAGGGCCCTGTGTGGGTGTGGGTGTGTGTGTGTGTGTTTTGCTACTCTCCATGCACTTTAAGAAGTTTTGTTTGAATTAGTTATTCAATGTGAAAGTTGACTGACAAAAAAAAAAAAAAAAGAGTATGTTGATGTTGATGTAAAATAGCAACTCTACTTTAAAGGAAATAAGAAAATAGTTTATTCTGAGCCAAATATGAGTGACTATGGCCAGGAACACGACTTCAAGTTACCCTGAGTGACGTATTCTTAGATGAGGACTTCTTAGTAAAAAATGTAAACTGTCATTTACGTTGGATATAGTTGCAGATAAAGGAAATTTCTGCTTATAAAAGGGACACACACAGGGTCACGGAATGAGTGAAATATGTCTAGTAACAGGGGGTTCCAGAATTTTCTCTAGAAGGGGCTTCCGGAAGGCCATCTATTTGGAAGAGGGCTAGACAACTGATCTTGAAGTCACATCTCTATGACAAAGTGCACTCTGGCTTAGATTGTGTTGTCAAGTTCATGTGTAATTTTTCTGAAGGTGCATTTGTCTGTGGTTTATCTAGGGCTGAGGAAATGTCACTCATGTGTAACAAGGAATGAATTCGCCTCCTCACCTTTCTGTAAACCCTACATCTGACCCATGGGCAGACTCTCTGGGTGTCACCTGTGGAATGTTCCAGAACCTTTCTGCTCCTTGCCAGTCTTCCTGGTACCCTCTGGTCCAAATGGCCTCCTCTGCTGCTGCAGCCAGTGCAATCATTGTTTTTTCCCTACGTCCTACAGTCTCTTTTCCACCCAGGTGCCAGTCCTTGTGGCCCCAAGCCCTCTACTGGCTCCCACCTCACTCTGAAGGACAGTGAAGTCCTTGCTGTGGTCTTCAAGATGTTTCCATGGCCTGGACCCTTACCCCATGGATTTCGTCCCCTTGAGCACCCTTGCTCCCCATTCACTTTTGTGCCCCTTGGCTGTTTCTCCAGCCTGGTCAGCGAAGCCCCTGCCCCAGTGCCTTTGCTTGTATTCATCCCTGCAGCAAACTGTGTAGATAGGCAAATGGCTTGCTCCCTCTTCCTTCAGGTTTCTCCCAAAAGGCAGAGAGCCCTTCCCTGACCATATCCCACTCCTACCACCCTGCCCACGGTCACTTTCTGTCTCCTTGCCCCAATTTATGTTTCATCCTGGCCCTTTGCCACCATCACCTGCTGTAGCACATGCTTGGTGTTGCCCATTATTGCCTCTTCCCCCTAGAGCTCACCCTCTATAAAAACACAGTTTGTCTCCTACACTGCATGATCCTCAGTTCCCGGAACAGCCGAGCACACAGTAATTCCTTAGTAAGTTCTGGTCGGATGAAGACAGGGATGGACGCACACAGGGCCACATGGAGGCAAGGCCACTGATGGGCTCAAGCCCATGTTCATTCCATCTGATCTTACCTACAGGTCTTCTGTTCTTTCTTTGTAAATCCGGATACCAGAGCTGCTAAAAGCCTTCAGCATTGTCAAGTTAATAGATCGTTCTTCTTCCTTTTTTGTACTGGGGATTGGACCCAGGGTGCCTAACCACTGAGCCATATCTCTTGCCTTTATTTCTTATTTTGAAACAGGGTCTCACCCAGTTGCTTAGAGCCTCCCTAAGTTGCTTAGAGCCTTGCTAAGTTGCTGAGGCTAGTCTTGAACTTGTGATCCTCCTGCTTCAGCCTCCCAAGCAGCTGGGATGACAGGTGTGGGCCACTGTGCCGCTGGTTAATAGATCTTTCTCTCCTTGTCAACGTTGAGTGTGATGCACAGAAGACTCCCTGTAAGAAGCAGAGACAGCCAGCAAAGGCCTCAAATAATCCTCTTTGTTTATTCTCGGTTATGTTTTATCCTCTTTGTTTATTCTCTCTCCTACCCAGGTTTCCTTTTTAGACAGTTGGAGCTACTTAGAACTGATGGGATAGTTGTTTCAAATAAAAGTTTTTTTTTTTTTTTTAAGTGACCCAGCCATGATCCCAAACTTTGAGTTGAAGCCAAGGATCAGCAAACTTTCTGTGACAGTAAACAGAAAGTATTTCAGACTTTACAGGCGATGTGCAGTCACATTTATAGGCAACGTGCGGTCAGAGTAGTTAACTCTACCAGGAAGGTAGATGCAGATGACACTTCAACATGTGGGTGAAGTTTTTAAACTTCAACAAAAGTTCACAATCATGGGTCTCCTGGATCGGGCATGTGGGCCATCGTTTCCTGGTCCCTGACCTCAACTAAAGTCAAATCTTCCTAGAATGAGCCCTTAAGCGCAGGGGTGGTATCTAACACATAGACCAGGTACAAAGGAATATGTGTTGAATATGAAATAATGAACACCCTAAGACAAATCCATTGGTGATTTTATGTTGGGTGCTGTTAGTCATGGGGGGTTGGGGTTGAGGGTGTGGGGAACATTGGTGCCATGATCCTGCCATGGCCCCAGCATTTGGCCTCTGGATCATGACTATGAGAACCTTAGCCAGGAGAGTGACACTTCTCATCATTCCTAAGACAAATTTCTTTGCCATTTAGCTTCTCCCCAATCAAGATGTGTCTTACAGGGATATCAGAAGCATGGTTTCTTTTATGGCGCATTTGAAGAAATTAGGCGATTCTCATTTATATTGGCAGATTAAAGAGTGACCCAACAAAATACTTACCTAAGTAAGAACAGAATTGTCTATGATGTAATAATTGCAAGGGCACATGAAGATCTTATCCCTTGACTTTTAGGTGCAAAGACTATTGCTTGTTAAAACTTCCAAACAATAGGAACATTCATGGGAATAGATTGTGATAGCAGAGTAGGTTTTCATGTTTGGAACCATAATGTTGTTGTTTGGTACTAGGGATTGAGCCCAGGTGTGCTTACCCCTGAGCCACATTACCAGTCCTTTTTAAAATCTGAGGCAGGATCTCACTAAGTTGCTTAGGGCCTTGCTAAGTTGCTGAGGCTGGCTTTGAACTCTTTTTTTTTTTTCTTTTTTAGAGAGAGAGAGAGAGAGAGAGAATTTTTTAATATTTTATTTTTTAGTTTTCAGCGGACACATCTTTGTATGTGGTGCTGAGGATCGAACCCAGGCCCCACGCATGCCAGGCGAGCGGGCTACCGCTTGAGCCACATCCCCAGCCCTGGCTTTGAACTCTTAATCCTCCTGCCTCAGCCTCCTGAACCACTGGGATTATAGATGTGTGTCACTGTGCCCTGCTAGATGATGATGATGATGATGATGATGATGATGATGATGATTTTTGAGAGAGAGAGAGAATTTTAATATTTATTTTTTAGTTTTCGGCAGACACAACATCTTTGTTTGTATGTGGTGCTGAGGATCGAACCCGGGCCGCACGCATGCCAGGCGAGCGCGCTACAGCTTGAGCCACATCCCCAGCCCACTGCTAGATTATTTTTATTTTTTTTTAAAGAGAGAGTGAGAGAGGAGAGAGAGAGAGAGAGAGAATTTTTAATATTTATTTTTTAGTTATCGGCGGACACAACATCTTTGTTTGTATGTGGTGCTGAGGATCAAACCCAGGCCGCAGGCATGCCAGGTGAGCGCGCTACCACTTGAGCCACATCCCCAGCCCCCTGCTAGATTATTAATAAAGAGTATTTTACTAACTGATTACAGAATAAGCACATTTTGGGGTTCCCTATTCCCACTGAATCATGTTCAAATGTAAAAACATTTGTAGTCCCAAGTGTCCCTGAAGTCGCACCCTTAGGACTTCAGCAGTATCCGCCTACCCTTGCGTATGGGTCCTCTTGTGTATCTTGCATTTATTAAGAGGTTTTGTTGCTTATCAGATTATATTTGGGAAAAGTTTTCCACAAGGCTTGGAAAACAGGAAACTGGCATCGCTGTGGCTTGTGAATCAAAGTGTAAGTGGAAAACCCCTTCTTTTGACTCTCACAGAACCATCTGAGAGATGCACCCCATGAAAATAATGCAGGTGCGTCTGGGGTGCTTAATAGAGTTGATCCAGGTCCAGCCACATGGCCTGTCATGATGGGTGGGAGAGTCGGAGGAAGGCACCCCTGCGATTTCATCATTGTGCGAACATCACGGTTCGTATTTATCCAGACTGAGGTGGCTGTAATGTGTCACTAGGTGACACAGGATACAGAACCACCGAGCTATATAGTCTGTCTTTGGTCAAAATGTCATTGTGCAGCACATCACTACCATCATTTGATACAACTCTAATATTTTATTAGAAGGACACCTAACTTGGTCACCAAGTTTTCCCAGGGGTATATGGGGTAATATGATGACAGTGTTAATATTAGAAACAACATTTCATTCTGTCATCTAGTTGATCTTAGCTTATGGGATTCTTCAATGTAACAACTTTAGCGTACCTCCTACTTTTTCTTTCTTTTTTTTTTCAACCTCTCCATTCCTGAAGCCCATACTTGATGCATTTTAGACGTTTTCTTCTGGTTTCCTTATCTTCTTATCTGTGGATCTCCCTTGGCTTCTGGTTCCCACTTTTCCTCTCCATACTTACCTAGTTTTCAGCCTTCCATGTTTTTGTAAGCAGCACACGTTTAGATACTACACTGTTCAAAAAATTGTCTTTGGTCAAGAGCAGTTCAGGCACAATATGGCTGGATACGGTTCTGCATTCTAGTGTGCAAGACACACCAGGCCCTCATTTGCGTTCCCTTAACATGAACACAAAACAGAGTGGATTAGCCATGTAGCTCAATGGTAGAGCACTCACCTCCAACATGGGAGGCTGTGGGTTCGACTCCCAGCACCACTTTTAAATAAAGTAAGTTAAAAAAGAATTTATTTAAACAAAGTAAAAGCCAAAAAAGAGAAAGGTATATAAATCAGAAAGCCAAACTAGGCTCTTTTTATTTAGAGCTTAGTTATGCCAAGGTGATGGTTTTTAAAGGTGTGAAATAAACCTATGACCATAGTGTGCTTTATTGCCTTTTCTTTTTAAATGTTTGGATTCAGGTTGAGAAAAGGGAGATTTTTTTCAAAGAGTTAGGCAATGAAATGAAAGAGTGAACGCAGAGCTTCACAATCCATCTCTCCCATTTTTTGTTTCGTAGGTTTTGTGTTAATACAAAATAAAATTCATGGCCTTGTGATTAGAAGCCTGGGCAGAGTGGCCAGAGCTGGCTGGGTCTGTTCCTGGCCTTGCCACTTACCAGCTATGACCTGAGGAAACGTTCAGGACTGGTGCCATGGTTTTCTCATCTATGACGTCACTACAATTATATGTCCTTGTAGGGTTGCTGGGAGAATTAGAGATGATTTAAGGACATGAGTGCTCAGCACTTGAGGGGTGATTTATTATTGATCATCATCCTCATCCTTATTTTCACAAATGGCAGTGGGCATGTGGGTGGGTGGATGGTCAGCTGAGTCCCACACAGGGACTGAGTCCCGCCCTTGTCAGGGGTTGAGAACCTTTAAGAGGTTGGGCCTTTTTAAGGCATCTTTAAGGGAGATGGAGATGAATGCATTGTCCGGGGAACTTGGCTGGAATCCCAGCTGCACAATGGTCGCAGGGACATCTGACACTCAAATAACACAAGGCCACAAGCAGGAGCAAAGGGGAAATAAAACCTGTTACAGCGACACTCGGGAGGGGGATGGAACATGTGTTTCTACTCTTATTTATAGAAGCTCATTCCACGTCTATGGGACAGAACTTTTCAGAATCCTATTTTATTTTTCTGGGGAAATCTTTGGAACAAAAAAAAATTTTAAAACAGGGAGCAGTTTGCTAACTGTTCCAAGTGGCAGTGGAATGTGAGCAGAAATGATAAGCCCAGAATGTTCTCTCTTCATAAACATTGCTTTGGATTTGCATATTCTCTAATAATTAATGCACGTAGGACATTTCTCAAATGATCTTGTGATGAAATAAGTAGGGAAAGTACTAATCAGACTGAGGTCATGAAAAAAAACAACACGTGTGGTGCTCTCATAGTTTACAACATGGTTCAGGACACGTATTTGGGGAAGATTGGCGATATGACCGTGCCTCTGTCTAGATGGCATATAAATAAAGGTTTCTGACTCTGAATTCTCATTTATGTAAGACTCAAAGAATGTCCATGTGGTGGGTGGGGCAGTTGACACCCGTTTCAGCTGTCGGTGGTGATAGCTAGGCTTGTCCAGGTTCTTGTTGAGGACAAGAACATTCCTGGTTTTTGGGGGCCATGGATTTTAGAAATGTAGTGCCACCACCATTTCTTTACAGTCCTAAAGAAAATGCTCAGGAGATTGACCCTGCAGCAGTCAATTGTGTGTGCTTGCAGGTCTGATCCAGACCCCAGGCTCAGTGTTGAGAGCCTGGGGTCTGGATCAGACCTTGTTTTGAACCATTGCTCAATCACTCACCAGTGATGGGATTTTGGGCAACCCATTTAACCCCTGAATGCTTCAGTTTCCTTGGTCATATGAAGGGATTGTCGTGACGATGACATGAAATCATGTTTGTATATTAGGGTGAATGGTGCGCTTGTGAAACAAAGAGACCCTCCAATACAGTGATTTAAATAAGAGAGCAGTTTATTTCTCTCCCACCTGAGGATGGTCCATGGACACCGCTGCACCAGGTCACTCACTTCCATATGGTGGCTCCTCTGTCTCCTGGATCACTGTCCACATCTGGGGTCCAGACAGGGAACCTATAAAAGCCAAAGAGCAAGGGAAGAGGCTTCCCTCCACAGCTGGAGAAGACCAGCGGGAGTTGTGCTTATCATTTCAGATCCCATTCCATGGCCATAACCCCGTCTTACGTGGTTACACGTAGCTGCAAAGAAGACTGGAAAATGTAGACTTAAATTGGGTGGCCATGTATCCAGGGGGAAAAAAGGAGGATAAATTTTTTGGAGAGAACTAACAATATTTCATAGTATATGTAGCACACAGGATTAAACATAAAATATACTGCTATTTTTATGAATTATCTTTAGCGTATCAGGGTGCATTCTTTGATTTTTATTTCCTCAACTAGATCATTGCCTGGAACACAATAGATGCTCAATTAATATTTTTTTTCAAGTGAGAAATATTGGAGCTGAACAAATTACTTTGCCTTTGTTCAAGTCATTTTGTGGATGTTGGGGTTCTCCAACTTTAATTTGCTCTCTTCTGTCAAACGGTTGACAGAACTATGAGTGGGGGCTTTCCTGTATGACCTCGTTAACCACGGGGCATTCTTGACCCTCTCTGAGGAGGTCCAGGTAGGGAAACCAGGGCCATGAGCCATCTTCCACTGCACAGCAGATGCTGGAGAAGTGATCTTTATTTGTTTGCTTTGTGGTTTTGGGGTTGGAACCCAGGGCCTCCTGCCTGCTAAGCAAGTTCTCTTCCACTGCGCGACACCCCTTGACCCACCCAGAATGGGTTTTGAATGTTGAATTCAATTTTTCAAAAAGTAGACATTTTCTTTTTCAGAACATTAACTATTGTAGGGGTGAATTGGTTTAACATGTTTGACAGGTTGCGATTTCTCTCCTTGTATCATAAATGAATACTGATACAAGCATTGTAAATCCATTTTTTTATATACATTTAAATCTCTGGAGTTGGCTGGATCTTGCCTCTTGGTATCTCACGATTCTAGAAAATTTCAAAGGTGCAGGTGTAGTTTTCTTCGAGAAAGAAGACGTGTGAGGGGAGAGATCTTTCTTGAAGTTTCAGGCCAGTGTGTTTGGCTGCCCGTGTTGGAGCTGTGGACTGTCGGTGTTGGAGGATTGTTAATGATGACCCAGCCCTCCTATGCGGAAGTCCCCACCAGTGCTGTCAAGGCCAGCCTTGGGTGGAATAGTCACTGGGAGGTCACTTCCTCTGATAGAGTTGGTTCCATGGGATGGCTTTGATGGTTAGACATTTTTCCCCCCTCCACATGTGCTAAAATCTCTTCCACGACAGTATCCACCTGTCTTCCTCCCACAGGTTTGACTTTCTGGGATTCGAAAGCCCAGTTCGAATCCCATTTGTAGCTCTTTCTTCGGATGGTCAGCAGGAATGCCGAGCACCTTGTATCAATAGAACAAAGCCATTTTCAGGGGTTATTCTTTGGGTTGACAACATGCTTAGGGTGGGCACTGACTTGCAGTTCTACATGTGGATCACCCCTGAGTAACATGAAATAAGTTGTGTTTCTGGACTTGGGTGGATAAGCAAATTGGACGGACACTGGATCATCCCAAGGTTGGCCCACTAAGACGTCTCTTGTCAAGGTCAAGAGATGAAAAAGGGGTGCTATTGTTTGGATCTTGCATGCGCCCAGAAGGCCCATGTCTTGAAGGCTTGGCTCTCTGGTGGCACTGTCTGGTGGCACTGTCTGGTGGCATTATCACAGTGATGGGAGCTTTAGAGGTGGGGCCTGTGCGAGGACCTTAGGTCATTGATCCACGCCCTTGGGGGAGATTGTGGGCCGCCTCCTCCTCCTTTCTCTGTTTCCTGGCCAGGAGGTGAGTGGTTTTCTTCTTCACATGCTCCTGCCGAGATTTTGCCTCATCACAGGCCCCCAAAACAATGGAGCCGACTGATCAAAGACTGGAACCTCCAAGCGTGTGAGCCAAAATAAACCTTTTTCTTTGACAGTTGACTATCTCATGTATTTTGTTGAGTGACGGAAAAAACTCTACGCTCTCATTCGGGAAACTTGAATACGTTCTGTGGAAACCACGTGCTGGGCCCGCTGCGTGCCAGCCCAGAGTCAGTGGCTTAGAAACAACGGAGACATTGTCCTTGCCCTTATGCTCAGTGTGGAAGGACAATCCTGGGAAATGACATGATGAGACGAGAGAGCACAGTCACATCCGAGAGCCCCGTGCGGTGGCGCACACTTGTAATTCTAGCTAGTCAGGGGGCTGAGGCGGGAGGGTCACAAGTTTGAGGCCAGCCTCAGCAACTTAGTGAGACTCTGTCTCAAAAAAAATAAACAACAACAACAGCAACAAAGCAACCACACCAGAAATCTGAGACCCAGGAGGTGGGGATGTACTGGATGGATGGGGAAGGACAGTCAGGAAGGTCTCTTTGAATTTGATTGAAGTTTTCCAGCCACTGGGGAAAAGCATGAGTGGGAACAGAGAGGCCAAAAGGCGCAGGGGAGCAGATTGTTTGGTGTGACTGCTGCACAACAGCAGGTGGTGTGGGGAGGCTGGAGAGAGAGGCTGGGAAAGCAGGTAGAGGCTGTGTCAGGAAGGTTCCACGGACTTTTTTCCTACAGATGGTAAGCATCCCTGGACGATCAGCGAAGGAATGATATCAGCTCTCAGCTGGGAAGACTGCTGTGGGTCAAAGGATTAGAGGGAGGCTTGGAGTGGGTTGAACTGGGTAGAAGGGGTCTAGCCTTCGGGCTGCTGCTAAAGTTCAGGCCAGAAAGGTCAAGCCCCTGATCTAGAGCCACAGGAAGGAAAGGCATGCACTGGTTTGAAAGAAATAAGAAAAGGAACTGTGGGAGTTGGAGACTAAGGCCATGTGGAACGAGGGAGAGGTGTAGGAAGGAAAGCTAGAGACGGCCCTGAGCAGGAGAGGCTGTCTCCTGGTGGCGGGGACTCCAGAGGGGTTTCGATTCCTGTTACTAGAGAGCTGGAAGGCTCTGGCCCAGGCAGCTCCATCCTCCAGGACACCAAGGATGGGGAACCGCTGTTGGCTGATGGGCCTGGCTACCTCCATAAAATTGAAGAGTTAACACACCAACGAGGTGTCTGCACATGGTCTCCCGTCCCTCCTGGGCTCTTTGTGACTAACGGGTCCCAAGGAGAGTCTCAGGTCTGAGGCAGTGTCCCAGGCAGGCTGGCCTAGAATCCAAAAAACCTCCTGGTGCAGCCCGAGGTCTGATCTGCGCCGGCTGGAGTGGGGCATGGAGGCCCAGCCCTCTGCAGCCTCCTGTTTCTTGATAGTTTAGTTTCAAACTTACTTCAGGGATACTCAGCAATTAGTCTAATTACACCCCCCTTTCCCCTTCCCCTCTCTCCTAGCAACATGCAAAGCCTTTCTACAAACAAAACCACAATCACAGCCTGACATCAGTCACTGAATTATTAATTCCTAACTTAACATAAAACAAATGCCTATGTGAAACAGTTAAAGTATTGCAAGAGTATTTATTTTGAGTGACTAAACTATACACTTCCTGTTCAGCGTTAAGGAAAATTGGTCTTTATTATTCCAGGGAAATGTCAAAATCACTAAGTACTGCAGCATTCTGACCTGCGTTATGTTGAACAGAGACTGCACATGTTTCTCATAAAAATATACATCAGAGATGGCTTCAAACCGAATGTCAAACTTAGTTAAAGGTATAAACCTCCGCAAAGTTATTTTGAATATCAAATATAACAATCAAATGCACATCAGCATGAGCCCCCCCTTTTTATCCTTAGAGGCTGCTCATGCTGATGGATTTAGCAACTTGGTGCATGTTATTCTCAGTGAGGGAAGGAGGGCTGCCTCGGCTCTCATCACAATGACCCCTGCCATCATCCAGGAGGGGGTTGGGAGAAAAATGTATATAACTACTTAAATTTTTTTTTTTTTAAAGTTCATGTTTATCTTGCTTCAATTGTGTGTTGATTACCTGGATGTATACGTGTGTAAAAATGTATCAAAGTGTACACTTTTCTGTATGAAAATTATAGTCCAATTAAATATGAACATGTATTTTCATATTTCATGGGATGTCAGCAAGAATAATTTTGAAAAAGTTCTTCCTAGAGGTGAACAAGGGAGATGGGTTTGGAGGTTGCTCTTTGTTACCCAAAAATCTCAGTTTTGCACTTAAAATCCCCAGGTGCAGTGTGTTGGGTCTGACTCCTTGGTGTCTTTTTGAAGGATCCTAAGAAAAATTAGGATCTGCTTGGCAAAGGACTTGTGCCTCCTAAGCATCGTAGCCACCAGAGAGGATGAGAAGGGTGGGGGCTAATCAGGGAGGGCTGGACTCATAAGCATTATTGTTTGATGGCTCTTGCTTTTTTTTAATATTTCTTTTAGTTGTTGATAGACCTTTATTTATTTGTATGTGGTGCTGAAAAATCGAGCCCAATACCTCACACATGCCAGGTAAGTGTGCTACTACTGCTGAGCCCCAGCCCCTCTTTTGTTATTTTATAATATAAGTTTTATTTATTTCCCGAATGGATTCATTAAACATCTCCAAGCTGCATGTGGTGGTGCACACCAGTAATCTCAGCAACTTGGAAGGCTGAGGCAGGAGGATGGCAAGTTGTAGGCTTTCAGCAACTTAGCAAGACCCCATTCTCAAAACAAAACAAAAACAAAACCCAAAACAAAAGAAAACACAAAGACATCTCCAAAGACTCAATGGTTTTGAAGGAGGCTGATTTCTAGAACATGGGCATCCTACCTTGCATGGTTCAACTATGGAGACTATGAAAGCTTTTCTATTCCTGAGTACTTACACTTCATTGAACCGGATGCCTGATTTTTCTCTAGTATCTTTTCCTAGGTATCATCCTGTTTGCGAGACAGAATAGCACGATGTTTACGTGTGCTGATCCTGGGGTCAAAGTGCCTGGGTTTGAAGCTCTGTTCCTGGGCTGGGGTGTGGCTCAGTGGTAGAGCACTTGCCTAGCACACATGAGGCCCTGTGTTTGATCCCCAGCACTGCATAAACCAAAGATCAAATCCCTGCTCCTTCTCATAATGCAAGATCATAAGATGAGGATGCTACTACATGAAGTTGTTCTGAGAAGCAAGGGAATCAATAAAGCGTGCATAGTTAGATACTATTAAGATTTTGGGGGCTGGGGGTATAGCTTAGTTGGCAGAGTCCTTGCCTCACATGCACAAGGCACTGGGTTCAATCCCCAACACCACACACACACACACACACACACACACACACACACACACAAAATAAGCAAATAAATAAAATTTTTTCCACCAATCAGTTATAACAGTAAGTGACACAAATGCTTCATTTCCTCTGTGAAACTGTGATGCATGGATTATGGTTACTTTAATGCTTCAGGTATCCAAAGCAGGGCATCGGATGACTATCAAAAGTGCCTAGAGAAGGAAAGTAATTCCTCTTGTGAAATTCTATTGATTCCAATCCCATCAAGTAGTTAATTACTCAGAAGTTTTAGCACCCAGTAGAATAAGGACAACATAAAGACTTTTAAAAATTATCAGGCTGGGCATATCAATATTTATTGAAATACTGAAAAAAAAATTCCACTTTATTGAGAAATTCCTGGCAAGAACTGACATGACAATATGTATTTCACTGATACAGTAAGAAAACGTCAACAAGTAACCGACTCCACACTCTAAACATGGCATGGATTTGAGCCCAAGGCAGCCGCAGAAAATCTGTAACACAAATATTCAGGACGCTACAGGTTGCATGTTTACAAACATAGACCAGCTATAATAAACCCAGCTAAGCCAAAAACCTTTATATTTGAGTCTGCTTTTACTAATAAGTCCTGTAATCGATAAGGCAGTTGGCTGAATGGATGTCTGGTTATAAACTGGTTAACAATGAACATCAGAAAAATGGCATCTGCCAACTTTGGATGGGTCACAGCCAGCAGCTGTGGTGCTTTCTTGTTTATCAGCTTCGGTCCTCAATGTCACCAGCAGTGTGGACGTAACTCCATATGGTCTCTTTCTAACCATTCCCAGGGTGTGATCCACTCGGTTAACAACATACCAAAATTTGACATTTTTTAGGGTCACTATTCAGTAGGAAGAAACATGGATGATAGGAGTGAATGTATTTGACTTTTTGGGGGGTGGGTGGTGCATGGAGGATTGAACTCAAGGGCATGGAGCACTGAGCCACATCCCCAGCCCTATTTGTCACACACACACAAGGGATGGAACACTTCCTGACTGTCCACACCACTGTGCCCCTCCACGTGTCTTCTGACTTGTTTTGAATGGGGGTAGCAGTGATGCTGCCGAGCTCTGGGGTGCTTTGGCTGTGAGCTCTGGCCGGCGACTCTTCACTGCTCTTTGGGCCAGGAAGATGACATAGGTGACAGACACGGCACACGTCGAGGCTGGGCTTTGCTAGCCTGTACCCTTCGGGTGGGCGGGCATTAAAGGTGATTAATAAAAGTAATAAAATAATTCTCTTTGTACACGCTGATGTCATAACTAATATCTTTGGTATACGACTTACAATGCTTGAAAGGAAAACCGGGTAAGACTCCACCTTGTTAAATTTACTTGAAAACAGAGGAAGCTACAGGTCCCATAATTTACAATAGATATTAAATAAACTACAGTAAGAATTAGGAAGATTTACAGACATTTAATCAAGTGGATGATTTTAATTCATTAAGACCCTTCTATGTCCCTGAACTATGTCCCACTAACTTGAAGACATGCTACAGTAAACACATGTATTTGGTTTCTTCAGTCTTGGCTATATCTTATACAAAGGTGAAACCGAGAACAATAAATTAGCATCATAATTGTCTACAGTTGAAACTATGATATACAATATAAATAAACTATCCAAAAGCCAGAAACATTTATGAAAAAAAAAATTAAGGGACAAGGAGATACTTTATTTTTTTACAGTTTCTACAAGTGATTGTGCTGCCGATAATCTCAAAAAAATTAAAGTCTAAATGAGATTCCCGTTTTTGATTTTAGTGTCTCACGACATATAATAATTAAGTCCTGTTAAAAATAATTACGAATCAGAAAAATAACATTAAAGAAATTACTGCTTCTGTTATTCTGTAATATCATGATCCCCGCCCAACCCACCCCCAGGACCTAAAGAATGTAAACACTATATTTTATCTGACTTTAAAAGCATTAATACTTTATTTTTAAAGTTGATCCACATCCGCACAGCTACCTTCCAGAATCGCACAATAAGGCAAGACTTTCATACCTGTGGCATTGCGTGTTAATAATACTGACGGCATTGTTTGGAGAGTTTGTTTGCAATTCTTTGTCCTCCAATATTTGTTCTACAGCAGACTTTGGTCTATGACTTAGAAAGGTCAGTATCACTCTCTTCCTTTCCTCTTTGGGGAAGATTTAAATGACTGTTGTATTTTTCCAGGCTGTATTCAAAAATTACCGTTCCCATCTCAAGATAGGGGATGCTCAGTGGCAACTAGAATGAACCTTGTGTCAACCAATCTATCAGCTTCTCCTTCCTTTTCATTTTTATAGCTTGA
Source organism: Callospermophilus lateralis (assembly GCF_048772815.1). Lineage (NCBI taxonomy): Eukaryota > Metazoa > Chordata > Mammalia > Rodentia > Sciuridae > Callospermophilus > Callospermophilus lateralis. Next base: position 81,435,180 of record NC_135317.1, read on the forward strand.
CATGCTTCAATTTTTATGTTCAACTACTTAGGACTGTGACTATTTGACATTCCAGCAAAAGATTTTTTAATGCTGTATTTTTTTAAAATGAACTACAAACCTTTATGATTAAAAAGGGCAGATGTAGCCTAAAAAGCCTTTCAGCCAGAAATTCTTATGAAGTCCAACAATGCCAAAGCCACATTTCAGCAACAGTAGCAGAAATAAGATCTAACTTGCTTTAGTTATGGAGCATTTGCTTAAAAAATTTGTAGTCATTTCCCTTAATATTCATGAATGCTTATATAATATAGAAGAGGGATACTGTCTGCTCTTTGTAAAATCATGAACACGTGACAAAACAAACTTGAGAACATATTTAAAATGGCAAGCTGACATATTTATAGATTGTTCTTATTAGCGGTTTGCAGGTCTAAGACACAGACATTTGGAATTCATGATTTAGTGGAGCTACTAATGGGCGTGGCTGAGCATAGGTCCTTTGTACAGACTTGGTGATCACAGGGCAGAAGGTGCGAGGCCTTCCAAGGAAGAGAGAGGGGCTGTCGCAGGTACAGCTGATGCATTCTTGAGAAATGTTTCAGTTCAGCTTCACCAGGGAGGAATTCTATAAGCTCAATCCCCCACTGTATAAGCCTAATTAATAACACAGATTAGTTCCTAAATTTCTTCATAGTGGAGATCAGTTTAAATATACAAGAATTGTTCTGTCCATTTTTATTCTGACAGAGTGTTGGAATCCATCTGTGAGTTCAAATCCATTTCGTTACAATGTCTTTCACATGAATCCTTTGGGGACATGAAGCCTTTGATTCACAGTTTGCAATACAAATACCCTGATACATCATTTATTTGCTATTAAGTATTTGATTATTATGCCTTTTTAAATTCAGTATCTTTAACCGAGTTTTTTAATTAGTGTTGCTTGGAGCAGTTCAGAGTATTTTTTCCTCTTCCTGTTCTTTCCCCTCCCCTCAAATCTCTTTGTGTTCTGGAAGCAGAACTCTTAGGGGTCGTAACTTAGGCTCTTTTTGCATGCAACATTTCTATGAGAAGGTTATTGTAGGGCACGTCTCCATTCAGGTGTTTGTAGTAGAGGTATTCCTCAGCCTGCATGCTGATCGCCCGGATTTCGGGTAGTCGCAGAAGTAGCTGCCCGAACTTCTCTGTTTGCTGGGGGTAGTTGCACACGGTGTAGTCCAGCAGGGCGGCGTTGACCTGTTCCTGAACACCTTCTACCAGCTGGAAGTTCTCTAGGTTTTTGACATCTGCATTTAAAAAACAAAGAAAACAACAATTCAATGGCATTCTAACTCCCCGTTTACTAAAGCAGTGTGTTCAATGAGTGGATGTATTTTCCCCCTGACATAAAGCATACTCTATACTCTGCTGAATATTCAGTGAGCTGGACTCACCAAGCTTCCTGGGAAAAATGATCACAAAAGAGCTTTAGAAGAAGGTCTTGTTGAAATTCTGCATATACCTCAAGTCAATTAGACACCAATGGATTTTGAGCAAGGTCAACTCTTTTCATATTCTACAAAAGGAAAGGTTTGAGGATTCCTAAAGTAGAGGGATCATAATATATTGCCAGCAAATGAGTCCCTAGAGAAAGACCTATCTTAACCCAGTATATTACACAATTCATATAATTCTGTATTAATTTTTCTGACCCAAGGTGAAATCTGTGTCCAGGGTATGATGTAGTTAATTCTAATAAAAAGTGACAGGGTTCTTGTTTCTGTTTGACATTTTCTAAATGATTCTGAAAGCCTTTGACTTGTCTAGCCTATGCTAATGAACCATCTGTACACTCCACTGACTGCCAACGGAATAGTCGCTACTGGGAACTCTCTAAAATATATATCTCAGTGACTAATGATGGTTATCAAATGAAAGTCTTGTCCTTTGGGCAGAATACAAGCTAGGCTGGTTGGTGCCCTTTAACCTGAACATGGTTTCTAAAGTCTGATTGTGTCCTTTTCTATTTTTCTTCTGGTGGTGGGGTCCCTCTTTGGAGAAGCCGGACATAGGCGATTCATTCTGCCTAACTCCAGGTGAGCATCCAGTTGTTGTAAGACATCTGCCCTAGAGGTCCTTATAAATACTGAATAAGAGAGAACCACCGCAGAATCAGAAAAGACAGACTGACGTACAGATATACACAGAGACAATGGGCCATGGAAAATGGAATGTTGGAATTTCTCTCCTGGAGTTTATTTATGTTAACTGTACAACTTTACTACAATGTGTATATAGAAGCCGCTGGGGAAAAAATACACAGATGTGTGTGTGTTTACATACACCCTTGCACAGAAAGTAAAAAGATGCTTTTTAATTGGGTAAAAATAAATAAGAAGAATTTTGAAGAAAACAACCAAATGGTATGAGTAAAAGGTTAAACTCACTAAACCAAGTTAATGGTTACCTTAGTAACGCATATCCAGTATTTTGAGCACGATCTACAGTTTGCGAGTTCTGAATGTATATACAAGAAGTCTGCTTACTGTTTTATTTTTAGATGGAGATGGACACATACCTTTATTTTTCTTTATGGTTATTCGTATGTGGTGCTGAGGATTGAACCCAGTTCTTCACACATGCTAGGCAAGTGCTCTACCACTGAGCTACAAGCCCAGCCCACGTGTACTGTTGAAATGTGTTCAAGACGATTTTGGTGTTTATGTTTGGGTTGTAACCGTGCATTAAACATGCTCCTTTCTATCCCCAATTCTCTGACCCAAATTTGAAACAGTGAGGAATCAGTGCTGAAATAGATACAGAGTGTAAGAACTGAGTACCACATCTATTTCAAAGTCAGATGCAAAAAAAATTTGATCATTAATAAATCGTGCAAACAGACACACACCACACTACCAGGAGCTCTGCATCTTCTTGTGACATCAGACTTGGCAGCTCAGTTGGTATCCACTTGATATTTTATATATGTGGCACTTCACAGTTAATAAAGCATTTTCAACCTACCTTATAGGAAATGTTTTTAAAAATGACTTTAAATTACTTAGACTATTTATAAACATGGCTAAGGACTTAGAGGTATATTTAGTTCAAAATTATAAAACGTAAACAATTAGAAATACCTTCATATGTTGTACCTCTGTACAAAAATCTACATGGGTGTGTGTTATAGTGATTTAAACATAACTACAAAACATTTGAAATGGAATATTATTTTACAGTATAGTGAAAGACAACTCTCACAAGTAAAGCTAGCAACAGTCAGAGATTAATAGGGAGGGTGTAGGAATGTGAACAGTGTAAAATGTAAGATAAACGAATAATAGCCTTTTTAGAAAGTTGTTTTTGAAACTTTCTTTTTTTGATAAATGTATCCTTTGAGAAAGATGTTTAACACTTTGTGATAAATTACGTCACTCTGAAGGGTGGGGAACCCATTCCCCATGAGCAGAAAACAAAGGGCAGATCATCAATTCCAGTTTATTCACACATTCTTATAGAATGATCACTTAAAGTCTTTCAATTAGCTTTATGAATATGTTCAAATTGACACCTTTCCCCCAAGATTGTAAAAATACATGAATTTTCTTTCTGGCAGAAAAATATACAGATTTATCAAGCTTTGGTCAAATAGCCTTCTTTGGTTTCTTTAAGCTGGGGGTGAAACCCAGGGATACTACACCACTGAGTTACATTGCCAGGAATTTATTTTTAATATTGAGACAAGGTCTTGCTAAATTGCTGAGGCGATCATTGAACTTGCCATCCTCCTGCCTTAGCCTCCTGAGTTGCTGGGATTATAGGCAGAAGCCATAGTGACTGGCTCAAATATCTAATTTTTCTCTAAATCAACAGAGTTGAATTCACATGATTGAATTAATGATCTGATTAAGTTTCTTCAATGAATTCATCACTAAATATAACAAAACTTAATCTGCTAATTGTACCAAAAGATACTTACTTGCTAAATATCTATTTTGTGTCTGTGTCCATACAGGTGGTAAGGATCCTAACATAAAAGCTATAAGGTAAAAAAGGGAATGGGGAAAGGGATGTAGAGCAATTTCAATTGATTCAGTCTCCTTTGCTGATAGAAGTTGCTGACACGGCCTGGTCTATTTTGAACTGTCCACTCTCTGCAAAGACTCTAAGTTCTTTGGGGTGAGAACGCTGAATCAGTCAAGGCATCCTCAGAAAATACACCAATTACTGTTGATATTTTTGGTTCACTTGTTCAAGAATGATATAGCCACATTTGTAAAAATGGCCTGTTACCTTATCGTGGCTGTCAACCTCCTTTTTCTAGTTAGAAGCTGATTTTAAAAATTTGGATGGGTGGTTCACATTTATTTTTATATAAATATTTTTATATAAAATTATTTTTTTTATATTTTTATTTTTCAGGAAACTTGAATGTGTTTCTACAATGCTCATGGAATTAGTTTTATGCAAAATGATGCCCTTTCAGGAAAATTTAATCCATTTAAATAGAAATTTAACATCTTAACCATTTTCCATGAGATGTCCTTCCTCCAAATCAAGATTTATAGTTTTAACTCTTCTATACGTGTTATTCTACAACACCAAACATTCACAGATAAATTCACGTTAAATTATATGAGAAAACAAAATCTGGAAAACATAAATGCGTGTTCTGGAGTTGTCAAAAATAAATGTATTGGGGATTTGGTTCCCAGATCAAATAGCACTGCACCGCATCTAGGGTTTGGCAATCGACCCCCAGCTGGAGGTACAGGGATGGACATCAGACCCAAATTTCAACCAGTGCTGTGGCATTTTGGTGCTGGGTCTCAAAATCTCCTGCGTCTGGCACCCTCAGTGCGCCTTTGAAATTTATATAAGCTTCGTTTTAATACAATTTAAAAACACTGGTTAATGAACTATCATTACAAATTCTGAGTTGGAGATTGTATGTAAACAGACAGAAGCATCCCCAACCCTTTCTCTATAGCCTTTAAAATTTGATGACTGGCAAGAGCATTTTGTGCTTCCCCTCTAAGTATCAATCTCTTATCATCTATTCTACTTTATTCACTCAGGGACTAATTACCCACTTTTTATATGAAGCAGCATTAGGATAAGCTCACAGTGGGGTGCTCAGATTTTTTTCCCCTCCTTATTGGAAAGTAAACCCTTAGGTCTTCTTGAATATATTACAGGGCCGACTTCTCAGTCCTGCATAGCACTGGGGCTGTCTGAAGATGAAGATTCTTATCTCTGCCTCCCTGGTTGCTGCGGCAGTGGGAGAGCCTGTAAAACTTCCTGTTCAACACACTACATACAACACACTTTCACAGTGTTGTTCTTTGCTGAGCCAGGGAGCTTTGGGGGAGGAGTATGAATTGTTATTTGCTGACAAGTGGGAGGAAAAGAAACTTTTTTTTTTTTTTGGATACCAGGAATTGAACCCACTTAACCACGGAGCCACATCCTCAGCCCCTTGTATTTAATTTTTTTTTTTTTTTTTTGAGATAGGGTCTCCGGCCTTAATAAGAAAAACTTAGCCTTTTAAAAGACATAAAGGTGGGGGAATAGGTACTATTTTGCACTTAGAGAATATTTCTTTTTCTCAAGGCTTTTGGGGGGATGACCATCTATAAATTGTCACACAATTTGTTCTCAGAAGGTCTTTTCCTTTGATACAGAAAAAGAGAAATGAATTTTCTGTAAGGAATATATTTTATTTAAAAAATTCTAGATATTGATGGACCTTTATTTTATTCATTTACTTATATGTAGTGCTGAGAATCGAACCCAGTGCCTCACACATCCTAGGCAAGTGCTCTACCACTGAGTCACAACCCCAGCTCCTATTTGTAAAGTTATGTTAATAGGGCTAAATTTGAATAATTTTGTATGAATAATTTCAAAAGAACTGTGAGAGGTTGGAGAGCAACATGCATACACCAACAAAGTTCACTTAAAACTTTCTCACACCAACAAAGTGCACTTAAAGTCTGGGCTTGGGAATGAAGGGCCGGGTATTTTTGATGTTTACGTCCAAGAGGAGATTCTAGCCCGGTTTCCAGTAAAACCTGAAACTTGAAGATTTCAAATTCATGCCTATAAATCCTTTGCAATAATATAGGTATCCACATATAAGCTTATTAACTCAAGAACTATTTTGACCAACTAGAACATACAATTCACTGCCCTCATTACGCAAATTAGGAACAACAAAACGGTGTGCAAAAATATGTACATAAGACATAGGTACTTTTTATGCACATAGAAATAAAAAGCTCTTAAAACTGCGTGCTTTGTTATTTTATACCTTCATATATACACAATGTACAAATTCATTCACTCATATTAATTAATTAATTAATTAATTCATTCATTCACTCATTCATTCATTTGGCAGCCCTGAGCCAGATGCTGAGGATACTGGAGTAAAAAACAATCTCTGCGCACAGTAGTTCATTCAGTGTGATACAGATAAGCAGTGAATGCCTTGGGGGCCACACAGGATAAGCACCTAACACAAGGCTCAGGGACAAGAAGAGTTCCTGGGGGGAGAGGGGAGGGGACATCTGAGGAATTCTGAAAGATGAGTAGGAATGAGCTAAGCAACACGTGGAAAGAAAAGTCCTGACCTGGCAGACAATGTCCCTTATACAAAAACTCAGAGCAGGACAGAAGGGGAGGTCCTTGGAACACTGTCATGCAGCTGAGACTTCATGGTTCAGATATGGAAGAACCACAGGGTTTCAGACTGAGAAGGGCATTACATGTCAGAACATCTGGATTTTACTATAAAGCAGTACAGAAGCACTGACGGGTTTTAGGAAAGAAGGAAATGGTCAGTTTTCTGATGAATAAAGAAAACTCCCACTGAAAGTGGAGGATAGGGACTGGTGTGCGCAGGAGGGTGAGGAGGCAGCAGGATCATGAAGGAGATGAGAACCGAGGCCACTGCAGGAAGACAGATGGGAAACACGGCCATGGGGGTGGGGAAGGACCTGAAAAGCATCCAGGCTTATTGACCTTGGATTAATACAGAGAAAGCCATCCAGCATGGCTACTTGGCATCTATTAATGAAGTGTGGTGGTAGCCAACCTTAAGGTACCAGGATAAAGAGATTGGAGGAGTTAGATAGGAACAGCCAAGTTGAGTTGAGGGAGATGTTCATAACATGCCCAGAAGTAAAAAAAAAAAAAAAAAAAAAAGTCTAGACCTCAGCAGAGAAGCCTGAGCTTATGGTCTTGATTTGGGAGTTCTCAGAGAACAGGTAGAACCCCAGGTGTCAGTAAGAGTATGTAGAAAAGAACAGGCTTAGGGGTGGGGACCTGTAGCAGCTAATGTATAAAAGACTCCATCTTGAAAAGGTATTGCAGGTATGCCAGGTATTTTTTTTTAACATGTTTTCTCATTGAATCTAGTTAAGAGGCTTATGGAGAAAGTATTAAAATTCCTATATTCCAGAAGAGAAACTAAGACTTAGAAGTGTTGTATGAATGGGCCTGTGTCACCCTAGAGCCCTCACATGGAGGGATCGGAAGCCTACAGAGGCATCACTTTCAATTCCTACAGCTTTTTCTTCCTGTATCACAGCCTGCAAGTTTCAGTCACCTACTAGGGGTGGAGATTTGCGGATGCTGAATAATCAAATACTTCAGTTTTTCTTAAAAAAAAAAAAGTCTTATTATATTATGAATGCATCATCCTCAGAGAATTTGAAACAATATAGTATTGGCACACGGGGATGTAACATACCTTATCTTGATGATTTTGAAGGAACTTTATCATCTCCCCTCTCCTGGCCCTGCTTAATGAATCCAGGGTGCTTCGCCACTGAGCTACACCCTCAGCTCTTTTTATTCATTCATCTATTTATTTATTTACTTTTTAAATATTTATTTTTTAGGTATGGATGGACACAACACAATGCCTTCATTTTGATGTGGTGTTGAGGATCGAACCCAGCACCGACTGTGCTAGGGCTCTACCACTGAGCCACAATCCCAGCCCCTTTATTTATTTATTTATTTATTGTTTCAATTTTGAGAAAAGGGCTTGCTACATTTCCCAGGCTGGCCTTGAACTTGTGATCTTTCTGCCTTAGACTTAGTAGCTGAGATCACAGGCAAGCACCACCACGCCTGTCAGGAATTTTGACATCTTAAATGTCAGAGATCATTATAAACAGTAGTCACAACTGAGACTGAAGACAGTGTAGTGTCAAAGGATGTCTCTGTGGAGGATCCTCTGGGCAAGATTCACCCCAGCCTTTTAACATTTGGACCATACAGATATCAAGGCTAAGAAATAAGTTTCTTCACCTTTGCCTTATTTAAGTACAGGTTAGAAAAACAGATCTCATTAATCAAAGAAGTTTTAAATCAACTTGATCTTGTGGTCTAATACCACTGTTCAAAGAGATTCACAGAAAACAGAGGTCTACTCTAGTCTGAGGGACCGACCCTGTTAGGCAAGTCACTAAACTCCTCTGAGTCTATTTTTCTATTAGCAAAATAAATGAAATAACTCATTTCTTAAAGCCAAAGACACTTTAACTAATAGTGAACTTTAAAAAATATACAGGTACAGTATCCTCACAAGGCATTATTTTTCTTATAATCTCAGCTAGAAATTGGAGAAGTTTTTTTTTTTTTTTTTTTTTTTTTTCCTTTTTTTCACCTAGTACATGACTGAAAGGGGAATTTCCTCAACAGCAATCTGGTCCTTTTCCCCACTGTGACATTTCACGGACAAAGCAGAATCTCTGATTATGCAGTTTTCCAAAGTTAATGCAAAGAAGAGTGAATACATGCAAGTTTATCCCTTTCTTGATCAAAAACAATATTTAAGAAAGTATGATTTAGTCTTAGTGTTTCAGTTAAGCATTTCCCATTCTGTTTATTAATTTTGAAGCCCACTTTGAACAAGATGTATATGGCATTTTGCATAAAATGTCACTAATCCAGTGCCTACCATAGTGCCCAGGAAACACAGGGCTCAGAAAATATTACTGTGTAAAGAATGTCACCTGCAGAGAGATGCCTGCAAAATACATAGTCCCCAAAGGGCAGCAGAGTTCCTAAAGAGAAGGAATATGTCTTCCTCAGTAATATGTCTTCATTTCCAGTCTTAGTTCTATCTCTATTAAATTGTGAGATCATGGGCCTGTCACTACTTTGAGTCTAATGTTTTTGCGTCTGTCAATACCAAGGGCTGGACTTGAAGGTCTCTATTGTCACCATAGCTCTACTATTCTGCGCAATTTTGAATGGGATTTTTGACAAGAAGACACTGAATTCTTAGCAAACTAGTACATGTATTACTCCACATTTACCCAACAGCCCATCACTTGCTTTTTCATTCAATTGTCTGGATGGTACTTTAATCTCCACAAGGATTTGAGACAATGTGCCATTCAAAAATGGCAATTGAACTCATTTACATGAAAGTCACCCCCTCTTACAGGAAATAATGTATCATTGGCAGGTATAAATTCAAAGTTTGCAACAGTTTCTAAGCAGCTCCTGTGTGCCTGGAGATGTCTGGCATCTCTTCTGTTAGGACACAGAATACAGAATTGAGTATAAATGACATCAATTTGATATTTGGAACAAAACAATATTTCATGCATTAATAAAAACTGATCCCCCTTATCATAGTCTGACTCTTACAGCACATCTCCTTGCCTCACCCACTCCTGTCTAGATGCACCTCTTGGTATTTCTTGGTGCTACTTTAATGTACCAAGTTTGTTTGTCCTCGGGACCTTTCTACTCTCTCTTTCTGGATGGTTCTTTCCCTGTTGTGTAAGACTCACTTCCTCACTTCACTGACTACACTCATCTATTCAAGGAGATGATCACTCTTTTCGAAGAAGCTCTACTGTCCTATCACTGTCTGCTCCTTCACCTTGCCTTATTTTTACAAATTTTCCTTTAAAATACATGTAAAGTATAAAAGAAATAGATAATTGCCGAGAGCCTAAAGGTAGAAGCAATCCAAGTATCAATAAATGGGTGAATGGAGAAACAAAACCTGCCCCCCCCAATGTACACACAGGGGGGGATACTAAAAAAGGAAGGGGACTGGCACATGCTACCACAGATGAACCTTGAGGACATTTGATACATGAAATAAGCCAAGGACAAAATAATAAACACTATGATCTTTCTTATATGAGGTATCTGCAGTCATCAAGTTCACTGACCCAGAAGGTAGAACAGTGGTTGGAGGCTGGAGTTGTTTAATGGACACGGAATTTTAGTTTTGCAAAAGGAAAAGAAGTTTGGAGATTGGCTATACAACTTAGCACTAATGAATTGTGTATTTAAAAATGGTTAGATTAAAAGTTTAGATCCCCACAAAAAATGCACATAGATGCTTATATCGCAATTTTACTTATAATTGACAAAACTTGGAAGGAATCAAGATGCCCTTTTAGTGAGTGAATGATTAACTTTGTTACACTCAGACAACAAAATAATATTCAGTGTCAAAATCAAATGAGCCATCGAGCCATGAAAAGACATGCAGGAATCTTAAATGGGTATCACTAAGTAAAAAGAAGCTAATTTTAAAATGCTACATATTAACGATTCCAACTATATAACATTCTGGAAAAGACAAAACTATGGAGATGGTAAAAAGAGCAGTGGGTGTCAAGCATCAGGTGGGGAGGGGACTGAACAGGCAGAGCTTGGTAACAGTGGCCATGTTGTTATACATTTGTCCCCATGGAATATACAACACCAGGAGTGAATCCTAATGTGAACCAAGAATTTGGGGTGAAAATGTAATTTCATCAAATGCAACAAATACATCACTCTGGTGGGGAACACTGATCATGGGGGAGGGCTGTAAATGTGTGATGGAAGGTAACACAAGGAAACTCTGTACCTACTGTTTAATCATGTTGAGAACCTAAAAATAAAGGAAAATTTTTAAAAAATGATTGCCATATAAAAGAAAATTTAAACCTAATGGGAAAATGGTTAAGATGATAGATATTATGTGTATTTTATGATCATTAAAATTTTTTTAGGGCTGGGCCCAATGGTGCATGCCTATAATCCCAGTGGCTCTAGAGGCTGAGGCAAGAGGATCGAGAGTTCAAAGCCAGCCTCAGCAAAAGGGAGGCGTTAAGCAAATCAGTGAAACCCTATCTCCAAATAAAATACAAAATACGGCTGGGGATGTGGCTCAGTGGTCCAATGCCCCCTGAGTTCAATCCCTAGAGCCAACCCCGCCCTCCTGATATTTTTTAGGACTGGGGCTCTGGGCTCAGTGGTCGAGCGCTTGCCTAGCATGTGCTTGGCCCTAGATCCCATTGCCAGTACCACCAAAAAAGAAAAAAAAAAAAAAAGTTAATGTACATAACATAACAGATTTGTCAGACAACTGAAACACTGGGACATCACCAGCCCCTCAGGCTTTCTGTGTGTTCCCCCATAAACAAATTCCTGACCCACCAGCGGTAACCACGACGCAGCATTTTGTATTCCCTCTGCCCCTATATAAAACTGCTTGTTTCTAACAGACATATATGTGTGTCTGATTTTAAAAATTGCCCATTGTCCCTTCCACAATAAAAGTTCTGAAGGCAGAGACCTGGTCTTCTTTGCAGGTATATTCCTACAACCTGGCAAGTGCTAAACACAGTGAAGATGCTCAATAAATACGTTAATAAATTTCTCCATTAAATATTCTAAACCAACATCTCTCTCTCTCTCTCTCACCTTTGATTCTTCCACATCAAATTCGTGGCAGATTTTATTTGTGTTTTGTGTGAAATTGATTTATAACAGCAAGCAAAAAGCACAAATTCTGTTATATACTGTGCTTTCTTGGGAAACAGATTCAAACAGGAATTTTGGCTAGGGGCTTTGTACACAGTGCCAAGCTTGCCTTCTGTCCTTGAGTCCTTTGGACTTTGGACTTTCTTAGGTGGAGAACTCATTACCACATTCCACACCTTCATTACCTCCCTCAGTGACCATGCTGAAGACCTCAGAACATGATTTTATGCTTATTTCCCACATAGAGCAAGTACAGCACACCGCCCCCCACCACCACCACCACTAGACACCCAGTGCCTACATCATTGGACTTGCTAATTTGCATTAAGCTCCCATGAATGTAAAACGTATACATATTAATCTGACAAAAATATACTAAGCATTTTCTGTGTGCCAGTCCTCCAACTATCAGCTATTTTTGAAGAATTCAAAATCAACTTCAAATACAATTTATCTCTGGAAAAAAATGTCATTTGATTCAAAATTATTTCCTATATTCACAAATATAGGAAAAGCATTATATTTGTGTGATGCTGTAAAGCAGTAATCGAAATATTTTCCAGGAAACCTATATTGGAACTGCGTGTGGTGCTCAGGGACCATCGCATGGATGGACAGAGAGCACTTCCATCAAAATGTCTATGTACAATGTGTAGTTTGCTTTCCAGAATTCTTAGGGATAAAAATGAGGACAAAAGGCCTCGCTAAAGGGGATCTGAGGCCAGGAAAAAAATCATATGTTGCACCAGATGATAGTGAAAATATTAGGCTGCATGAAGAATGAGAAAAAATAAGGGCTCTGGCTGGGAATCGACTGAATGTTTTGAGCCAGGAAACAGAATTTAAAGGGATATAGAATCCAACATTTTCCTGGTTGTCTCTAAGCATCAAATAAAGTTGTGCATAAAATATGCTTAATAATAAGGGCAAATCCATACAAAGTGTGATGAAATAGGTAGCGTACTACATTTCAAACATGAGCCTTAAAACTGCAGCTGCCAAGGCTGGTCTTGGGAGTCATAGTCCTTATTCTTTTCTAAAGACCATCTGTCCCCACATGAGTAGGAAACATGCACATTCATAAAAAGCAAACCTCCCTCAGAGAAAAGCTCTTCCCCCCATTCTTCTAATCACGTCCCGAAACCGTTTTTGAGCCATAAGTTTGCATTTGATTTCCACTCAGGAACTTTTGTGGGTTTTGCAAAGTTTTCTTATTTTCTTAGAATAAGATATGAGGTTCAGTTTGTTCAGGTGGCAAGGCAAGACTATGAATAAACCAACGTTATCATATGAAAGAGAATTAAACAGGCAGATCCAAGTGGGGATATATTAAGCCAAATTTAAGCTCCAGTTGTTGAATTTAGCCGGTACTAGATGTCTGGTTTGCCTCGGGATAAATTCAGCTTTCCAGCTAATCGAATGAGGAAAAGTGCCTCAGGTATGATAAAATTTACAAGAGAACACTGTTGAACAGTTCTTGTTAAAAAATATTAGCTTAAAGGCATTCTTATCGTCTTTGGGATGAAGACCGTATTTGCATTTAATTATTTGATTTCAAACTTTTATGAACTTGGATCAAATATTAGCTTAGCCAATTAAAATATTATTTGGTGTGCGTGTGGCTAAGAGCCCCGTGCAGCTCAACTTTCTCAGCTTTGGCACCACTGACTTTCCAAGATTATTTCTAAGGGAGGGAGAAAACAGGTCACATTTGAGAATAGAATGTGCATTTAGTAGATAAGGTACCACATTCAGAGTAAATAAGACTTAAAACGCTTCTCCACATTACAGCGAGTCTAGAAGACAAAAGATGAAATCTTCTAGATATTTCTACAAACACAATCAATACTCCTTCATAATTCAGCACTTTACAGAAATCCTTTCCTTTTAAACTCACGCTAGTCCAAGGGCCATGGTGTAGTTTGGATTGCCAGGAGCAGCGTCTGTTACTAGGCTTTGTTCCCCACCGAAGGCTGGTTAGAGCCTGCTGTAAAACCTATCCTTTGGGTTTTGGAGGGCAGCAAGGGATACCGGCTCACACAGAAAATGGACAGGGATGAGAAGGGAAGAATATGCTACCTAGAGAAGAAAACTTGCATGAGACTAAAGAAAGCAGAGTACAATTTTAATAATATCTTTTCAAAATAGAAAAGCTGAATAAAAGTATTCAAGAATCTTTACAAAATAATCAGCATATTTTGTATAATTTGTATCACTCCTGCCTCTATCCCAGCAGCTGTGAGAACTTGCATAAAATGAAGGCAAGAAACTTCATAATTGTTTTTTTCAAATTTAGTCCAGAAATGGTAAGATTATCTGGTGCTAGAGAGACATGCATGGGGTCTCCACTGTTTCCTCTACTCCCACCTGGACCCCACATCCCTGGGAGGACATGTTTGCAATGGTGGGCTGCATTCCTCCTGTGGAAGGGTATCCATTGCCTCTCTGCTCTCAGTTCTCACCAATTCATTTCAACAGAAAAATGGAAACCAAATTATGAATATAATATTGATAGAATAAATGCGAATCATGATAAAAGAATGAATTACCTTATAATCAAGTCAATATAAAAAGATAGGATAGGAATAAAAAATAAAAATAAAAATAGGATAGGAAATTTAGAATATAAAATATACAATATGGAAAACACTGCAACTATAGTAAACTTATAGTTCACTGATTCAAAGTCCCAGCCATTTGAATAACACTAATTAGACAGTGTGTTTGGATTTTAATTTTGATAGGAAGTTTAAGTTTCTGTTTCAGATTCTGAGTATCTAAGGCACGAGAAATAAATTTGATTCAAAACTAGCAGCTGAACCAGAAATTCAGGGAATTAAGATAATTATTAATGTGTAACTTATTTTAAAATCCAATTTCTAAATGTTAAAGGCCTTTGTGAGGGTATGTTATGAAATGCAGGCTTGCTGTGAATTGCTATTTCTGTGAGTTCTTATCAAAGCTGTTCATCTATTTTATCTCACATTCTCTAACACTTCTGGTGGGTCTGGTATGATCCTTCCAGAGAGAGGTGCACAATGAATAAATGACAGGATGGGAAGAACTCCATATTTTAATGCTATATCAGTGCTTCCAACCCCTTTTTATGTGTATCATCTCCACCAATTTACATGACTCCATTTACATAACCCACTGTGCTCACTACATTACTTTAGAGAGAGAATTGCATTTCCTTAGGTACCGGTACGTTCAGCTCTCTGCTGCCAAGTTGAAATGTTCTCAATTAGCGAGGTTTGTTGTATTTCCATATGTTCTGTTTCCATTTGTTCTCAAAAGTAATATATGACTATCAGTAAAATTCTGGCAAATTTATGCCCATATGAGAACTTGATTATATACATATCAATTCTAAATATCCAAGGTTTTATTAGTTTGAAGATTTAAAATAAAGCTGTTTTATAAGAGCTAGAAATACTCTCAAGTTGCTATTACATCATTTCTCTTAGTTTATTAATATTCTGCTCTGTAAGATCAGATGTTGAAGTGAAGAAGAAGAAAAAAAGCATCATTCAGCAAACCAATACTTATTCTGAATTATTTGGCCTAAAAGAAGAAAAGAGAAGGTCTTTGGAGTGGAAAACTGGTTAACTAACAAGACCGTTAAAGCCAAATACCTAGTTTTTGGACGTAACTTAAGATTAATAATTCATTCAACCATTCATGGATTTGTATTTGTATATAAAAGACAGAAAATCTATATTACCAACCTCTTTTACATTTATGTAACCATGTGGCACAGAAAAATAATATCGAAGATTAGTCTGAGAACTTCACCAGCTTGTATTTTGCAAAGGAAACTTTGTGTGTGTGTTTGCGCGCACACGTGTGTAATTGTAGATTTTGCTAAGACAGTGATAAAATCTCGTGTATCCAATCATAGGGTTTTGTAAATGCTATATTAAGACTTGTATGAGAAGGAAACCGGGCTGGGGATGTGGCTCAAGTGGTAGCGCGCTCGCCTTGCATGCGTGTGGCCCGGGTTCGATCCTCAGCACCACATACAAACAAAGATGTTGTGTCCACCGATAACTAAAAATAAATATTAAAAAAAAAGAGCCATTAAAAAAAAAGAGAGAGAAGGAAACCAACAAAATATGATGATCAGACATTCACATACATATCATTGATATAAGTGTGGGAAGACGTTGATGTCCTTACAGTTTTATTATAACCAGCTCTTGAGTATTTAGGAAAATTATTAATACTTGCACTTCCACAGCTCTGCAAAATGAGTAAGAGTGACTTTAAATCTGTGAATACTCCACTAGCTACGAGACCATGAATTAGGAACTGCTCTACACCTAGTATTCTTGTGGTTAAACTGTGTCTTAACAGTAATTATTCACAAGGTAGGATGGTGCCTGGCTGCTAAAATACTTTGTTATTTCACATTATTGCAGTGCTGACTTAACTAATTACTGTATCCAGCAACAGTCTATCCAGTGCTCGTCTAACGGACAGCTCAGGTATGGATTTTCCTGAGCCAGCTTCCACAGAGAAGAGCTCTTTCAGGACACCAGAAACAGTATCAGTAGTCAGCTGCTTGGGCACCTTCACTGAGCTTTGCTGAGGGAGGGGACCGGTCCATGGATGTTCTCTCAGTTCAGGGTGCCATGGTAGAACCACTACTGTCTCCTGGGGACTCAAACTTGAGTATTGAGGACAAAGACAAATCACCAAATCCTCTTCCCATGAGCCCATTCATCAAATACTCCAATGTCAAAATCAAGGGCAGCTGGAATCACACAGAGCTCTCCACATTGCAGTTTTGAGGTGGGTAGAGCTCCCATGTTGTAAAGCAAAGGATTTAAATAACTGTTTACATTTTGAGTTTTGGATTAGGTGTGGATTCAGGAATGCCCTGAAATCTCTAGTAACAGAGAAAACTGAGGATAGGTTTTTAAGTTCCAACACAGAGAAATGCATCACTTTTCTGTGAGGGTCTTCCAAGAACAAACCCGAGTGTGAGTATTCTTTGGCTGTGAAGAAATAAAGAAGCTTCCATTTCCCAGATTTTAAAATCAACACTTTTTCAAGGAATTAAACACCGGCTTATACTCCATTTACATATGATGTGTCAAAATGCATTCTATTGCCATGTATAACTAATTAGAATTTTAAAAAATGAGTAAATGGGGGCTGGGGTTATAGCTCAGTGGTAGAGTGTTTGTCTAGCACTTCAGTACCATATGAAAAGTAAGTAAACAAAATAAAGGTATTGTGGGCGGGGGGATGACTCTTGAGATGTTTGGTTGTCTTCCTCCAAGTCTATGGTAATAATTAATAAGTGAAAACATACATGGCTTTTGTGTTTTGATTTTAAACTCTTAAGAAAATGTCATTCTAACAGTAAAATGTTTAAGAGAAATGCCTAAATCTTAGATAGGATGAAGTAAATGGAGAAACTGTTTATCTTCCCCACTCTATTTCAGAGCCAACAAATTCCTGATCACATAATCAAGAACAGTTCTGATCCAGAACAGTTCTTATTTCACTGACTGAAAAGTCATGGTGGAAAAAAAAAAGTCATTTTGAAATATGGAAGTATTTATTACCCAGTAACAGCTGTCTAAGCACATTCAGTTTAGCTACTGTATAAAGGTTTGTTTATTAATAATGGTTTGTTAACTAATACTAATGCCAGCCACAAACATTTCAGTGCTTTTTAGTGCCTATCTTCTTCAATGCTTGACAACTGAATGAGGTTGCATTATTATATTAATGTTATACATTAACATCATTTTTATTCCTGCGTTGACAATGGTTGGAGACAGAACTGCGATTAGAACCCAGGTCCACCTGATTCTAAGTCCTACTCTCTGTATCTTATCTACAATCTGTACTTTGTTAACAGGAGACAAAGTGGTGGGACTGGAGGTGAGGGAAATAATTCACAAGGTGCACCTCCATCTGACCTCCTGAAGTTCTATTGAATCCTCGTCTTAGAGTTGTTCCTGAAGCACAGTCCACCAAGAGGGGAGGGGGCCCTTGGAAGGGTGCAGAAGCATCAATAGGTCAGCAAAATGAAACATCTTTTTCAGTTTCTGAAAGAGCTTCTGGACATTAAACGCAAATGCCAGAAGAGAGGACATGTGGGTAAGATGATAGTCAACGTAAGCTGGGCATCAGAGCATGAACCGAGCTGCTTTTTGACCACATGTTCCTCATTGTCACTGATGAAACCCTTTGTAAATGTTTTGTGGAAATTTCCAGAATGCCCTTGACCATCAGCTTATCTACCCTTCAAGTGGTCGACAACCTCTCAGGCTGCAAGACTTTGCCTGTTGCTGGCTTGGGACAGTGAAGAAAGTGTGGAGCAGGCCTATCCCTTTCCCAAATATGCAAAGTGTGACCACAGCTCCCAGCAAGTGGGAAATCCAGCACAGGAAATAACACCGGCTGTGAGGCTGGTCACGGAACACTCCCACATAAGTGTGCTTGACGGTGCTTACACATGCACAGGTCAGGTCTGCTGAAAAGAATCTGAAGGAACATGGGCTGAGGGGCTGTTAGGAAGCATGAACAGACAGGGAAACCTGTGTTTGGAAAGATACCCCTGGAAAGAAAGCAGCAAATGCAAAAAGTGTATTTGTGAGACATATTAAAATATTGGAAATTATTTTTTCTTAAAAAATTTGTATGAATATAAACCAATTTAAGAATTCAATCATATCACAGATTAGCAATTTTGTCGGTGCAATTCAGAAGTTTTTTTTAACATATGAACTTCTTTTATTTTTTAAATTAGGATGAAAAAATTGGGAATAAAAAAAATTATGATCACAGATGTACCTTTCTTTCCTTTTTTCTTCTTTATCTCTGTCTCTATTTATTTGCTTATCCACTATTGCCTCTTTCTTAATTTATTCTCAATTTCTGCTTAAAGTGCATTCTTTCACTATATTTATTTTTAAGACCTATTAAACACCCATGGCCTGTGTGTTGGACCAGCAACCTCTCTCATGGCAGGGAGCCATGAGTTGATGGCAATTTTGCTGTCATTCTGGATTTCCCCATCAATTTGACCCTACAGGGCTTGGAACAGCTGGGTTGGAAAGCCCCTACTGTACATAATATCCTGCTCTGGGTTTTCCTGCCAGAGTCTGCACCCTTTGACTGATGCGTTAGAGCAAACATAACCTGGGTGGCTCAGAAGAAGCACCAGATTATTTGGTGTTAAGGTTCAAAGTGCCCTGGAAGGTAGAACCCAGGGTCTCATGCATGCTGAGTAAGCGCTCTACCTCTGAGCTATGTCCCCAGCCCCAGGATTTTTTTTTTTTTTTAACTATGCAAGAAAAAGTATGTGAAAATAATACTTTTTAATGTATAATATGAAAACAATACTTTTAATAAAAGCATTAATGCTACATAGAGGGAGGTAGTAGTTAAATTCAGAGAGATTATGTAATCATCCAGAAAATATTCATTCAACTTGGACCTCCAATTATACTTAGGACAACCACAACTCAAGTAGGTTTTTAATAAAGTACTTCTGCATGTAATTACATGCAAAACACCAACCTAGGTTGTAGCAAAAGAAATGAACGAAAACAAGAGTATAATTAAGAGTAGCAAATAACTATGTTTACAATTTTAATTGTTAGGAACATTGGAAAATAAAAGAACTAATCTAGGGGATTTTACCACCACCTTGATTAGCTGGGACAAGGAGGGTCTTCCTCCCAGGCCGGGGTATAGAAGTACAGACAGCCTGTTGCTAGTTTCTCGGCATCCTCTGATGTAAACAGCATGTGCTAACTAATCTTTTCACAATCCTTGCAGAGAAAACCTTTTGGAACATCAAACACTCAATGTGCCTATAGCTGAATGGCAGTTCTTTCTATTACTGGACTGTCAAAGGAAGCTTTAAAAGCCTCACATAATTTTTGGTTATATAAAAACACTGAAGGAGATGTTTAAAAAGGAAGTTGGAAAAGCTATGAAAGAAAATGGGATATTTTACAAGTTTATCATTGAAATATTTCTCCCTTCCCCTCAAGACAAGACAACCCTACAGAAATCAAAACACTTGTTAAGATTCATCAATATTTCAAAATGCTACTTTGGAAAGGTTGATCTGGTCCTCAAAGTTTTAGTTTGTTAGATGTTTGTTTAATATTGCTGTGATATTTCCAAAAGTATTTTTTATAGTTTTTCAAGTTTTTTATATGAACAAAAATTATCAAGTCATAAATTTGTGTATTCTATTTAAATATGTTCTCTCTCAAGAGGATAAGAACTGGGATTTGGAGTTGGATAATAATAGAATGCAAAAATTCTTTGTGTAAATCATGACTTTCAGAAAGTAATAAACTAATTACTTTAATATATAGACCTGAATATATTCACTGCATAGGTTTTGGGGTTGGGAATTAAACTTTCACATGGTTCAGAACCAAGACTTAGGACCTGCTTTGGAAATTCCTGGGTATGTTGCCCAGATGAATGCTGAGATGCCAGAGACCCTCTGCTCCTTGCCAGCCCCCACCCCCCACTATGAGGACCTGCATTTTGTTTTCCACCATTTTTGATTTACATGAACTAACTGGTAACTAATATGCTCCCAAAGGCAAACAAAGGTATTTGTCATTTAAAAACCCTAAGTATTTTTCTTTTCCCAACATATACTTTGAAAGAGAATGAAACTTTGTCCATATGTATGTCTGGGACTCCTAAGTTCCATTAAGATTATGGAATATTACTTTCCATTCCCACTGTTCTTTGGGTCCTCCTCACTTGCCTGGGCGGTCAGCACAAGAGCACAGTGCCCTTCACTTCAGCTACGGGAACTTTCTGCTTATAATTGATTTTTTTTTTTTTTTGGTAGATGCAAATGGATAGAATGCCTTTATTTCATTTGTTTATTTTTATGTGGTGCTCAGGATCGAGCCCCGTGTCTCACGCATGCTAGGCAAGCACTCTACCACTGAGCTACAGCCACAGCCCCTTAGAGTTGATTTTTAAGTGACAACCTAGTACTTACACCTACTGTGCAGGTGATCTTAAAAAGACAATTCCAAACCAGAAGACATGGAAATTGCACATGTTTATGTTCGCTTTGGGAATGGCTGCTTCCCTTTGGAAAAATGATTATGCTTCCTATCTAGACCTGTTGAGAGATTGTTTTTCCAGGGTGCTATGCTTCCATTTAGAAGATGACCATATTTTAAAAAAATCACCTCTGTTTAAAATTCCCTATATAAGTTGATTTTTCTAATTCAGACTAGGCAAACATCACGGAGAGCTGCTATGTTCCATTGGTGAGACTCTAACAAGGTGCACTCTTGCAGCGAGGGGCTCTTTACTTGATGTACACAGTAATGAAAGCTCACTATTGATTTTTCTGTAGCTGCTTGTAACTATTATAGTTGATACATCAATAGAAAAGGAAAGCACAATGTTTCACGGGAGGCAGAAAATCAGAGAATACATGATGCTCTGACAGTAAATCATGGAATAATCTTAAGAATTGATAGATGGTTAGTGCTAACTTGAAACCCATGGCTTCCTCTACAAAGACTGTCCTATAATCGCCCAATATGTCCTCACCCTGACTACACTGAATGGTGCTAAAGGACGCAAGACAACGCTTTATCTTCCACAGAAGGCTTTTTCTGTTCCTCTGGGGGTGGGGGGTGGGGGGTGGAGGCTGGGACATTTCAGCTAGCTGGTGTGCAGTTAGGGGACCATTTTCCTCCCTGCTCCTTCCTAGAACTGAGATGCCATCGCTGGGCTTTCTCTAAGAAAGCTCAGAGAGGAGGTCATTTCTGAGAAGAGCAAACAACAGGGAGAACAAACAAACAGAGCTAGCATTAATTCTTAACTCCCTCGGGTGTGGAATAAAACAGAGGAGTTACTCTGGTGGAACTTGAGCATTGTCAGTGTGTTTTAGTTATCGGGTCATTAAAGGTAACTAAACTGAAGTTTCTTGCTTCTGAA
Organism: Callospermophilus lateralis; assembly: GCF_048772815.1. NCBI lineage: Eukaryota > Metazoa > Chordata > Mammalia > Rodentia > Sciuridae > Callospermophilus > Callospermophilus lateralis. The sequence goes on from NC_135317.1 coordinate 81,456,897, forward strand.
AAGGTACTGAGTCCCGTGAATTAGAGGTGATTCTTTTATGAGATTAGAGACACAATGGGGAAATGTTTGGGGTATTAGGAAGGCCTGCATTCTCCCTTTATAGAGTCTTTTTAAGAGCTAAGAGCGGTAAACTGCTGCCATCTCATGATCTCTCCCGCCCCTCCCTGATCTTGTCTGTACATTTTTCAACATTTATATACATAGGGTTAACTCTAAAACAATTACACCCAGGCAGTACTTTTTAGTGTTTAAACCATTTTACAAGCATCTCGTAATCAGTCCATTAATTACTGGAGCTCTGAGCACTGTGTGAAACTCTCCTCTCCATCAAATGTATTAATTATTGAACAAGGGGTCATATTTTTAAGTAGCGCCCATAATCATCCAGAGTTTTACTGCAACAGCACAGAGGCATTAAATATGGATGATATTCAGTAGTGTCCAAGATTGTTTTCGTTTTTACACCAGGTTGATGCTATAAAAACAAGCTGGTAATGGTTTACCTATTGACTCCCTGTATGAATAGTCCAATTTCATATTTCCTCCACTAAGTTGACCACAAGAGGCTCAGGCTCTTAGTTTCCAATTTGATCTTGGCTCGCTCATTCTGGGGATTGGATGAGTTGAAATAGTAAGAAGAATGAAAAGGAAGGGCCTGGGGGAAGGAGCTGAAGAAGGACAAGAGAAGACATCTTCAAATTGTTTGATCCAGCATCAACTCAATCAATGTTCACTCATTCATTCATCCATCCAAGTTTGGGGGCTATGAATTTCAAGCAAGTGATGCCAATCTTGGTACAAATGACTTTGGCGTGCCATGGGAGAGTTAAGCAGACATCCCCATGAAGAAGCAACATTTAGACAGGCACTAAAAGATGACTAGGAGTCCATAATGTAGAGACACAGGTTAAGTCATTACAGACAGGGATGTCCTCTGTATTGTGCTCAATATAGTTGGGATTTAAAAAGAAAATGATATAGGACAGGCTTCCTGTCTCTGGGGACTCATGATATATGTGCTCCTGGCACTGTGATGCCAGTGCGTGGTTTCCTGAGTTTAGCTATCTTACTAAAAATAGCCTCAGGTGTTACCGCAACCTCTGACAGAGTCCTCTACTCATGGACTTTTCCCTGGTGAAAGTTCCCTCCCTCTACTCTCACTTTCTCTATTGTACTTTGTTGTGTGCTGGGGGCAACACACAGACATGGCAATATAGTTGTTGGTTGCTTACAAATACCCATGACTCAGTGGCTGACAGGTGTACCTGAGGGTCACAATCCGAATAAAAAAGAGGCTGTTAGCCTCTACACCAGTCATGCAATCCCCAGAGCTCCGTGGACCAGTCATAATTATACTGAAGCCTGTGTTGGAGACACAGCTCATCACTTCTCAGGGCCAAAGCGTGGAAAGGACCCTCAGCCACACACCAGTTCCTGCATCCCACCCCCATCCACCAGAATCACTCTGGAATATGGGCTGGGAATGTACAGCACCACGAACTGCAAGCCAAGTAGATGGCCCACAGTGTGCCGCGTGCTAGGCACTAGAGCCATGAAGAGGAAGGAGAGAAAACACACCCCATAGGGTGGCCCTCACACCTCCATATTTTTGGATTTCAGTTCACATTTCAATTTGGTAGATTATTTACTAAGCAAGTGAAATGTATGAAAGAAAAGAGAAAATGATTTCTTTAGAAATAATTTTAAAAATTATCAGGAAGATTTTTGTTTAAATTTTTTTTTTTTGCTCAAATTCGCAGTTCACCTATCTTCTTTATTTTTGATTGAAACGTTTTCACTGGGTGCCAATATGTTCTCATTTGTTTATTTCTACAGTAACTCTTTTTCTCCCCACTTCTGAGTTTCTTTTGTTTATTAATGTGATCATTAACTAATAATTACCCAATTTTCAGTATTTGTAGCTAATTAAAAACATATTTAAATGCCGATCAGTCATCTATGCAACATGAACTGATTACTGTTCTATGGACATGCTACAGTTAAATAAAATATTTTGTGTCATTCTGACTTCACAACCTTATGTAGACAAATGAACAACTTCAAAATCAATTTTTCAAAGTACTGACAAGTCTTGAGGTCATCCGTTCATTAATTTTGAGTTCCAGCCCCACTTCAACCCAGTGATCTACCAACCATGATGCCCCCAGAGACCTAGAGGGTGACCCTTCCTGTATCTCTCCAGCAGTTCACCCATGGTCAGGCACTTAATAAAGGCCATGAGGGTCTTCTGTTATTAATTAAATGAGATCTTCGAGAAGTTATAAGTTGCCAGAGGAAGGCTTCAGTATTCACTGGGACAGAAATAAAGAGTGGCAGATGGTTTCAGTGATACCGACTGATGGTAATTTATAGCTGTTAAAAATCACAGCTGTATCATTTAAAAAAAAAAAAAGAAAAACCATCTTGTGCTTTCACAGAAACTCTCCTACAGTGGTCACAGTTAAATAATCCAGAGAAACAGCGCTCATTAAGGAAGATTACAGAGAGTGAAACCAATTGTTTATTTCTATTTGGAGTGCTGTAGACAGCTAGATTCATTTAGAAGAATTCTCTCTGTACCTATGTGAAACTCAAACATGGACTTCTGGCTGAGGCTGTAGCTGTAGTGGTGGAGTGCTTTGCCTAGCGTGTGCAAGGTCCAGAGTTCAAGCACCAAATGAAAAGAACAACAAATGATTGAAAGTTAGTGGTCCATTAGGAACCAAAGAGTTAAGATTTAGAAACCTTATTCATGTTTACTAATTTGATATTTTGTACTGAGTAGTCTTATAAATTTTAAATTTAGCTTGGGGCAGTAGTGCACATCTGTAATCCCAGCAACTCTGGAGGCTGAGAAAAGATAATCACAAGTTTGAGATCAGCCTCAGCAACTTAGCAAGACCCTCAGAAACTTAGTGAGACCCTGTCTCAAAATAAAAGGTAAAAAGAGCTGGGGATGAGGCTCAATGGTAAGGCACCCCTGGGTTAGATCCCCATTACCAATAAATAGATAAATGTAAAATCTCATAATTTAATTTCAGATGTATTTTATTTGCTTTTTAATTTTATTTGCTTATATTGAGGATATAAAATGTTTCTAATACATTTTTATAAGTAAATATTAGAAGACTAAATTATATTTTGGAATAAATCTTTATAAAGTTTAGAAGAATTTTTCTAGTCTACTTGTTCCGTAAATTTACTTTATTTTGAAGGTTCAAATTTCCCCATGTCGAAGTTTTTGAAAGCAGGAATGCATTCGTGGGGTTGACAGCATTCCTCTTTTGTTTTTTAGTTTTTAGTTGTAGGTGTGTACACGATACCTTTATTTTATTCATTTATTTTTATGTGGTGCTGAGGATCAAACCCCGTGCCTCACACGTGCTAGGCAAGTGCTCTACCACTGAGCCCCAGCCCAACTGCATTCCTCCTGCATGCGAATTATCGCTTATGCTCAACCATGAAGTGACTGTACTTCTGCTAGTCGTTTGAATTATTTGAGGCATCAAGACACCCCAAACTTGCAACCTGAAGACTAATTTATCAGAAGGATCTTGAAATTCCTATTTTATGTGGATTTATTCATTTATCAATGGTCATCACTTTAAGACATTTTACCTGGTATTTTTCGGACAGGAATCAGTGTAGAGCTGCTTCATATTTACCTGAGCAGCTGTTAAAATCATGGACATGACTGTGGAAATCCTGATTTGGTCATCTTAAGCATTAAGAACTCACTCCACCCCCCACCCTCAGATGATTCTGGGGAGCAACAATTAGGAGTAACAGTTAGGACCTAGAGTGCTGAAGAGTCATCAAAGAGGTGGTTAAAATGCAGATTTCTGGGCCAAAAATGGTTCCAGGTCTCTAAAGACCTGGGTAAGGCAGACACAGGTGGGTTCTTGGACAATAGACTAAGGGGCTCACCTGCTCATCACAGGAGCAAGCATTTCCCAAATGCTGGGTGCAGAAAATGTGGGATACACAGTGGGATGGTGGACAGGACCTGGGTTCTGGACTGTCCCTTCTTCTACCACCTAGTAGTTGACGCTGTGAGACATAAGCCCAGTCCTCACCTACCTAAGGTTCAACTCACTACTTGTTGTGAAAAAAGTTAAAGGAAGTAACAAAGCATTTTAATAAACATTCCTCCTCACATCGTTAATATAGGACTATTTTAAGTCTTTGAGATTGGGTTAGGTTTTATAATATTTTCAGACTATGGCAAAGGTCATAGAGATTGAAAAAGAAAATGAAATGAGTTAATAGAAGAGAGAAATAATTTCCCAAAGGGAGGTTTGTGGAAGTCTCTAGTGGAGGAAAAAGTGTGTGTTCCAAGCTCGACCTCAAACATGACTCCTAGGGAGAAAGATGACGCAGAGGTCCTGGAATGTCAAACTGTCACCTGTGCTGGGGACATGGTATACTGACAGGATGGTAGAGGACAGTGGCGTATAAACTGGGAAAGGCAGAGTGGAGTCCTGTTATACAGGGCTTTTATGAGACTGGGGCCTTCCACGGTATTGTGTGTGTGTGTGTGTGTGTGTGTGTGTGTGTGTGTACTGCTGATGGTGCAGGTGGAGGATCTTTGGAAAGAGAAAACCCTGCTGAAGTTCCGGTGGAAACCCTGCAGTAGGTTTGATTTTGGTGCACTCTTTCTGTTATAAACACATCGATGGTGGAAAAACAAAAAGAGAGGCAGTGAGACCGAGCCAGGCTCAGCTTCAAAATCTCTGTCAAAAACAGCACAGCAATGCAGAGCAGTGGCAAGGACTTCAAATACGGGCCACGGTGGCTGGAGCCCACCTTCTGAGGGCTGATGGGGCCCAAAGGGCTATGCATCCAGCAGAGCCCAGCACTGGACTCAGGAAGGGAGTCTATGTCTGTGTCTTTTGTAAAAGGATGGCAGCAGGCTCTGAGCTAGGAACAAAGGCAGGTTATACAGTGTCTGCGTGACGGGATCTGAAACTTCATCCCTGATCCCACCACCGTGCAGAAGGCAAATCGCCACTAAAAGACTTGGCTCTGAACTCAGGATCTCATGGAGCTGGAAGGAAACAGACACAGAAAAGCACCAGGAGGAGGAGTGAGCACAAAGTGGGCAGGATAGCAAAAACAAGAGGAAGAGAAACAGCAGCTGATACAAATCTGACTCAAAAGGAGCCAGCAAAGTGTACCCTGAAAGCCAGGAAGATGAACACGGCTAAGTAAGAAGACAAGAACACTGAAGTCACCGATTCACTCCAGGACAAAGTGTTTCTAGGGAAGAGTCAAAACCAGTTTGTTTACCATGTGCGAGAGAGAAAGGAAGCAAGATTATAAAATGGTATGTATGTATGTATGTATATATATATATATATATATATATATATATATATATATATATTAAAAACAAAGATAAACGATGAAGCAAAAGAGGCAAAAACTAAGCATGAGTATGTACAAATGAAAAAAAAAAACTAAGCATGAGTATGTACAAATGAACCTATGAGAAATCTTGAAAATAAAAAAATACTCAGGGAGGCTGAGGCAGGAGGATCGTGAATTCAAAGCCAGCCTCAGCAAAAAGTGAGGCACTAAGCAACTCAGTGAGACCCTGTCTCTAAATAAAATACAAAATAGGACTGGGGATGTGGCTCAGGTGTAAAGTGTCCCTGAGTTCAATCCCTGGTACCCCCCCCCACCCAAAATAATCAAAGAAAAAAATGTAATTGATGGGACATATGCGAGGCTAGATGAGAGAATAGAAGATGCGAGTACAAAAAGAAGCACAATGAGCTAAACTGTGTGTGTGTGTGTGTGTGGGGAGTTATAAAAATGAGAGATACAGAAGACAGATTAAAGATTTTAATACACACTTTGCAGGAATTACAGTGATGTGCATAGAAATCATATATAAAAAGAAAATAATAGAAATTTTAAATATCCTCTTATTGGCTGCCCCTTCAGGTATAAATCTATACTTAGACACTTTGCAGTGAAAATATAAGCTATAAGCAACCAGGAGAAGGTCTGAAGAGCCTACCAAGGAGATAAAGGTGGTAGATCTCCAACAGTCTTCCCAAGTGTGAGAGAATGTGTTGTCAACCTAGATTTTTATAGCCAACTAAATTAGCACCCAAGATGAAGCCATATGTAAAACATTTTCATATGTACAAAGACCAGCAAGATTTAATCAGTGAATAGATCAAATCGACCTATTAAAAAACAAATCATAAACATGTGTCTGTCATAGGAACCATCAAATGCATTCTAAGGCAATTATCCAGGAAAAATGAAAATGTACATTCACACGAACACCTGTATGTGAGATTCACAGCAGCTCCTAACTGCAGATAACCCAGATGTCTTCTTTTTTTCTTTTAACACCTTTATTTTATCTATTCATTTTTTAATGTGGTGCTAAGGATTGAACCCAGAGCCTCCCACATGCTAGGTGAGTGCTCTACCGCTGAGCCACAATCCCAGCCCCACCCAAATGTCTTTCAACAGGTGAATAAACTGTACCACACCCACACCATGGGATACTAAACATAAAAAGGATCAAACTATTCGTATAATTATGAATGGATTTTGAGAGAATATTGCTGAGTGAAAAAAAAAAGTCAATTCCCAAAGTTCACAAGCCCCATAATTATATTTAAATAGCATTCTTGGAATAAACAAATTATAGAGATGGAGAATAACTTGACTGACAAAGGTGAAGAATGGGAGGTACGAGAGGCTGTCAGGGATAGCATAAAGGAATCCTGTAATCTCTGTAAAAAAGAACTGTGTTGGTGGTTACGGACAAACAAGTAATAAAGCTACAGAAATGACACGCTCATGCGCACACACACACACACACACACACACATGTAAAACTAATGAAATACTCAGACTTATTAAATGTATAAGCCCATTTGACTGCATCAATGTCACTTTCCTGGTTTATTCATCAATAATTGTTATGTAAGATGTTTCCACAGGGTTAGGGTTAGGGTTAGGGTTAGGGTTAGGGACCTCCCTCTGTGATTTTTTTTTTCCTGCAAATCTATAATGACCACAAAATTAAATTTTAAGGAGATTACAGAATGAATTCACAAAAAGCAAAACAAAATACGTCACGTGCTGCTGATCAGAAACCTACCACACCACAGAAACACAGGAAAACCCATGATAGCAACTAACCACTTGAAAACAAGAGATGAAGAAAGCAATATTAATTTAAAAAATCTGATAAAACTTCAAATATCATATGAAGTAGATTTTAAGATAAAAGTACAAAGCAGGAAAAAAAAGCGAATTATGAGAAGAAATAATCTAGCAAGAAAGGTGTAGCAAAGCTGTCCAGAATGACTACGAGAGAATACAAGTTGGCACCTCACAAATAGAGACTGAATCCCACGTGTCATGTTTACACAAATTAACTAAAGATCACATTACAAAGGAAGCCTCAGTAATATGTGCAATCTCATAATGCAGTCAACTTACAACCTCCAAATGAAAAGACAGTTAAAATCCCTATTCGTTTGGAACTTTAAAACATTATTAAATACATTGTAAGTCATGAATTTCAAAAGCAAAACAGAATATAACAGAGATCTCAAGATATCTGAGGCTGACTACAGTGGCCACCACACAGGGCCACTCAGGTTGTGGACTGCTCAGCTGTGAGTGGTGCCCCCTGGAGTTCTGTGCAGTGACCTGCTTAACCTTGCAGCACCCTGAGGGTCGCAGGGTCCCACACCAAAACTTTTCCAGCTACAACTATTGCTATGCCAAGAGGCAATTTTGTAACCCTTGAAAAAGTAACTTAAATGTATGGCTGAAAATGGATCCACAGAATGTTCAACTCAAGAAGCTAGAATGAGAACAAGCCAACGAAGAAGAGAATTTATTGAAATAGAAGGCAAAATAAATAAATAAATAAATAGATAGATAAATAAATAAATAAACCCACCCCCAAAAAACCCAATTGTTGGATCTCAAAGATTAACAGTATTTCTCTCCCCCCCCCATCTTCTCTTTCTTTCTTTCCTCCCTACCCACCTCTCATGCTAAGAAAATAAAACCTTTCATATGGAGCTGTAAGATGTTAGAATTATTCCCACTGAATGCTGGAGTGAGGCAGGAGTGCCTATTGTTAGTTTCAAATCAACAAGAGAAGCAAATAGGAGGGTCAAAGGATAAATCTGTATTTATTTTCAGGCTATAACTGTTTATATGGAAAGTCTGATGCAAACTATAGAAAAGCCATTTCATACGTTAAGGAAATTCAGCAGGTTTGTTAAGGCACAAGTTCAACATAAAAATATTCAGTTATATGATTAATAAGAAATTAGAAAACATTATAGAAAAAGTTTGCATTGCAGCAACAAACTATATAAAATAGCAAGGGGAAAAAAAAACATCAGTAACAGATGATGTCTAATACCTCTGTGGAGAAAATGACATGGCAGTCCTGAAGAACATCAAGCTACTCCTGATGAAAGAAAAGATAAACTATGTTCATGAACCAGAAGAACTCAATTCTGTGATGAAAATAACATTCTCCAAATCAATCTCTAAATACTGTGCAATGTAACACAAAATCCCAACGTGGTTCCTTGGGGGATGACAACAAGCCAAACCTAAATGTATATGAAAAAATCAGAAGCCTAAGAATAATTAAGACGATTTTGAAATAAAAGGTGGATGGACTGATTAACCAGATATCAAGATTTATTTTAAGAACACTTAAAAATGTGTGAGATTTACCTGAAATAAGCAATGAAATACGACAGAAAGTCTAGAAAGAGATCTGTGATGTACAGATCTTGAGCATATAAAAGAAGTGACGTTAGAAATGGTGGGAAAGGCAAGGTACTGCCTGAGAGTGTTGGACAACTGACTACCTGCAAGGAAAATAAAATAAGAACTGGGTATTCTTCTTACACCACACACAAAAATAAATTTTGGGCTTCTTAAAGATCTAAATACCGAAAGTAAGGTTTTAATATGTATTTCATGACCTTAAAGGTTGGGAAGGATTTTCTAAAGAAGATATAAAAAGAAAAAAATCATCTAGAAAAATATTGATGAATATATGGCTACTTCTACTAAAGAAAAAAATGAAGGAAAAAAAGCCAATGCACACTTTTAATCTCAGTGGCTCACGAGGCTGAAGCAGGAGGATTGCAAGCAGGAGGCTAGCCTCAGCAACTTAGCTAGGCCCTAAGCAACTGTTTCAAAATAAATAAAAATAAGGGGTCTGGGGTTGTGGCTCAGTGGTAGAGCGCTTGCCTAGAACGTGAGAGGCCCTGAGTTCGAACCTCAGCACCACATAAAAATAAATAAAATAAATAAAGTAAAGGTATTGTGTCCAACTACAACTAAAAAAAATTTTTTTAAAGGGCTGGGAATATGGCTCAGTGGTTGAGAACTCCTGGGTTTAACCCCCACTACCACCCCCACCCTTCTCAAAAAAAAAAAAAAGGAAAGATAAGAGAAACCAAATTATTTTTCCATCCACCACCCATCCCTCTATGAAACAGGGACCTTCAAATCAGTAAGAAAAGACATGTAACACAGTTGACAAAGGGTGTGAACAGATACTTCAAGAAAACAAAAAGACCAATCTTGTTGGTAATCAGAATACAAAATAAAAAGAATAATCACGTCTATTGAATCATAGTCTTATAGCTCAGTGGGAGAGCACTTGGCTAGCACATGTGCAAGCCCTGGGTTCAATTCCTCGGAATAATAATAATAAAAAGTTAAATTATAGTCTTGGTGGTATTATGGAGAAATAGAAGCTCTCATTTACTGTGGATGGGAATAATTCAGTACAGCCATTTTGAAGAACAATTTGTAAACTTCTAGAATTGAGACTAGTTGCTCAAAAATATATTTCAGAAAGACACAGAGAAAAATGTTCCTTTAATATTGCTGGTAATAAATATCCATTGACTGGAGACTGAATCGATAAATTGTGGGGTTCAGTATATAATGAAGTAGTAGGGGTCAGTGAAAATAATGACCCAGATCCTGGATTTCTTAAGGATTCCAGAGCTACATGAATCAAAATAGAAATCTGGAAAACATAACATGGAGCAACAAGGGCAAATTAAGATGTTTTGAAATCCTAAAAGCCTTATTCTTTTGTAAGACAAGAATAAGTTTCTGCAGCTACCTCTTTGAGAGAGGAATTTCCTTGAAGTTATAATTAGAAATGATACTGTTACAGTATTCGCCCGCCCCAGTCCCTTTTGATATGGGCTGCTCTGGACAATTGCCAGCACATGTGGTTATCCAATTTGTCCCATAATTTCTCGTGGCCAATAACAACGTTAAAAAAAATTTGTTTTAGAAGAAATTGCTAATTAGTTAAACTCTGACTCTAAGTATCAAGAACATAGAAGGACTTATGAGGAAACTTTTATTTTAGTATTCTTGAAAACATACACAAGTACATGTTTTAATCTTTGTTCCCTCTTCTCCTCTATTGAATCCCAATCTTTTGGGGAATGAAGATGGCAATATTGGAAAAGGGAGAATCTGCTAATAATGCAAACTTGAAACCTCTGATCAACATCAGATAACATTCACAATAAAGATTTGCAAGAGTACAGGAATTTAGATACCAGTTGCTTCTTCTCATTGCAAAGTAAATCTGCAGAGATAGTGTAAAGGACAAGTATACCATACTTTCTGCAGTGCCTCTGGGTTTGTACTGATAAAACTTTTAATCCCACTCCTAAAATGGGCAAACAGAGAGCAGCTCAGCTGAAATCACAGTTGTTAGTCCTGAGCAAGATGTTAGGGAAGGAAAAATTGTTCCCAGTTTAACAAGGAAGGATTGGTACTCAGTCCTTGTACATTCCAGTGGTAAGAGCTAGGAAGGACCAGATTTCCCTCAGCCTCCTGATGGGTCTAACCAGAAAGGGTAACCATCCTCACAAATGACAAACATTAGTACAGTGCCTTACAGTTTATAAACTTCAGAGATAAACCAGAAAAGTAGTGAGTAGTAGAGAAAATCTGGCCTTTGGTGTTTGAACTGTGAAAATCTCAGCTCTACTACTTAATAGTTGGGTAATTTTGTGTACTTCGCCTCTCTGATTGTAAAGCAAGAATAGCCAATGACACCTGTCTCCTTTGGTTTACTGTGAGGGTTGGAAAAAATATGTTTAAGGTACTCTGTTCACAGAAAACAGTATCATGTAGCTATTAAAACTAAACATGCTAGCTAAGCAAGTGTTACTTTTTAATATGAACTATAGTCCAGGCATGAGGTTAAGTGCTAGGAATACAGAACAAAAAGCTGGCAATCTAGCTGGGGAAACCTATGAAAGAATTACAAAATACTCTAATCAGTAGAGACGTGTGTAAGAAGCAGTGTGACCTTCGAGGAAGGAGTGAGAGTGTCTATAACATTAGGGACTCTTATACTGGAACATGAAAGATGAACTTCACATAAACATCCAGCAAAGTAGGTACTGGCATTTGTGAAAACAAGGCTTATGGTGGACTTCCATAGGGTTAGTAAGTGGGGCTACTGCTGACAGAAGCCATGTAATGCCCATTCCCCTGCTTCTAGGTAGAAGGACCCTGGACGTTGACTCCAAAGTCCACAACTTTAAAAACTGAAATTATTTTAGAACATGCAGAAGTTTTTAATTTTAATATCTACTCCTTATTCTCCCACTCTACTTAATTCCTTGAGTTTGAGGATTGCAAGGTGAGAGGAGAAGCTGCTGAAATTACTATTATACAGTTATTATGAATAATCAATATTAATAGGGCATTGTCTCATTTTGGATCATTTTCTTCTAGCATTATGAAAAAACAAAGTTCTAGAAGGTTTCAGTTCTCAAATTCCAACAATTTCTTTCAAATGAGTAATAGTTCCAAGAGACATAGGCCTCTCTAGGTCAAATCCATGGGAACCCTCAGCGTTTTGGCTATGTGGCCTTGGGCATGTTCCTCATGCATGTTCTGTAGAACAACTAAAACTTTTAATGCTATGATATATGCAAAGGAAAATGTGAGACGTAGAATACTTTGCAAATAAAAAAGTTTGAGCCAGGTATGGTGGGTGGCACATGCTTATAATCCTGATGACTTTGTAGGCTGAGGCAAGAAGTTGCCAGTCTAAGTAATGTAGACCCTGTTTCAAAATAATAAATAAAAGGGCTCTGGAGGCAGATCAGTAGTAAAGCATTTCTGGTACACCACAAAACAAACAAACAAACAAACAAAAAAAAAAAACTCCTACACAGAAAGCTAAATATTGGGTAAGGAAGTAGAGGGATGGGGAATGGAGAGTTACTATTTTATGGGCACAGAATTTTAGTTTTGGAAGACGAAAGAAGTTAGATATCCATTGGGGTTGGTTGTACAACAACTGGTATGTACTTAACTGTAATAAAATTGTATATTTCATGTTACATAGATTTTGCCACAAGAAAGAGAAATAAAAAGGTCTACATAGATTTTAGCAATATCTAAGAATACTTATTTTTCTCTTAGGGATAAATAGTGAAAGACAGGATTGTTTCAGATGTCCTGTCAGTGGACATATATATAAAAACTAAGATGGGATAAAACGATACACAACTATGATGTGGTCATTTTCCCCAGGGATATAGACAGAAATATCCAGATGTGAGCTCTGGCATTATCACACTGACGTTTATTGATGGTTCAGAGTTTAATGTACCTATGCAAAGCTGGAGAGTAAAAAGCTGGGTGAATTTTACTAAGGTAATGCTGCTGTCTTTCAAAACTCAGGGTCACACAATTGAGCACCCACAGTAGAGCCCCAATGTAGTAAAAATGTAATGTGTCTTCTAATCTTTTCTGAGAAATCGGTTTCACACATCACAATGATGAATTTTTTAGATTTAGTTAAAAAGGACAACCAAGAAATATGAAGATCTAATTTTTTGACCCCAAATAATGCAAAAGCACTATTTCCATAATTACTTTAATCTATATCTGTGCTCCTTTCCTACACAAAGAGTCTAGTAACTTAAGTTCAAATTCAAATTCTGCCTCTATGTGACTGTGTACAAAGTCACTTAACTTCTGTTAGCCTCAATTTTGTGATGTAGAAATGAGAGGTGCAGGCGACACTGCAGGTTCTTGACACATCAGGTTCTCTTCTAGGCTAATATTCTAGAATTGGGTCTTTCTAGAGCTGGGGATGAAGTTGCTGTTCAAAATCTGAGTTGGGAATAGTGCCCTGGTGAGGCTCCAGGAAGGAGGTGACCACACACACGGTTTTCCCAACTCTCTTTTCATGTCTCTGATAGCTCTGAGATTTGTGTAACATGGGGATCCACAAGTGGCTTCTCACTGATAAAATATCACTAAAGGGAATATATGTGCATGGAACATACATTGCTTCAGAGGAAAGAAGAAAGAGAAAGGCAGTGAAAAGGTGCACACAATGTTGCTGGTGGCAGGTCGTGTTCTGGACTATTCTCTTGGTGCACAGTGCCTTATTCAGAACACTGCCTGCAGGGTCCAAAGAGCAGTTCTTATCAAACAGAGGAGTTTTTTCCTGTTGGACAGGCTGTGTTACCAATCCCTATGCTGCCCAATACAATGGTTTTGCATAGTAGGTGTTCAATATGTTTTGTGCAATTGAACGTTTCAAGATGACAAAAGGCCTCTTACTTTCATATTTGTACTTGTTACCTGCATTAGATGGTTCTGTTTGGAATTTAACCCTCTTAACCAAACACAGGCAGAAACCAAGATTGGACCAATGAATTGGGAGGAAGGTTTCACAAATGACTCAGAGACAGATTTGCTCCATTCTAGAAGAGACCTGAAACTTCGGGTTAAACAGAGGTCACTGGTGTGCAAGACCTGAGCTGGCCATGTCACCCACTGGCCTCTGCTGCACAGCACTAAGACAGGCATTTTGTTCTGAGATGTTAACAGTGCAGTTGGCACAGCTAAAGCAAGGAGAAATGTCAACCAGAGCAAATGACACCCTCACTTCCTTTCCATTCTGGTACTTCTTGACCTGATGGGCCAATATGTCTCTGAAAAATCATCTCACTAAACAGCAGCAGTTAGCAAAGTGACAGTATTAGTATTAATAACTAAAATATAATAAATATTTTTAGACATAAGCTATTCAGAAATATGCTTAAATAAATGCTATTTAGGCAATTATATTCTTGTGCCAGCAGATAACAAATGATAATCACTTCTTCCATGGCTGTAAATACGTATTGATTATGTTCAAACTTAGAACTCCAAAATGAATTATATCTGGTCATTGCTAAACTGCTTTGCTCACTGAAAGAAAAAAAGAAATCCACACAACACCTATTATACTGCATTTAATTAAGACAAGCATCAACTTTATGTGCCATTATTTGCTTCTGCCAAATCTCTATGGTGTAAATATTGAACAGAGGCATCTCTTGAATGCTAATCAATCCTCTCTGAATTTCAAATGATTACATCAATTTTAGGGAATGCTTATTTGCCAGCACTGCGCTCAGACCAGCAAGGCATTAGTATAAAGATATGCGTGGTGGCTTGACAAGTGTCAAGTGAGTGTTTTTCTAAATTAGAATATCACAAATGAAAAGGTAAAAACTGAGGCTGCATGCTAATTGTCAGACAAACCCCCAGGATGTTTCTTTTGCTTATCTGACTTCATGAGGAACCACTGAAGCAAAGCCCTGGGGTCAAGATGTGAGGCGTATACACAGTATCACCAGACTCTGTAAGCCAGTCCCGGGCAGTGGGTGTGTGCATGCGTGTGGGCTAAATTTGGAGCAAGGCTGAAACAAAGCAAGCCCTGTGCCCGGCCTCAGGAAGGAGGGTTACCATGAAATGGGAAGATTGGGGTTTGTTGTTGCAAGACCACCTTTTATCAGGTTCAAGAATTTTTTGACATGTAGATTGTCCCTCTTGTCTCAGGATAACGTTAATATTCAGATATAAATTATGATGCACAAATAGAAGAGCTTACTAGTTTTAAATTCCTCAGAATCTTTTACGGCTTTTCTGGAGCAAGGCAGTCCACCAAGGTGTGAGAACAGAATTCCTCCTTTACTTTTTCTAGACATGCTGTATTTATAGCAGGTGACAACCTCTTTTAATAACTGGATTTGATGTTGTGAAAAAGCAATCTTCTCTCTGTTTCTGTGACTTTCCTTAGACTCAGAAAGACCTCTAGTTTGATGGGGCAGGGGGAACACCAAAAAATAAACAAAAAACAAACAAAAACAACTCCCACAAACTGAACAAGTTGCAAGACTTATAATTAGTGTGCATTCCTTCTCCAAAGTCATGGCTAGGATATTTTCAGGCCACTGCTGAAGTGCTAAGGAGAGGAGGCTCCTGGACTGCATCCCCACATGCAGTGCCCCCAGGGATTACTGCCTAGGAAGGACAGAATGCAGGGTTCCGAAGCATGGCCCAGGCCAGAACCACCCCACAAATGGTCCATCCTCTGCACAAAAGGTAGCAGAAAACCCTCTTGATGACCAACACTCTGATGCTTCATTGACATCTGGTCTAGGATTAGGAGATGGAATTGCAGCTCAAACTACAAGTTTGGGCTTCAATGTCCCGCTATCAGGGCATCCTTCTGAGGGGTAGCAAAACACTGAGCAGATTGGATAAGAAGCTGTGCACAGTGAAGTGTTTTCTTCTCAAAGGAGAGCACACACCAGCTTGTCTAGTCTAGCAAAAGGGACGGGTCCTCCCTTAAAGACAAGAATCACAGCAGGCAAGGGGCTCTGCATGGTTTTCCAGGATATGTTAAATAGGAATCTTTTGTATGGAACACTTCATGATTTTGAAGCTTACTATTTCTACAAGTCCCTGTTGCCTCTTGTTAAGTGAGATGGGGGATCAATAGTCTCTCTGCAATTCTTTGCCCATTTACAATACCTTGACTTTGCAAATGAAGCATGCATATATACATGCTTTTATATATAGTCTTGACAGTGATGAGATTCCTATACATGACAGCTTGTGCTGGAGTCTTCAATCTGCCCAGAGGCCCTGACTGAGGTGGGCACCTGTTGGTATCCTGCTTCACCAACTGCTCTGTGGAAATTTTCAGCAGTGAACCTTCACTGTGTCTGCTACTGAAAGCCAGAGGACGAATGTATACTGTGGTAAAGGAGAGAACAAAAACTAGATTTTTAATTTTAAATGTTAAAAAAGAAAAATTACTAAACAAAACTCAAAGAAGGAAAAAAAAAAAAAAGACATCTACCAGAAAATAAAGGCTATTTGAAACCTGACCAGTGCAGATAAATTTTCTCATGCCAAAGGCTACATCAACCACATTGTTCAACTAGTAAAGATGGTACAATTTTATTTACTGTTAACAATGTCAACATCATAATACATGAGCAGATTATGATCAAACCCTTAGGGAAATAGAAGGCTCTTATACATGAGCCCAGAATCCACAAATTCACTCACCTGCCTACATCCCATCCTTTCCTAAGGAACTTCATCCACATGAATCTGATAGAGATATGTTTAGCTATACTTTTTCTTTATTTCCCCCAACTTCTTTGAGTTCTATTTAGTAATTTTTCTTCTTTGACATTTAAAATAAAAAATCTCTCCTTTACCATATAGCCATGCCCTCCAAAAGGGAAGATTATAACCAAAAAGCTAACCTTGTTCAAAAAATTTAAATGGATGCTAAAATAGACATATAAGTAATGAGAACTTATGAACATTTTGCTTTCTTAAGGGCTGCTGATTGGTCCAAAGAAATATCAACCCTAAGAGGCAACAATAATAGAAGAAAGAAGTCTTGGGAGACTTTAAGGCAAGAGATTTCTAACAAGCACACTGATGTGTGAAATCAAGAATTCACACAGAGATAAAAACAAACAAAAACTATGATATATTTAGAAACCAAGGGAATTCAAAGCTGTGTAGTAATTATGCTCAGCCCTCTTATCCAAGGGTAACACATCTCCTGGGCATGGAGGAACTGCATCTGTATTGAACATTTATATACTTTTCTCCTGTCATTACTCCCTAAATGACACATTATCGAAACTATTTACTAATACAAATAATTGACATTGTGTTAGGTATTTTAAGTAATCTAGGAATGGGTTAAAGTATCCTGGCCCTTATGGTTAGGTTATATACTACTCCATGTTATACAGGGAATTTAAGCATCTTTAGCTTTTGGTATGGGGCAGGTAGTACTGACACCAATTCCTGCCCAGGATATAGAGGACTTGTTATGCTTTTACCTACTTGTTATGCTTTTACCCAAAAAGTGGTTTTCTTTTTGGTCCACATTCTTCAGATGATCATCCTGATTTCCTGCATCATTTTGCTCATATAAATGGCGCCTTAGTAAGTATGTAGTATTTTTAAAGTATTGGTGAGTTTGATGTCTCTGAAGAGGACACTGTGTAGGAGCAGAGAAATGCTGGGGACACTTGCAGTTGTTGGTTCTAGACCTGACTGAGGCTAAAATGTTGAGTAAAACCATCTGGTTTTGTTTGTTCAGCTACAGAATCAGTGAGAGTCTCATATGTCCCTTCTGTCTATCAGGGAGAAACTGAATGATTTACTTACATGAAGATATTTTATTGTTAACACTTTTGAAGGACAGGGCACTTCCTTCTATGGCTCATTTGGATATCTGACACGCCTAATGCCACAGTTTCAAATAGGACCTACATGAGAATCATTAGTGATTAATTTCATTTATTGTTTTGTTTATAAACAAAAAAGACTTCCTAATTTCCATTTGCCTTATAATAACCCCCTTTGTAATGTGAACACTTATACTCTTGCTCACATAAAAAAATGCCAAATCCTCTAATATTTATACATGGGATCTATTTTCGAGTGTTCCTCTCTTGAAATTTTGTTTTATTTTTTTTACTATTTTTGTGTTTCCCATTATAATTTTTTTTTAACCTGGAAGTTGGGAGGAAAAGCATACATTCATTCACGACTGCAATAAATATTTATTAAAAACCCATATCTGTCGGGTAGTATTCAAGGAGTAAAACATACACTGTGCTCAAGGAGCTCAGAGTTTATGAATTTGATAGATAAAAGGCCTGTGCCTCACCACACAGCCCCCCTTTGTTTAGTGCTAGACTTGGGTAGTTAGAAGGAGCCATAACAGACAAGGTAAAAAATGTTCTGCTTTGCCCTTCAATACTTCATTTTTTCTCATCCCAAATATGATTTTAAAGGTTTTTTTCAAAATCTTCAGGTCCATTTTAAAACCCTTTCTAACTTGTTGATCAAGTTACACAAATACTGCTTATTCTGGAACACTGTAGCAATAGCTCGGATGCCATTACTATTTAAGATAACGGGCCTAACTCCAACAACATGGAGGTGTTGTGGTCTGAAACTAGCCCAAAACAGACCTGGGGAGGAAGCAAACAGCTCTCAGCACGGCGCTTACATTGCATGTCCAGTGATTGGTGCTCTTTGCCTATCCAGTGATTCTCCTTAGAAAGGGCTCAGGCAGCAGGAAGGTGAGGGCATCCAACAGCAGATAGCCTTTCTGCCAGGATCTTTAGAGTGGTTCTCTGAGATGAGCACAAACTGTCTTCTGTGGGACATTGGCTGGTGTCATGTGGTGGTACAATCAAAGGCCACAACCAGATTATCAAAATTTGGTATGAAGCAAAGGACTGCCATGATAAACAAAGATACGATTTTCTCCATGAGGTTTACTGGAAACAGGGCTCTTGTTAATGCCGTGGAGAAATTGTGCACTGTGCCTTGACCACCTTTCCTTAGTATGGGCTGAAAGTCTCTGGTCTTGCATTTGCTTGCCACAGAGATGCATGCCATACATAGCTACCTTTCCTCATTAACATTCTTTCTTTCCAAAGTTAGCTTTCCAAAAAGAGCTTATGAAGGAACATCTGCTCTCCTAACCTGGAGAAAGCAGAAATGACTTAATTCTGAGAAGACATTTTTTAGAGAGCCCTCTGAAAAAAGTTGTGTCAGAGAACTAACCTGCACTTGAGCTGTGACTTTTCGACTAAATTAATCTCCTATTATCAATCACAAATATTTTGGTAAAGGCTTTGCTGAGTTTAAATAAGTTTATTTATTCATGTATCATATCAGTAAATATTTTTTAGGTCCTTCTATGTACCAAGGAATGTTCTAGAAACCTGGTGTACAAGGAAAACATGAAGGACAATTTCTAACCTCAGTGGGACCTCAGTCTAAAGCAATGGAGCACAGAAACATTTACAAAGCAAAACAGACCCTTTTAGTAGCAAAGAGACTTGAAGTAAATATTACCCAGTTTTGAGGTTTGGTAAATACCCTCGAAGAGAATAACAGTCTCTGTAATGCTGCTAAACATAAAAAGTGCTTTAAAAAGTATTTCAAAGAGAATAGTTTACAACAATTCAAGGATACTCTCTAAGGGAAATAGGATATCATACGTTTCTATTTCTTTCTTTTTGCCACCTGGGATACAACAAAAGTCCAGCCACTGGATCTCCAGGCTAGGTGACTCTATAGGCCAGACTAACAACTTAGTTGACAATTCTGGGCACTTATTGCTTTGAGGACCCAAGCCATATTAATATTCCTGATGGGCTTCAACATGTAATGACATTGTTCAGGATACCACAGGTAAAAACCAAGTGACTGCTTTCCATTTCTGTCCTTGTCTTGGGAAGGTAATATTTCATAGGATTTCTACTCATCTAAAATGCATCCATGATACCGAGGCTCGTGAACACCTATACTTACTCTGTTGGATTTATTTCTACACTGATGGGTGACAGACAGTTAATTTACTTTCATCATTCACTTTGACTCCTTGTTAGAAGAAGGTGGTAGTATGAACATTAAAATTTTTTTATTTTGGCTTCTCTTGGATCATCAATTTTAACTGGCCAACTTAGAATATTTCCTTTTCTGCCAAGTTATCAATGGGTGCAAAATTTATTATCTCATAGTTTGGCAACAAAATAGGGTAACTTAGCAATATTTTAAGAATGTATTACAACTATGAACAGCTACTGATTCTTGGGACTAAACACCCAGAAATTCAAGACTTACCTAGTCCTCTTTCTTTAAACTCTGTCATGACCTCTGACAACTTATAACTGGTTTATACCCGTGATCTCCTTTCCACCCCCGGGGGTAAAACCACCTCTTTCCACATGGCTATAAGAAAATCAAATCAACCCAAACTACCCACCTCACCCCTGTTTTAAGAGCTCTGCATTGCTTCCCAGTTGCCTACAGAATAAAAGCCATGACACCTACTTTTGCTGACACTATACCCCAGTGGCTACCTCAATGTCTGGCACATGGATACGGTTCAATGGGAATTTGCTGAATGTGTCTGGAGTCTGCTCTTCTGTGCCAGTCTCTGGCTTACCTCTCTAGCTGCATTTGCTCCTTCCTTATACCATATTCATCTGTTAATTGTTCCCCCAACTCATCTTTTTACAGCACTGGGGACTGAACTCAAGACCTTGCACAAACTAGGTGAGTGCTCTACAGCTGAGCTGCATCCCCAGCCCTGTTTAAATTTTGAGATAGGGTCTGACTAAGTTGCCCAGGCAGGCTTAGTCCTGGCTTTACAATTCTCCTGTCTTAGCCTCCCCAGTAGCTGGCATTACAGACATGCCCACTATGCCTGGCTCGCCCAACTCATGTTCTTCTCTTTCACCTTCACATTTTCAAATTGATGGTTTTTTTGGTCTTAGAACTGCACCTACTCAGGATCACATCCTATCGCTTCTCACCAAATCAATCTGGAAAAGGCTACTTCAAAATGTGATATATGTAAAACGTTGTTTTATTCAGCCATAAAGAAGAACAAAATTATGTCATTTGCAGAAAAATGGGTGAGAGAGAACATTAAGTGATATAACACACAAACTTATAAAATGTCAAGCAATATTTTTCCTCCTTATAAGTGGAAGCAAGAAAGGACAAACAAAACCAAAAGTGGGTGGGGGGCATCTCAGGAAAATCAAAGGTTGATCAATAGAGAAAAAGGACCAGGGAGACGGGGAGGGAAGGGAAAGGGAAAATACTGGGGAATGATACGGCCAACATCATGTGTAATAACGACTCTAACGCACCAATAAAGAAATGGCAAAGAAATGGCTATTTCATCTCTGACATGAGAATATTGCTGTAGCCCTCTTTCTACAGTGTCTCTGGCTTCTAATCATCCCTCCAAATCCTCATTTTTCTTCAGCAGGAAGGAAGCTCAAGGTTGAGCTGGGACTAGAACTTATCTGGCTTCAGGCTTAGGGGGCTCAAGACTTATAAGGGTTTGGAACAGCAGATACCTGGCTTTGGACTTGGACTGGGCTTTCACGTGTGACCCTATATGATTTCATTCTCAATCATAGGTAGAATAGGTGTCTGGAGGGAGGCCTGGGAATCTAAAGGCTGATTATCTATATAAGTCAATAAAGTTGAAATAAAGGTTTTCCACTCATAAATTAAAAGCCACCTGTATTTTACAATTAGTTCCACTTTTCCTCTTTCTTTAAAAATGAATTCTTGACCCAAACTCAATTTACCTCGACCTGAAACCCATACTATCCTGTCTTCCTTACACAAATTACTAGGGTTTTAGCACACTTAGCTGGTGGCTCCCTGGTGCCCTACACCGTCCCCCCTAACAGCATGCTCAAACAAGGAAGGAGGATGTGATGAGGTTCAAGAAGATAATTTGTAAGGTACACAGGTTGAGAGCCTTTTAGACCCACTCCCCATTCCCTATCGACAGGCAGAAAATATAATAATTTTGAAAAATGATTATAAGGCAAGATAAATGGGTTGAGAATAAAAGGTGGCTCATGGTTCATGTGCACATCATCAAATGTAATGCAGTTCCCCCACTAATTTTAAATACCACTGAAGTGAGAGGACTCTTTCTAAATATTTTATCACTGAGATGCCATAAGATTTCTTACTCCAGTATTACCCCAGTTTCTGTTTAATGACTGATCAAATGTACTAAAGAAAAGACTGAGATCTTGTCATAAAACTGAATAACATGGGAGATGACAGCAAGCAGACTTGTGCTATCCTCCTGACTCTCTAAAAGCTGCTCTGGGGTGACAGACGCAAACTTCCTTGACTGGAATGTTCCTCTTTATTGTGGTTAATAAAGAAACCACACAGGGTCCAGCCTTGGCATTATAAACCTTTGAATACGACATCTATAAAATTCTGTTGTCTTTTAAAATTTTCAATAACATTTCTATACGCTATATTTATCGCACTTTCCAAAATGTGAAAATGCTCTTTGCATTTTAAGTGCCGACTACATGTGAAAAATTAACTCTGGTTCCATTACTTCCAAATCTTCCTTTATTAGCAACAGTTGTGCAATGCTGTCAAGAGGCATTTTAAGAATAAAGTGCCCAATTTGGAGAGCAGACACATCTGTTTTACTTTGCAGGGTGTTTTATTGTTTTATTTCTTGGGATATGAATTCACAACTATCTTATAACTGAAGACTAAAGAAAAAACACATGTTGGTAAATCTGATTTCGGCATTTTTTTTTTCTTTCTTTTTATTGGAGGGAAGTTGCCTCCCTCAGCCGTCTGTCAGGGAAGAATAAATGGACTTGGCAAAAAGTTTATTTAAGTTGGCTTTATTAAGCCAACAAAATACAGAAATCAAGTAAGGGACAGGCAGAAAAATCTGTTCCTTTGAAGTCAATAAAAATCCATCTCCTTAATCCTTTTTTTATTCCAAGCAGTGGTGATTTTTCTCAACTGGCTCACTGAGAACCTTGATTTAGCTAATCTGTCTTGCTTAGTTATCTTTCTTCTCTAAAGCTTTCTAAAGAAGCATCTTTCCCCTTGACAACTGTCATCCTTTATGCTTGCATAGTGCAGCATCTGGTTATAAACATGCTCTCGTTAATCCTGATAGAGATTTAAAAAAAACAGGCTTTTAATTACTATCCACATGTTAGAAGAATAAAAGATGCAATAGGTAGCGAGCCAAAAGGAAAGGAACATGGGTTGCTCAACGGCAGGAAGATGGCAAAAATCTGAGACCACACATCTTTGACTTCTGTTGTGGCTTTGACTAGCATCTCTGCTCCTTTCAGTAAAGGGTGAGGAATCAAGTAGAAATATATATTTTTGTGGCTATGTATATATATTCAGGTAGGAAGATTTCATGATTTGAATGGAAAGGCATCATCTTAGTGTTAGAAAAACATATTGACTTGGCATTGGGCATCGTTGAGTGATGTTTGGTGGTTTAGTATGAGAAAAGGATTGCTTACCCAAACTAAAGAGCACCAAGAATTTCAGACACACAAACTCTCGCTGATCAAACTGTAGGGAGCGAAGTTTTGCCACTAGCTCCTGTGCGTGACTCATGAGGTTGTTGAGAGTGGCCCCGGCTTGGGATGCGATTATAGAATAGTCCACCTGCAACACAGTTTTCACGAATGTTAGGATCAGAAATACATATTTCACTTGAGATTGTTAAGCATCGTGGGTAAAATCAGACTGCAACACACACTTATACCAGAGAGGGCTTTCCCCTTGAAAGTAGCTTGAGACACGGCCTATTATCATAAAATGAATCACAATTAATCTGTTACATCTAATCGCCCTGATGAGCTTTGTAGGAAACAGGTTTTGACAGCCTGCATTTTACAAGTCTATATACCTTCTTTCTCTTATAAAGTTATATTGTCACAGAAAATATTTTAAATCAAGTTGAAAGAAAAAAAATATACTGCACATACAGCTTTCTATCTGTACACCGTGAGAATGACCAGTACATGAGGAAAATATAGGCTGACTCACACTCTCTCTGTATTATAAGATCACATTTGAACATAATCCTAGTTCAAGATTGCTTGTGGATAACAAAATAATAATAATGCTAGTAATAATAAAATCACATTTAAAGTATTCCAGCATGCTGCTTCCTTACAAGCTATGACATAAACCTGCTAGTTTCAGGTGATCACATTAGATGCCGTCAAATGAATACATCTCTCTCTCTAAACACAGCAGTGACCTTATTTGCAAGAATAATTCCCTCGTCTGGAAAACAAAACAGAAATAGCACATTCCCCGTTTCATTAAAAAGAAAAGCATGGCAAGGCACCGATCTTCATGGGGACATGGGAAGCTCCATTTATAATAAGTTAAGATGTTGGGAAGGCTGTCAGTGGAAGTGTGCTGTGCTGCTTCGTTTACAGCATAATGGGAAAGCCCAGTTGGTACCTGCAGCTCCAGTCCTTGTTTTCCTGAAGAGCTCTCAGGCAACCAGATACTCTTTTAGGTGCATTTAATATTTGCAGCAGCAGCAAATTTGTCTGGGAGGCAAGTCCTCATCTGCCACTCACCCAGAGCAGACTGTATTAAATTTTTATATTTATTGACATTTCATTACCATAATTGACTGCACTTGCTTCTCTAGGAGAAGGCACGGGGCTGCCTCCTAAGCAGGAGAACTAGTCCCTTGAGTAGAATTTGCAATTAAAAACAAGGCAGAATGGATTTTTTTTTATTGTGTAAATATGATGAGTTGAATTTTCAGGTTTAACTAGAGAATACTAGGTGTACAGAAACCTTTTTCAAGAGTGAGAAAAATTATGAGTCAGTGGAAAGATGACCCCCAAAGGTGTCAATCAGTTTATAGATAGTCAACTATGCATGAAAAAGCCACAGTTAAAGTGTGTTCTAGGAATCTCCTGCATCAACCACCAAACTGTCCTCCCGCTGTATCCATCTGTGGGCAGGCATCTGTCCTAAGAACTCCAAATGTGGGAAAGAAAAGTTCAGTACCAGGGCTGGAAGACAGGACAAGCTGTCGAACTCTATAGAGCACAGTGGGAACATTTTCCTAGTGTGCAAAGTGATGATGCCTGACAATTATTTGATTAGGTAACAATATAGGTTGAGTATCCCTCATCCAAAAATCTAAAGTCTGAAATGCTCCAAAATCTGAAACCCTTTGAATTCCAAGTGACGCCATTAATGGAAAGTGATGAGTTGCAGCCAAACCACAAAGTCACTAAAAATACTGTATAAAATAACCTTTGGGCTATGTATGTATGAAACCAATGAATTTCCTGTTTAGACGTGGGTCCTAGCCCCAAGATATCTCATTAAGAATATGCAAATTACCAGGATCTTAAAAAAAAAAAAAAATCTGAAATCTAAATGACTCCTGTTTCCAAGCATTTCAGATAAAGGATACTTAACCTGTAATAGGACTTCCACAGAGACAACTAGGCTAGATGAATCAACAGCAGGCGGAAGGCCATGAGGTGAGAGGTAGAAGAAACCTGAGACAAGACGCTACCTGGGTCAATGCTGCCCTCTAAAAACAGAGGGCTTGGGCCAATCCGACGACATCTCCATCCCCCACTCTCCTCATCTTCAACCAGGGCCATTAAGAGAGATGATGATAAGGTGCCTCTCACCTTTATGATTAGTAAGAAATCATCAGTTGGAATAATAGTACCAATTTAGGCTAAGAACTAACTGAATGCTCTGTGACAGTAGCAGAATACATACAATGTACTCTGTGTGTGTGTGTGTGTGTGTGTGTGTGTGGTGTTGTTTTGTCACTGCTAGGGATTGAACCCAGGTGTCCTACATCCTCAGCCCTTTTTGCTTTGAAGGTCTTGGTATGTTGCCCAGACTGGCCTCCAATTTATGATCCTCCTCCCTCAGCCTCAAGCATAGCTGGGATTATGGCATGTGTCAATGTGCTTGGTCAAAGTATATTTTAATAGAAATCATCATTTAAGCCCTAAACCAGGAAGACCATGTTAAATAAAGTACAAATATGTAATATGAATTAATTTTTATTGAGATGTGATTAACATGCCTGTAATCCCAGTTACTTGGGAGGCGGAGGTGGGAGTATCAAAATTCAAGGCCAGCATGGGTAACAAGGTGGGACCCTATAGGGAAAAAAAAAAAAATTGGGGCTGATGACATTTTTGACGCATGTACAGTTCCAGCAGATCTGTAATAATTAAATTCAAATACTAGAAATTCATACTTGAAAATATACTATAACTGAAAGGAATCTAAATTGTTTCTTGGGATTATATATTTAGTGAGAGACCTCTACTGAGAGGGACCTCAGGAAATCAATTGGCATACCAACAACTTTATTGCCCTACATTTATTTACATGCTAATTTGAAAGCTCAAACATGCTTATTAAATGAGGGCTCCAATAACACTTCTTTCAAGGATAATTTATCAAATTGCACAGTTCTGAAGGAGGATGGGTGATTTATCCCCAAAACGGCACAGAGATCTGCAACTTCCTTATATTTTATTACAAACATAATTATATTTTCATTGTTGAATGCAGAGTTTGTGCTCATTTCACGAGCAGCTGGCCTTGTCTTTTATGTACTTAGTAAAATTAATTTATTGCTCTCTTACATGTAATCTTTGTGCCATTAAATTCAAGGGAGATATTGAAAAAATACTCTAAACCGATGCCCCGTTGAGTAAAATTTCATTTATCATGAAGGTAGAAACAGTTTTAGCGAAATTGCTTTTAGTTCTAACCTCCAAAATTGTGATGACTTGAATGTTGTAAGATGCCTGTCATTTTAATATGATACACAACAATCAAAGATAGTAACAGTAGACATTTCCCTTAGGATGAGGTTACAGTGGCTGTTAATTAGTTACAATATGCAAATACTCAAATCTGACCCCATGTCGAACGATTCTGTTTTATGTTACATATACACGATTACACGTGTGTTTTAAAACATACTGACTGGGAAGGAATTCCTCTCATAAGATGCTAATGTTACGTATTGGTTATTGATCGGACAGTGCCGATTATTACTGGTGATCATTGCTTCCTTTTTGTCTAATAAAGTTAAATACATGCGTGATTAAAAGATGCAACTAAAATATAGTAGCAAACTTTAAGGTTAAGTAAAAAAGAACTTAGTGGGAAACAAGGAATCCTCATTTCAGTGCCAGGAGTTGTGTCCTGGACCCTCTCTGAGGCGCTATTTCAGTTACTCGAGTTCCGAATACACACAAGAGACCTGGATTCTGCCAACAATCGACAAGAAAACTCACTAGTCACCAGGCTTAGGGGGAAAGTTGTGCTCCTTTTTCTAATTTGCCTCTTTCTTCAAGTTCTAAGTAGCAGTTCCTCCTGAGAATCCCTCGCTGCCCTCCTTCTGTCCTTCTGTCTTTCCTTCCCATGGGGGTTCTGGGGATTAAAATCAGGGCCTTACTCCTGCTAGCCAAGCCCTCTACCATGGAGGTACATCTCCATTCCCCCCCACTCCTCTGCTGTGGTAAGTTCCCCACATTATTTTTTCAGTAGGGAAAAGCCAAAAGATTGGGCTGTGGAGCACCTGGGGACTTGCATCCCTCAGTCTGTCTAAAAGTGTTGCTCTAAAGCCACGCACAGACATCACATACAAGCTTTAAGGTGACATGAAATTGCTGTTTGGAATTTCCTTTGCGGCAAGACTTTGGCTGTGATATCGTGGACTGAGGCGTGTATAATATTACTATTCACTAGTCTTAAAACACTCAAAATAAACATTTTCAATTGTTCCAGAAGTAATCATTATAAGAAAACTAGGGAAAAAATTTAAAAGAAAAAAAAGGAGAAAAAATCCATATGCAAACCTAAAAATTGATAATGAGTGATTTGGGTGTACTCTCTCCTGGGTGAGGCTGGAAAAGATTGTACGAGTTTAGTTAAAGTTTTATCCAGCAATTTGTTCTCTCTCCTTTATTTGTGGGGACAGTATAATCTCACAGCCTGGTGTTAGGGGCAAGGCGCTTCCTTATAGAAGCTGAATCATCCGGACAACTTTGAATGGCTGGCTGGTCCCTGCATACTTCCTCCTCTGAACTTCAATGCACCTTATCTGAGTCCATGTCATGGGACTTACCTGTGAAAGTGCACAGTGCCAGGCCCTAGGCAAAGGGCAGTCCCTGTAGTCATTAATTAGATAGAGGGATCACATTTCTTATCACTTTGACTCTAGGGCTGTGTTGAATTTTTCTCCAGTCACATCTTTTGACTTCCCTTTGTCTATCAGACTACTAGAAATATTTTTAATAAAAAAATTCCTTCCTCACCTGTTACATGGGTGTTAGCTAAGCTGCTGGTAGGGGAATTTTGCATGCTTTATGGGCATAAGGCCATTCTGTGCACCCCCCCCGCCACTCCCCTCAGTGATATCAGTGTCATGGCCTTGATGCAATACATCATGGGCACAGACCTCTACATTGTTTTAAAGTTCACACTCTACACAAATCCATGCTACTAGGTCAATGTGTCTCCATGGTGAATTATTTTAATTCATTTTTGAAAGTAAGGAAAGTTCTTATTACACATACACACACAGTTTCCAAACACTGAATGAGAACTCAACAAAAATGATGATTTTTAGGGCAGTGGCATTAGGAATAATCTTTTTGCCTGGCATAGTGACACACACCTATAATCCCAGCAGTTTGGGAGGCTGAGGCAGGAGGATACAGTATTCAAAGTCAGCCTCCACCACTTAGTGAGGCCCTATGCAACTCAGCGAGAGCCTGTCTCTAAATAAAATACAAAAAAATAGGGCTGGCATGTGGCTCAGTGGTTAAGTGTCCCTGGGTTCAATCCCCAGTACCAAAAAAAGAAAAAAAAATTTTTTTTCTTAATGCTGAAATAATTTTATAATAGTAAGTAGTAATCACATTAAAGTTACTTCTGGATAATTTAAATTTACTACATTACAATGTATTTGTAGTATCACCCTCCAAAACAAAGAACACAAATGTTTATGTATTTAGCTTCTATAAAAGGGAGATGAATTTGTTTTGTTTGGAAGTGCCACTGATGACTCTCAGTGTATAAAGGCTGCTATGCATTAAAGTTATTCACAAAGGCCAAATTAAAGGCCTGTGGTGAAAGCAAGCTCTGTAGCATCTGGGAATGACCCAAAGAAGTGGGATGGGGGCTGGGGTTGTGGCTCAGTGGTAGAGCACTTGCCTAGCATGTGTGAGGTGCTGGGTTTGATTCTTAGCATCACATATAAATAAGTGAATAACATAAAGGTCCATCAACAATGAATTGAATATATATATATATATATATATATATATATATATATATATATATATATATATAATGATGTGTTGGTTAGAAATACAAATTCTAAGCCAGGCACAGTGATATGCACCTGTAGTCACAACTACTGGGGAGACTGAGGCAGGAGGATGACTTGATCTGGGGAGTTTGGGGACATCCAAGGCAACATGGTGAGATTATCATCTCAAAAACAATAAAAACCCCAAACCATACAAAAACTATGGCACTAGCCTGCCTGGATCTGAATCTCTATTCTCCCTCTTATGATTTGTGTTTTGACCTTGAATCAACTACTTCACCTCCCTTGGCCTCAGTTCTTTATCTGCAAAAAGGGGGGTGATAATATTTTATTCTTACAATTGTTGTGTTCATAAATGTCAGCCTCATGTCTGCCTAGTGTTTTAGTTTTCTTTTTGGGGGGAGGCTTGTGGAGGGAGGATCAAACTCAGGGGCCCCTGCATGCTGGGTGGGGGCTCTACTGCTGAGCCCCACCCCCAACCCTCACACTAGTTTTGATAATTTAAAGTTTTATGTCAGCACTTTACAAAACTATTTCCAGTGATTCCTAGTGCAGTTCTCTCATGGAGATACCATTATAATCCTGACTGGACAAGAGACAACAACGAAGCTTGAATAAGTAAAGGCATTTGCTCAACAGGACAGAGCTAGTAAGTTCTGGACAGGAGACATAAACACAAGTTGTTCTGCCTTCATCCCAAGCTGCATATGCGTATTCTACACACATGTGTGCATGCAAATGCATGCACACATTTTAAAAAATATATTTATGTTTTAGTTATAGGTGGATACAATATCTTTATCTTTATTTTGTTTTTATGTAGTGCTGAGGATCGAACCTAGTGCATCACGCATGCTAGGTGAGTGCTCTACTTCTGAGCCACAATCGCAGCCCCACCCCCCACACTTTTTTAATACCCAAAAAGCACTCTGCAATAAATATACACTATAGTTCACATGTGATTAGACTGCAAACACATTGGTGTATGTGGTTCTCTATTTCCATGTGGTTCTTCCATGTTTTTTGAAATACTTTTTTTGTCTCCAGAGTATCACTTTACTCTGACACTTATTATACTCCTTTCCTTCCTTCTATCATTGTATAAACCATCTTCTTCAAATTGGTGCACATAAGATATTTTATTATTACAGTTATTGGTGCTATTCTAACAAAAATCTAGCTTCCCTGCTCTTGCCATTAGGAAATATATACCATTTTAAGACAATTAAACTTGGAATTTCACCTATCTCTCTGGGCCAAAGGGTAGGAAGTGGTCTATCATAGTGAAAAGGAGATTTATTGTTGGGAAAGAATTGTTGGTGTCTCTGGTCCATGAGAACTAGTGGGAAGATGGGGGACAAGAGAAATGTAGAAATGGGGAGGGTGAATGCTCTGGGTCTTGAGTCCTACTTAACTTGTTTTATTTAAGCATTCAGGTTAGAGATAGGATAGTCCTCATTTAGTGAAATTAGTTAATATTTATCACATACTTACCATATTTGATATTATAGGAGGAACTATGGGGATATAAAATAAATATGTGTTTGTCGCTCTGAATTCAAATATCTTTCTCGGGACTGAAGATGTAGTTCAGTGGTAGTTTAAGTTTATCATGCATGAGGCCCTGGGTTCCATCCTTAGCACCAAAAAAAAGGGGAAAAAAAATTGAGGCATTCTTCTCATTCTGTTAAATGAGGTATGTGCCCTAGAAAAGTCTTCCTTGGTAGCACTGTGGCTTTCTTCTCTATCATTGCAGGAATCCCAGACACGTTCTAAGTGCCTTTTCCCGTTTATTCCATGACAGAAGAGAAGATTTTTTTCCATAACCGTCAAAAGAGACTGTGTGATTATAATGAAGCAGCATTAGGCTATTCACTTAGACTGGAGGGAAAAGCACAGGGGAGAACTTTGATAGACTCTGACATATTTCAAACAGGGCAGCAGAAAAATGTGGGCTGCAGGGAAAGGTGCTAGGGAGACTGTTTTTTAGCTAAGGGAGTCCCTTCCTCCAGACCTATTGCCACATACAAGGCAGAAATAACAGACTATAGACTCTGATTTTATGTATCCCTTGATTTTTCTGGGTGCTGAAAATCCGAAAGGCAAGACATGTACTTTCTCTACTTTTTAAATGGTAATTACCTTTACCAGGGGCAGCACTTAAGGCAGAATGAAATGTGAAATAAGGAATATTTCTAAAGAGCAGGGATGAAACCCATTTCATTTCTTGAAACTCTGAAGGAAATGAAATCGAATTACATTTTGTGAGCCGAGTCTTGTCCTTCTAATGCAGCTCCCAATTGGTCAGGAGGTGGGAGGCACACCTTCTTGTGTTTAGATTCTGAAAATGGGTACGTTTCCTTCAAAGACTTGCATCACAAGTGCTAAACAAAAACATTCAAAAGCACAGGGAGTCAGAGCATTTTCTTCTCTGGAAAGCTTTTCTCTTGGGAGGCACAGAAAGTGGGGACCCAATAGCTAGGGAGATGGTTGAATTGATCCGACTGGCAAAAACTGAAGTAGTGCATGCCTTTAATTTGATTGGGAACACGTGATTTATTAATAATACAGCAAATGGTGTGGAGACAGCCTTTCATTTTCAAATATGCACTGCTGTGATTTCACAGCACATAAACATTTATGGGGATGTAAAAGATCACGGTGCCTGAGTATTGAAGTCACCATGGCTGAAAGATGTGCTGCTGTCCTGCCTAGGTATACCCACGGGCTGGAGGAACCCGGGTTCTGTGGACTTATTTTATTGATCCATCGGTTTCTAAGTGGAAGGTAAGAGACTGGAGGGACTTGCCCATATCTTTATCAAGTTGGAATTAGGTCCACTAAGGCAGTTCCTCTTTCCCCAGATATCTACAAGACCCTCTCTCTTCCTTTAAGTGTTCCCTCAAATGTCACCTTCTCAATAAGGTTGAAACAATCATTCTGTTTAACATCACCACCCATGGCATGGATGCTTGTTCATTCCACCTTACCAACTGGTTTCTTCTTTTTTTTTTGGGGGGGGGGGGACGGGGGTAGGAGGTCTTTACTTTGATAACACTTTCAACTCTGACATTCCTGATTTATCATGATTATTTATTGTTAATTATTAGCTTCTCCCTGCTATAGCATAAAATTCCACAAGGACAGGAAACAGGTCAAAGCCTCAAAATAGTGACTAGCACCAAGGAGGATGCTCAATAAATATTCTTTCTTTTTATTTTATTTGAAATACTGGGAACCGGGGCCTTGTGCATACTAGGCAAGTGCTCTTCCATTGAGCGACACGAAGAGCCCTTATTTACCTACTTATTTATTTGTTTAATTTTGAGACAGGGTCTCAAAAATTGCCCAGACTGGCCTAGACCCTGATATTATCCTGCCTCAGCCTCCTGAGTAGCTGGGATTACAGGAGTGTGTCATTGCACAGGGCTCAATATTTCCTTCTTACTTGAAAAAATAGCTATTCAGAATAGGGTAAAAGCCTGATGGTTATGTTTTCCTTTCTATTGTTCTTGGACATCTGGCTCCTGAAACCTGGAACTCCTGTCCCTTTCCCATGCTGGCCTTTATGTTGAATATTTCAACTCCATGTGACGTTTGAATCAACCTCTTCCTACAAAGGTAAGGATTCTACAATGTATAAGGTTTTTAAATAACACACAAGTATAGTAGGCTAATGTAGAAGCTCGAGGAAAAAACAAAACAAAACAGTACTAATCACCGAGTTTGATTGAGCAATTGTTCTGACCCTTGGAAGCAGAACTTTCTATCCCTGCAGACTAGAAGCAGCAGAATGCTTATGATTATGTTTGCTTTTACAAGTTTATCTGTAATCATCAGAGCAGGAACTGAGTGCACCAAGTCATCTTTTCTAAATTATTGGCAGCCAATCTCTCCCTTTCAAAGCACAAGAGTGCTTCTGATCTAGTTAAATCCCTGCCATGCTGAACATGCTTAATAAAAAGATGCGCTTTATTTTTTTTTTATATATTTTTTTTGGTCTCTACACTCACTTGTTGCCCAGTAACCAGGAAAATGGATCCTTCCTTTCCATGTACCACTTGTCGGTAAATGTGGTCGAGGATTAAGAGCTCACTCCAGCAATTCTGAAGCAGCTTCATTTGGTCATCAACCTGTAATAGAAAAAAGGGGGGAGGGCAGTTATTTATTACCTTTGTGTTTTTGCATAAATTTTTCACATAAGAGAACAACTATAAGCAAAGAAATCTCCACCAGTAGTCACTAAGGTACTGATGCTCAGAATTTACATCACTCCTCCTGAAAATGCTTATTTTTGTTTAGACAAATACTTGATGGAAAACATACATACTTATGCCAAGTACTTGTGATCAATGAGGTACTCCATTAGGTTGGTCCATCCAGCATGAACAGAGCTAGTGGTTGTGAGAGGCACGGTTGCCTGGGACTGTCCTCATACACCCTATGAGATGACCCCAAATAGCCAGATCTAAAGGTTGACACATTAAACTGAGCTGGAAATCATATATAAACATTAGCAAGCTGCCAAAATGAGAGGATTTATAGAAACAAAAATTAGGATGACAGTCCACAGGACTCCTGCAGATAGGAGCACACTGCCACTATTTTTCACGGGTTTTCACTGACAGTCCTAATTGTGCTAGACCCTAGACAGAACCATCACACGCCTATTTTGGGCTTTAACCTGCATCTGCTGTTATGATTTAGATGATTTCCCCACCAACTTTCTAAACTTGTTTCCTTATCCAAAAAAAAAAAAAAAAAACAGGTCAAGAACTACTCTCTGCTTTATGTGGATCACCATGAAGATTAAAAATGCTGGCTTATAATGAGCATTTTACTCATGTTCTGTCTTGCCCTCCAGGGAGCTGCAGTCTTCAGTCACAAATACACATCTGTCTCATGTAGAGTCCACATATATGTCTCAATATGGGGAGCATATGTATCCATTTCCATGGCTATTTGTAACAATTCACTCTTCCTGTTGTAATATATACCAGTCAAAAACCTTGCTGTACACCCAAATCCAGTGCCCATGTTTGGATATTGACCTAGCATTTATAAAATCCAGGCATGGTGGTTCATTTCTATAATCCCAGCAACTTCATAGCTGAGGGAGGAGGATCACAAGTTAAAGGCCAACCTCAAAAATTAAATGAGGCCCTAAAATATTTAAGGAGACCCTGCCTCAAATTAAAAAAAGTAAAAAGAGGTTGGGGATGTAGATCAGTTGTGAAGTGCCTCTGGGTTCAATCTCCAGAACCAAAAAGTAAAATCAAAGAAAAAAACACCAAAGCCTGACATTTACATGTTGTATAATTTTTTAAAGAGTTTTTCTGCATTATCCAGTTAGAACTGGTATCATTATATTCAATATTCAGGTGGGAACATGGGGTCGAAGAAAGACAAAGAGGCATGCCTGAAGAATTTTCTTTCTCCTGTTCAAATTATACGCTGTCTCCAAATCACATCAAGAGGTCCTAGAATTTTCGAAGTCAAATTAATATAATTCACTTTAACAAATTCATTTTAAGTAGCCATCCAATGGGACTCCAGAGAGTTGCCACTGATACATGAGCAGTGGTCAGACCTTGTGGTGAACTCTGCTTCCATTGGACCAGGACACAGTGAACACATTCAGGAGAACACGGAGGCTCTGAGGAGAAACAAGGATTTGAGGCCACAGCTCTACATATTCCAGCTATGAGGGCTTGGCCAAACCATATACTTCTCAAGCCTTATTCTCTTGGTTAAAAAATGTATAAAGTGGGTCTTGTTGTGATGAGAAGATGAGATAATAAACAGAGAGCCCTTGGTGAAAATCTATAGTGATACACAAATGAAGAACCAACAAACAAAGGCTCCCAGCTGACAGACCATATAGTTCCACTTCAGAAGAAAAAAGGCAATTGCATGTATTGCAGCTATCATGCAGCTCTGTGATACACACAATGCATCCACCCCTGTGGATGATGATGATGATGATGATGATGATGATGATGATGATTTGAGAGCCACTTAGGGTGAATCTAAGTGCCAGGCCCTGGATAAAACAGTGAACAAGGTAAATACAGTCCCTGCCTTTGTGTGATTCTTCCTCTGGGGGAGGATGGCACCCAAACCCTGGTTAGCGGTTTAGCTGACCCTGGGAGTTTATGTCCTTCTTAAGAGGAACATCTCTGGAGCACTGTGTGTTGTTCCAGGTCAGGCTCTGAGCAGTAGCTTATGTGGATCTACTTAAGTGTTCTCTGCCAACAGGTGACCCCAACAGGACACTAAGCCATGGCCTAGCGTCCCAGCAACATGCATGTCATCACACCCAGAGCAGATTCCTGGAATTGTCTCTCAGATGCAAAAGGGTGAGTTCAAAACGAAGTGCACTTGGCTTCTGAGTTTTATTATATTCTCATCACTATCAGT
The DNA here is from genome assembly GCF_048772815.1 of Callospermophilus lateralis. NCBI lineage: Eukaryota > Metazoa > Chordata > Mammalia > Rodentia > Sciuridae > Callospermophilus > Callospermophilus lateralis. Next base: position 81,492,415 of record NC_135317.1, read on the forward strand.
CTCTTATTTGAAAGTTATCAGTCTATTATGGCAATTTGGTTGCATTCATTTTTTTCTTCCTGTGATATGAAGCTTAGGTTATTTCTTTAGTGCTCTTTTCAGGGCAGCACAAAATACTGTACTTTGAGATTATCTCTCCAGAAACAATAACTCACACGTTAATGCTGCACAGAATTTCCAGATGGGTGGAGAATATAGACTCCAATGTCCATTTATGGATGCATAAAGGGAATTCCAGCTTAAGGACAGAAAGAAAATTTATTATCCCTGTGCCGTAGATAGAAAAACGAAAGAGACTGGAGACTCTGGGGGCATGAAGAAAAGAAGAAAAGTTTAGTGAACATTGAGGAGCCTGTTTTGTGGAGCTCTCTCATCAAGGAGCCTTCCTTTTCATTTATGTCCCCAACCCCATCCCCTACTTTGCATACATAAGGTGACAGAAATAGTACTGGTAACAAAGTGCCACAACTAATGGAAAAAAAATTACAAGAACTTAGCTTCCCAGCCTTTTAGAATGTTGAGGATACACTGCCAATCTGCCTGTTTCCCAGTTGCTCTGCTCTTTGGAAGTTGCCAGAATAGAGGAAATGGACTTAACTTTGACCCTTCGCACACGTGCCCTGCAGATTCACACCCACGGCTGGCCCTTGGTAAAGACTTCTTGACTGATTGTAATTTCAACACCCCTCTTGAGCAATTGATTCCTTGTTTGAACACCCTCTGAGGAGGTTTTCCACACCAACATTCCATTTCATTATTTTCCATAATTGATTATGTGATATTTTATGTTATCTTGAAATTGGTGAGTGTGCAGCTTTGCAGGACTTTTGGATGACATGGTTTTTATGCAGTGCTATGAATAAAAGGATAGGTAAGTATGATGGCTGGCTTGCTCCCTCTCCCTGTATAAGAAGTGCTGGCAATTTTGAAGATATTTTTTCTTTAGAAAACATATTTTTAAATGATTGAAGCCAGGAGGAGGAGAGGGAAAAATAATCCACTCCTTCTAAGTCAATTCTCTGGATGCTAATACTGGTAATGAGCAATTTGGAGTTGCATTTGGGGAACCCAGGATGGGGACCAACTGGGTACAAATGCCCTTATATATCAAAACCTCTCACTAATAGTTAGCAATACTACCTCACATAATCCTGGGTTATCAGCTGCAATAAAAGGAAGGACTTATCTCAGAAACATAGTTATTTATCAGAGAAACTATTTATATTGGTATTATAGACCAGAGAATAAGGAATACAAGTCTCATATTGTTATCAGGCACAACTTCCCACAATCCAGAATGTTAATCATTAGAAATGTGTGCTTTCTCATACCAAGAGTGGATTTAGCAAACAATTATGTGAAGAAAAATGTGTGGATCTTTCTCAGTCTCACATTCAACTTATCAAAACCTCTCTGTTTTCCCCTCCCTTTACCTTTGAACAGTCCAGAGACTCAGCTATGTCACTTTCCCTCTTGCAGGGGTTTTTGAAAACTGACATCATGAATCATTGTAATTAAGCTTTAAGAAAAATATTATTAGGAAAACATTCTGCTGAAATGGACTGATAGTTAAAGTGGTCATAAACCCATTTCATATTTCTGACCATTCAACTTGGTGTTCAAAAAAATAAAAGTAAGGGAAACAGGTGACTAAAATATGATCTCTACCTTCGAGAGGAGACAGGTGTGAGTACCTTTTTATAACCCCTGTGCACAAGAGGCTCATGAGCATTTTACCTGAGTCTCTTTCTTGGGGAGACTTCAGGGGAGAGTCAGAGGAGGGTGTGATAGGCCTTTGCCTTGCAGAATTACTTATCAAACATTTCCCCCCGCCTCCATGGTTCCTATTAGAATAGCTCTTGGATCAAAATCAAACAAAAACACAAACAAATAAAAAAATGATTGGAAGATTCTTCAGAATCACTACAAATGAAATCCAGGTATTCAATTATATTTCTCTTTCTGGCAAGAAGAAGGGGAAAAAAAAATCCCAGAGGTAGATCACCATTTCTTTTTGTGATAATGATTACATTGGTAGGGGCATATTCAGAAACAGAGAAGAGAGGGAAAAAAACCAAAAACCCAAACAAATCCAAATCAATTTAACAAAACCCAATGACATTTGGAGGCAGTGGTGCATGCCTGTAATCTCAGCAATGAAGCAGGCTAAGGCAAGAGGATCACAAGCTGCAGCAACTTAGTGAGACCCTGTCTCAGAATATAAAAGGGGTTGGGGTGTAGCTCAGTGGTAAAGCACCCGTGGATTCAACCCCAAGTGCTGCGGGAAAACAACTCAATGCTCCATGAGAGGCCAGTCTGAGCAAGACAGATACACTACTACTTCACTCCTTTACTGTTTTTATGAAGAACACTGATGATTATCTGAAACCTCTATAATAAACTGCTACAAAGTCCAAGAAAAAAATGATTTCACATTAACAATGATTAAGCAGCACGAAAAACAATACAGTACAAGAGAACTAACAGACGATAAAACTCTCCAGTCAATTGTTGCAATTCCCAATAGATTTATAACCAGAGGTTCTTCCCTGTTCCAAGGGAACTGGAAGTGATTCTAGTACTTTCCAACCAGTCTGCTGTTGTTCCACAATACAGAAACCTATCTACCAAATCAGTCAGGAACTGAGCTATCCTGCCTCCTTTCTATTTCTCCCATAGAGCCACAAAGGGTCTGTCCCATTCCAGTCCCCCTGCTCCCTGCCCCAAAGTTCTGAACTTTTCAGACATGGAAGCAGGAGCAGGAGGTTCAACTACTTGGTATCGGCCTCTTCTTTTCCATTCCCATCAACCCCTCTGGGGCTTTCACTCATTTCCCCTCCCATCTAGGTCAAGAACAATAGTCCCTTCCATAAAGGTTATCAAACATTTTCCCCACTCAATGGTTCCTATTAGAATAGCTCTTGGATCAAAATCAAACAAAAACACAAACAAATAGAAAATGATTGGAAGATTCTTCAGAATCACTACAAATGAAATCCAGGTATTTCCCCCCTTGACCAGAGATGGTCAATATGCTCCTCCCTCTAGTTCTGACCCATCATATACACAGTTACTGATATTACCTACTCTGTTCATTATTTCTCTGGACATGAACCTCTTTCATATTCCCTAGACTTTCCTTTGGAGATCTCTACCAAACCAGAGCTCCCAAGCATGTCAGCAATAATTTATCAATTGGCCTGCTGATCCTTAAGCCAAGGGTGATCTGGGATAGCCAGAAGCTGAGGATCCTTGCCTTGGCAATCTGCTCTGTTTACACTGGTGTGCCATGCAAATATTAGCATTTTTCTACATCTGCCAAGTCATAAGATGAAGCTTTCTGTTGAAGTTCCTTTCCCATATCAACTTTCTATCCAATCGCATACTAATCCTCTAGTAAACACTGCCTGTTTTCTTTCTTTCTTTCTTTTTTTTTTTTCCTTTTTTTTTGGTGGTGGAGGGTACTGGGGATTGAACTCAGGGGCACTTGACCACTGAGCCACATCTCCAGCCCTATTTTGTAATTTTATTTAGAGACAGGGCCATTGAGTGGCTTAGTGCCTCCCTGTTGCTGAGGCTGGCTTTGAACTCTCAATCTTCCTGCCCCAGCCTCTCCAGCTGCTGGAATTACAGGCATGTGCCACTGAGCCCGGCACCATTGCCTATTTTCTGTAGGCAGTTTTTTCGTGATTTGTTGCTGCTACTGCTGCTGTTAGGAAACACTTAGTGCTGTCAGGCACCATCTAAAGGTTTACTACTGGCAGCTTTCTAAAGCCTAAGAAGAGAGGGTTCTGTGCCTCATGTCAACACATTTTAAAAACAATAATGAATAAAGAAAGAATAAAAGCTTTAAATGCATGAACTGATTTTATATTCACAATGAACCCTAATTATGGACTAATTATGATTCCCCACTTGACCAGATACTGGTTCTTCACTGGTAAAAGAGGAGCAGCAGCTGGGAAAATGTAGGAGAGCTGTCAGCAGGAGGAGTAGACAGAAAATCAAACAGACCAGTCCGCTACTTGAGCAGCCGAATGCACAGCCACTCAGTAAGGATGCCAGAACCTTAGACCATAGGACCCCTAAAGAAACCACTCTGACACTCAGGGTACAAAAGAGGACATTTGTGACCAGAAGGGTTTCTTGGCAGCAGGTTCATCAAACCCTTCATGTAAGAAGTCAGGAAGGGCTGGGATGAAGCTCAGTGGTGGAGCGCTTGCCTAGTGTATGCAAGGCCCTTGGTTTTATGCCCAGCACCTCAAAATAGAAAAAGAAAAAGAAATCAGGGGATGTCTGTAATTTGGTAGAGAGCATTCATCAAAAATTATTAAAAATTTTATTCAAAATTCAATATTTCCAAAGGGGAAGTTTTACTTATTCAGAATGTTTATAAACATGGGATAACTAATTTCACCCAGATGTAAATGTGTTATCACTTTATATAAAAATGTGTGGATGCTGAAGAGTGTATTTACATACATGTGAAATGGTTACATATATATGAAACATCTTTGAGGTTTACAGATAAGACTGCAATGCATATATAAATGGTGAATATAGAAAAATATATCACCAGGTATATCATTTAACCAGTTTCTTTCAAATAGAATTATAGCTGCATATTCTGAATTTATCAAACCAAAAGATTATAATTGATTGATATTTCAGCAAGAGACTTTTTAAAAAATGGTTTTAGGACAAATACAAAAAACTGGCTAAAATTTATCTTTTGGTTTGATAAATTCAGAATATGCAACTACAATTCT